>NC_133292.1:11799489-12117495 GCF_005239225.2 Populus alba
AAGCATATAATGAAGGAGCTACAAGGAGCTATCATTATAGCTTCAGCTTTTCAAACAATACTTGGATATAGTGGACTGATGTCAGTTCTTTTGAGGTACATTTTCAGCATCTTTATTATTTTGCACTTTTTAACTTGGTCACTCCACCTTCACATCTTTGTATTCTGTCTAGAGAGCTACTCTAGGTTGAGTGGATTGAATTACATTGTTTCAATAATTGTATCATAATAATTGCTTAAATATAAAGTGGAGTCAATTTGTTGTTGGCAATTGATGTAGGACAGATAAACCATTGGGAAACATTGGCTGTCATTTAGAGTTTCATTAAGTATACTCTTCTTTTACATCCTGTTACCTTGTGAGTAAAATAGAAATTCATTCTTTATCTATGCATCAATTTTCAATTTTTTTTCTAAAGGGACAAATTCTTGCAATACTACCCTAAATTTTTTTACAGTTTCAATATTGCCCGTCCATTAACTTTTCTTAATGTCTGTTATGGAAACCAAAAATATGGGTGTTCAAGTCATGTGAATCCTCTTCTTTCCAACAAGCTAATAGTATACGCATTAATTTGCAACGAAATGCAATATAGTTTTATCCAAGCTTTTAAATTGAAAACTTCCAAATAAGTCTCTAACCAACACACCTTTATGCCACTTTTGTCAGTATCACTTCCTTGCTCCAATCCCACATCGGATAGGATTGAGGGCATGTGAGCACCCGAGTTGTGCACTACTGATAACTTGAAGTTTAAGCTTTTGGACTTTGTGAGGATAAGGCCCAATCCATTGTGTTATGTCGGGTCAATGACTACTTGGGGTGTTACCACCTTATTAGCCGCCCCAATTAAATTATTTATTTCAGTTTGTTCAAATCATATTTTGAATTTTGTTTTGTTTAGGTTTGAGATTTTTTTTTTTCTTATAGGAAAACATGATATGTGATGATATGTATTTTCCAAGAATGAGATAGTTCATTTTGCATGTTAAGAATGTATCCAACTCAGGCTTTTGCAGAAGATGCACATTAACTCAACCTCTGTTTGTCTCTGTTTAATTTTCAGGTTAATCAATCCAGTGGTTGTTGCCCCAACTATTGCTGCCGTTGGACTTTCTTTTTATAGTTATGGTTTTCCACGAGTTGGTACCTGTCTTGAGATTGGTGTGGTGCAGATATTGCTGGTTATTATGTTTTCTCTTGTAAGTTTGGTGAAGTTAAATTTTGCCTTGAATTATTATTCAGTTTCAATTTCTTTTAATTTAATTAAAAGAACCTTCATAAGATATCTGTTTTCAGTTGTGTGCCAAAACAACTAAAATAATGTTTTCTGTACTTTCTGCAGTACCTGCGTAAGATATCTGTTTTTGGTCATCGCATATTTCTAATTTATGCGGTAAGTTTTCTGCTGTATTAGCTTTCCATCAATATGTTTAGTTGCTGCTGCCTTGCCCTTCCTCACTTTTCCCATCATTCTGTTATTGTTGATTTTCCTTTGTATATCATGTAAGGTTTGTTAGAGCTTACCCAAATTACAAAATTTCTGGCATGAGACCATGTGCAAACTCATCAGCCACTACGATGAGGTCCTCTTCCACAAGCAGCAATAGACTTCTCAGTCTAAAACACTCACTTCTTGGCCCAATCCAACAGCACTGACAAAATAGAAGAAACAAAATGGGCGTTGGATAAGTTCAAACCAATGCTAAGCTTTAATATTGTTGACACAATATTTCAGTGCTCAAACCACACTGGCCTTCTGGTCTTGGTCTGAGTATTGGTGGTGGGGCTGAGGTGCACATGAGGGAGGGTATTGAGTTGAACATTGCACCCTGCTGTCGCAACTGAAACTATTTGACCATTACACTGTTAAAAATTATGTGCAGTTTGTGAGATAATGAGGTTATCACTTTTTCAATCCCAGGTTCCATTGGGTCTAGCAATCACATGGGCGGCTGCTTTCCTTCTTACTGAAGCAGGAGTCTATAGTTACAAAGGTTGTGATGCAAACGTTCCAGCATCAAACATTATATCTGACCACTGCAGAAAGCATGTTTCCAGGATAAAGCACTGTCGAGTTGATACTTCCCATGCACTGAAATCTTCCCCATGGTTTAGGTTTCCTTATCCATTACAATGGGGTACTCCTGTTTTTGAGTGGAAAATGGCTCTTGTTATGTGCGCGGTGTCCATCATCTCATCTGTAGATTCGGTTAGTTTCCCTTCAATGGTCATGATTGACACCTCTCTTGGAGATTAAGATTTTCTAACAATCTAATTTCCTATACGCCATTCATTTTTTTGTTTTACTTTAAGTTGAAGTCATTCATGTATTGATCATTATTATAAAAGATCCTTGATTTTCTGCACGCATAAAACCCAAATGTTTTAGTTTAAATAAATAAATGAAATATAATTGTAGGATTTTGCCCTAATTTACTGGGGAAAAAAGGGAAAAGAGGGAGTAAAATTCTGAATACACTGGTTGAATTGGTGAAATGTCTGAAGCTTGCTTGAGAAGCTAATACCAAGCATGCTATACATTCACTTGGATCGTTTTCCAAGCGTCAATCCAACTAAAGAGGTCGTGGTTGTCTAAATTAGGATCATAAGATATCTCATTTTAAAGTTGTGGAAATCGCTAAAAGTAATTTAGTAGGTGTCTAAATAGTACTTTGTGAATATTGCTAAACTTCATATCAATAGATATTAATGACAATGACCCTAACAACTTCGGCAACAATGACCCTAACAACTTCGGCTAATAGAGTGTCTTCTTTATTATTTATATATTTTGACCAATACTGGCCAATAGAGAGTTAACCCATAGTTGATTCATTTATATTTAGTTCTCGTAAAGATTCATGTCTAAATATATGTTAGCTAATATCTGTTAAAACAGCAGTTGGATTTTATAAAGAAAAGTTGCATTTATTACAATTGCAAATTTCTACTTCCAAGAAGTATTGTGGGGTGTGCGTGTTTCTGAATTTATCCATTCATAAGTGATTTTTTTCTTGAAGTTCTCTGGGAGAGTGCTTGTGTCCAGAAAAACATAAAATATATATGTTGTGCTTATGGAAGTATAGAGACATTGACATGTGGTCTCATGATTATAAAGTAAAACCATATATCCCTTTGGAAGTAATGCCTACATACATGAAAAAAAATAAGCATTTATTGTTGCATAAAGCTGCTAATATGATCTATTAAGAATTAAATGACTATATTCCTTATTTGGAAGTAATGCCCACATACATGAAAAAAAATAAGCATTTATTGTTACATAAAGCTGCTAATATGATCTATTAAGAATTAAATGACTATATTCCTTATTTGGAAGTAATGCCCACATACATGAAAAAAAATAAGCATTTATTGTTGCATAAAGCTGCTAATATGATCTATTAAGAATTAAATGACTATATTCCTTATTTGGATTTGGGTTTGAACCAGGTTGGCTCATATCATGCATCGTCATTGTTGGCGGCCTCTAGGCCTCCAACCCCAGGGGTTGTTAGTCGGGGGATTGGTCTTGAAGGCCTTTGTAGTGTCTTGGCTGGTCTATGGGGTACTGGAACTGGTTCTACTACTATAACTGAGAATGTGCACACTATTGCTGTGACTAAAATGGGGAGCCGCAGAGCAGTTGAATTAGGTGCCTGTGCTTTGATCCTCTTATCCCTTATAGGTAAGTCTTAAAGCTTACAGTTCACAGCTTCATTAATCAAAGCATGCGTTAGTTCAGATTTTTCCTGTAACTATTGCAATGTTTTCTTCATAACATGTTCATTGTATGTTTTGTATGGATTGTTTGATTAACTATGATGGTGGGCTTTTTTGGTGTGTCCAGGATGTTTTGCGGAACATTCAGCTCAAAATGTGTATTTGAGTGGTTTGTGGTTAAGTCTGTCATTCTGCAATTCTTACACGTGTTGTTTTAACATGCCGCAATCTTTGGCCTGCATTTACCTTGTAATGAAACCAAAAGGTCATTTAGTTCATCACCATGTCCTCTGTGATTGCAGTAGCTGTTAAAGTTGTGCCAGATAATTGTTGCAATCTTGAGAAACTTCTTAAAAGAAATAAAAGGAAGAAGACAAATTGCTTGCACCGCATGCATGTAATAGAGTGCCCATGGCAAGCTATGTGGCACATTTTGCTTTAGCTAAAAGGTTTTTGTTTTATTTATTTATTTATTGAATAGTAACAGCATTAGAATTTAGAAGCTTATGGCACTTGATCCAGTTCAGAGGCTCACAGTTTCTTTTCTAATCTTCTTATTGTTGTTCTGTACTAGTACTTGTATATCAGAACTTTGCTATTCAAACAGGTAAAGCATTTGTACTGGTGGTACTTATAGATCATAACTTTGCTATTCGAACAGGTAAAGTTGGAGGATTTATTGCCTCAATTCCTGAAGTCATGGTTGCTGCTCTCCTTTGCTTCATGTGGGCAATGCTTGCAGCATTGGGATTATCAAACCTGCGTTATAGTGAGGCAGGAAGCTCCCGGAATATAATCATAGTTGGTTTATCATTGTTTTTCTCCCTTTCAGTACCATCATACTTTCAGCAATATGGCATCTCTCCAAATACAAACTTGTCTGTCCCAAGTTATTTACAGCCATACATTGTGGCCACACATGGACCATTCCGCAGCAAATATGGAGGGGTATGCATCTTGTTAACTTCTATTCTTTTTTAATTTTTTTGGTTTGCATGTTAAAATCATCTAGACAATTTCCTAGCAAATGCTGTGCCTTTGTTCTCTATTAAAATTTTGGCGTGTTATTGGTTGGTAGCAAAATCACAAAACTAAAACTTAGAAACATAAATTAGAATTACTTACTGTGTTTCTGGCCAATTAAAATGTGTTGAAGCATTATTGCATCTATCCTCGAATTATTCATCATGATGGTGTCTAGGGTGGCCAGTACCTTCAGAGATCAAGGTTGTTCGGATAGATGCTTATACTATTATCTACATGATATCTCAAAGATCCATTATTCTATGTAATTGTTATCTTTTAATTAGTACATTTCCATTTAGCACTTCCTTTCATCTCAAAACCACAAATTGTTGGGCTCACCAACCCATTCTGAAAGCAAGCCTGAGATCCCGACTTCCCATGTTTCAACTCCTGTTTTATTGAAAGTCTCTGGTGACACTTGTGCTTCAAACCTGATCTTTCCTACGAGACCATGTCTCTCATATAAGTAAATTACCTTTGTGATATCATCGCAGATTCTCTTGACAGGTCTGTTAATCATGTTTTTTTTGTCCTTGCAGTTGAACTATTTTTTGAACACAGTACTATCCTTAAATATGGTGATCGCGTTCCTTGTTGCTGTTATCCTGGACAACACTGTGCCTGGCAGTCAACAAGAGCGCGGAGTCTATGTATGGTCCGAAACCGAGGCAGCAAGAAGGGAGCCTGCCATTACGAAAGACTATGAATTGCCCTTCAGAGTTGGCCGGATTTTCAGATGGGTAAAATGGGTTGGACTGTGAGACACAAGGCTTCATAGCTGGTACGTTGGCCACTGTCCCATTGTCAAAAGCTCATCAGTGGCAGCCCTCCAGATGGGATGATTGATAGAGCTGCCTTGTGATTCTAAATGAAAGTCCCTCTAGGCTCAAATCGGTAAATAGCAGGCAACAAACTGATTTTTCTTACACGGCTGAGCCTTCATGGGTCTTATAGAGATGAGTTATTTGTGTACATTTGAGGATCCAGACGGATCTCCTTGTGTTGTAACTTGAAATTATCAAGGATGTATCTAGTTTTGAATCATTGCCATTGAAATTTGTCTTAGAGGGACTTCTTATGTTTGAGAAAACATTGATAATCCACCCACATTATGTATATTTTATCCAATTATATTTCAATCACCTTCTTCCCCGAGTGCTGGATTTGAGATTATATACATCATATTTTTTTTTTCCTGCCTCTGAGGTTTAGTTTCACAGCTGCGTTGTCAAGACTGCGAAAGCTTTGCATAATCTGTGTCGACGTTTCTGAAAAATTAGTGACTGGTTCAATTATTGGTCTTTTTCTGGCCTTTTCTTGTTTGTATAATTTTCCTTCGAACATTTAATTTCTATGAGATTTTGTAGCGAATTAAATTTTATTCTTTGAATACTTTTGATATTAATTTACAAATACTCCAAAAACTGAAGGTTATTACTGTAGCTATATGCATCTTGGGTTACAGCAAAAAGATTATTTTACTCCTTTCCTTTTGATTTCTGACTTCTGAGGCTTAACATGAGGGTTGGATTGTAGTTTTCATGTGTGTTATAATGATATTACTATTTTATCCTCTACTCTTATTTTTGAAGTTTTGTTTGAGGATGCATGTCTTTTCACTTTTTGGCATGGTTAAATGCAATTTAACCTTCCAACCAAAAATTTATTTATTGTAACTTTTATTTTTTTGATTTTTTTTAAAGTTATTTTTCAATGCAATTTAACTTTCCAACTAAAAATTTTTATTTGCCCTCTAATTTTTTTTTTCGCTTTTAATTTTTTTTAGATCTTTTTATGTAATTAATTTTTTTTTCAAGTATTATCTTTTAACATTTGATTTGTTGGGAATTATAATTCATACAATTTTATCATTTTATATTAATTTTTTTTTATTTATATAAAAAACATATTAAAATATATATATATATATATATATATATATATATATTAAATTACAACCTGCAATGAAACGTGGGTTAAATGGTTAGATAATATCTACAACTTGTGCCTACCTCTCTACAATATTCATTAACACGTACAATGGACTAAATTTTGTCTAATGTTTCAATTTTCCTTTTCTGAGCAATTTTTTTAATTTAAAAGGCGATGAAACCAAAATCATTTGCCAAACTTGAAATAAAAAATGGTCCTCGCACGACTTGTTCTGAATGTTCTTGCAACTGACCATCGCATCTGGGTTTGATCTTGAAATTTAACTGGGATTTATAAGTATACATGTATAGCTATCAACAAAGCTGGAATAGCTCAGTTGGCTAGAGCGTGTGGCTGTTAACCACAAGGTCGGAGGTTCAAGCCCTCCTTCTAGCGCTGTGGATATTGTTTTCACTTTTTTTTTTTATATATATTTTCTTCGTACTAAAAAGAAGATCAGAAATCACACTTACAATAGCACGAACAAAGGGCCTTTTTTCCTAGCAAAGTTTTGCTACAGCATGGTGTTTATATTTACAATGAAATTCAGCTAGATCTGTAGATCTATAAATGAGGTTTGGAGTACTCTACTTTCTGTTTCTAGATACGTTTTAAAATATTAAATTAAAGTCTGGTGTTTAGTGCTGGCTATAATTATAGCCCACCCGATCACATTTCAAGGACCACCTCTCTGCTGTTCCCTTCACTAGTGATTAGGGTTGTTACGATCAGTTTGACATTGAGGAATATTTTTCCTGAAAATTCCATTGCTAACTGCAAGTCCTCTCTCGTTATTAGTACATTTGACAACATCTGTGCTCGCATGATTCCTTTCTATAAAAATCTTGAGAAAATGATAGGCATTATGTAATATTCATAGCCTTGATTTATTCCATTTTTTAAATTTAAGCTTATCATATTAGAATCTTTTGAATTTAAATTTATTTTTCTCTTCTATTTAAATAGAATTCTGAGCTATTAAAAAACTAGAAAAAACTTATGTTGATTTTCTATTAAATGAAAGGATTTAATAAACTCAAATATGTCCTTAGGACCTGAGAAACTTCAAATATGCTTAAAAATTATCTTTTGTTTTTTTTGTATTAGATTTTTGTAGTCATTTTCTTTTAATTCAATAAAATTGTTATTGTTATTAACCTGAATTATTAAATTTATTGCATATTAATCAAATCCCTTAGATCTTGTAGTCTCGTCTGACCCAAGACTAAATGTTTTGTATAAAGATCCAATTCTCATAAATCCTACGTTAGGATCCAAATGCTTTGGGTCTTGTAGCCCCGCCTGACCCAAAACTACGGGTCCTGTGTTAGGACCCAAGACTAACGGGTCATACATGAAAACCCAATTCTCCTGGGTGCGGCATCCAAACCCAATGTACTTGGGTTAGCCGTCTAATGAGCCTTGATGTCGGATCCAAGCGAATTAAATTTCCCATCACGATCTAATTTTCTTGGATTATGTGTTAAAATCTAATTTTTTTGAATCCAGCATCAAGATTCAAGGCTAATAAATCATGATATTAAGACTCAATCAAATCTAATAGGTACTATATTAAAACTCAATTATTTGAATTTTAGATTTTTATAATATTTTTTATAAAAATAAACCCGCGTGGCGAGAGCCAACAAACCAGTAGGAACTAAGATGGTCACAAAAGTGACAAAACTTGGGACCCCTCCACTATAAAAATAAGAAGAAGACAAAGTAGGAAAAGGGAAACGGAAGAAAAATAAAAGAGGGAAAAGAAAGAAAGAGACAGAAACTTAGGAAAGAAGGGGGGAAAGAAAGAAAATGAGAGGAACTTGCAAGCGAAGGGGAAAGGGAAAGTAAAAGAGGGGCACTTTCCAGAAAAAAAAAAAAAAAAAAAAAAAGGGGGGGGGTGGATGATATAAATGGGACTGCTCGATAAAGGGGAGGAAAATTTTCGGAGAGAGAAAATTACGGGAAGCAGCGGGAGAGAAATTTAGAACAAAAGAGAGAGAAAAAAAAAAAGAATTCTTACTCTCTCCCTTTTCCTTGCCGGAGCCTGGCAACACAGCAGCCACCATACCGATAGCCCTGACAGACCCACGCAGCCACCGTTCTCACCCGAACCGGTCCATGACAACAGCCCCTACGCATCACCACAACGCCATTCCAGTCCACACAGCCACCAATACGCCACCAGCAGCTGACCACCCACACCACCACTAAACAACCCCTGAGCCTCGATATCTAGTCAAGAGGCTATTAAGCCCACTAAAATGACGAGGCCTCAAAGTAAAGACAAAAATAAAATGGTCAGTCTTGGTCCGGTCACCTCTCAAATGGGAAAAGCCCCAGAGGCTAAAGAAGCTGCTAATGCTTCCTCAAGTATTAGACAGATCAAAGTTCAGCCCATTTATGACTTCAGAACAGTAAATACCTTTCGGCCCAAACCTACTGTAACCCAATCAAATTACCCTATTCTACAGGCCCATAACCCACATGACCAAAGAACCACTGGACACCGGTCGAATGCCACCGGAAAAATCGTAGACCAATTCATCGATCAACCGGTTCAAGAATCAGGCATGGATGAAGGGGAATCTCCTCTCCAGTTAAGACAAGAGAAAGTTCTTAACAATAGAGAAGAGAAAGAATCAACATCTTATCTCAAAAGAGAAAGATTCTTGTTAACCCCTAAAAACCTTAAGCGATGGAAGGTTTCAAAGAACTCCATTGTATCTGCTAATCAGAAAGAGATTCTTGACAATCTCTGGAATCACTCAAGAGCAGGAACAATGGCACCTTTTCCTCTAAGGCAGGTTGAGAGGGAGTTTACTCGCCTTAACAAAGGCAGGTCCATAGTTGGCCAGATAGCTAACAAAGCCAGGCAAGAAGAAGACTGGTGTTCCTACCAGCCACTCTATCCCTGGATCGAAGCAGATATAAGTGCCTACGACGAAAACGATCAACTGCCTCAAACAACCTACCGTGATCTAATCTTTAGAACATATTTTAGAGATTATGATTTATGGTTCATATCATACTGCCACCTCCAAGAAGGAAATGTGAAGGCGTACCTTTCCTTATTTGGAAATGAAGCAGCAGCTGAGGAAAGCAAGATTAAGTTCATTCGGCAAAAGCGAAGGGATAACAAAATAATGATTCTTGGAGTCATTAATCCTGATATACTTAATTTCTCACTGAACATGGGGCATGTCAAGTATCTGAAAATAGAATCAGAGAACCAGTTCTGCAATTCTCCTCCAATGTTCAGGAAATTTGCAAGGTTCCTCATCCAGCAAAATAATGGAGACTCAGCCAGGATATGGGTCAAAATTATTTCTGCAAGTCCTCTCCATAACAACAAGGAATGGAGAAACATTGCTGATATGAGAGCAAGGAAACCAGAATTTTTCCCCTCCATTCATGTAATCAGAGAAGAGGCTCCAGACAAGTCACAACACTGGATTTCCAAGGAAGACACCGGTCATGGAGGCCTAAATCCTGAAATAGTAAGCCAATCCAATATTCGTATGGAAGGCTTAGACAGGATTCAGCAAGCATTGTCAGATTATTCCTATCACTACATCTGGAGAGATTGTGGGAGATTTATCTTCCAAGCCTTGCAAGGAAACAACTTGCAAAATAGTATCTCAGATGCTATTATTGCAGGAGAATTAATGCCAGTTAAGTACTCCACTCAAATGGAATCCAAGGCAGTCCAAGAAGAAAAGGACAGCGCATGAGCAGAAGAATCTCATAGCAGGAAAGTCCAGCTCGGAAGAATTCTCTAGATTCTGCATCTGACTAAGGGGAAGGATTTTCATTATCTAGACGTTGAAAAAATCGAGAGTTATCACAGGTTTTCCATAGCATCTCCGATAACAAGCTTAGGTATGAGTGGCTAAAACACCACCCCTTCTGGGAAAACGATCCAGCCACCTCGATGTTGTATATCCTATAGATAAATAAAGCTCTTCTATTCTACCAGATATATCTGTTATTATGATGAAGTTCTTATTCTTTCCATCTTTTTGATATTCATCTTGCTTGCTATCCTATTGTATCAACATCGGATCTATTGACTGGTTGACAATAGCAAAACTGAACCAAAGTGATGAAACGACACACAAAAGGCTTGAATGTTCACAGAAAGCTGGTTTCCGAAATGCCTCCATGATTGAAGCCGTTTTTTTAGTACCCGTTGTTTAGCCGGGGAGGGCGTTGTCAGGGGAAGTTAGGCGATGCACGAAGGAGCTGGAGGAGGAACTGTAGCCTGAGCACTAACCCTGCGCTGTCACTCCTGATTAATGGTAAAGATAAATCAACAAAACAGCTTAAGCTAAGTTATTAAAACAGGCCAGCAGAGTGCTATTGCTTCAGTTTTACGAGATTCTTTGTTCGAAAAAGACTAACTTTTGCCACCAGATACGCATTGATTGGCAAATCGAAGTTTATCCTACAAAATTAAAGCTCATTATTTTGATTCCTCATTTAAAGAAACGGGTGAGGTTTCATATCAATAAATGGGATAGCTATACCCCACTGGTGTCGTATTGGGAAAACACAAGCACGCACGCACTCTTTTAGAACTAAGTCTTGGATTATTGTCACTTTAAAAAAGACATAGTTTAGGGATTAAAAAAATTAATATAATATTGTTTTTTATAAAATAAAATAAAAAACAAAATTAACGCAGATGAAGTTCTAAATTGACTGGTTAAATTATTCCAAGGTTAATAACCTTGTATTGAACTTCTCCTTGCTGATAATAACCTCTTTAATTTTTACTTACGTTACCTCTCAAGCATTACGGTATGCTTTAGCTTGGGTGTTCCAATAGTTTATGATGTTGTGTTTGTTTTTACGTAGAGTACAATCTTATGTACGTAATTGCCTCAATTTTTGAAGAAAAAGAAGCTTCGAAGCGAGCAATCAACTAAACTCGGCCCGGTAATTAGCCCAGCCCAAAAGCCCTTAAAAGAGTTGCTGTCCAAATTACATTTTCATTTTCGCAAGTTCAAAAAATTCAAGAGAACTGGTTGGAGGCCTATTAGTAGTTAGCCTATCAGAATCAACTTTGTCGATGAACTTTGTAGCTCAAGTGATTATCAGAATCTTCTTTCTAATAAGAGATTATTTATGAATAAATTTATCTTAATGATAATAATTTATAAATCTCACAAAAATATTATAGTGAAAATAATAATCTCTTATATACAGATATGCACTTTTAAAAGCATATTAGCGTGGAGATAACCAAATGGGTGTTTATTAAGCCGGATTGGGATGGAATTCCAAGGATGAATCTAGCTAGAAGTGTAATACTTGAAGGGCCATTTTGTAAGAATATCCTATGAATCAACAAGTTCAGATGTTAGAGCTTTAGAGGGCCAAGCCAGCGTGAATCCATCCTTGCCCATTGCCATCTCTATTTAAACGTAATTACACGTTTTCCTCTATTAGCCGATGTGACGATGAAATGAGGAAGACGATGTCCAAGCTAGAGATAACCTCTTTCAAGAATCAAAATCAATTCTTATTGCTGGCTGCGACTTATCGTTGATTCGAGCCCATGGTGCATGGAGCACAAATCATATAAAAGGGTAACACAAAAAATTATCAGATAGCATAAAGATTGTAATCGAATGGCTTTGGATTCTCTTATTTTACATTTTAAAAATGTTTTTTAAAAAATATATATTTTTTAATTTAAATTAATATTTTTTTTTTGTGTTTTTAGATCATTTTGATACGTTATTGTCAAAAATAATTTTTTAAAAATTAAAAAAAAAATTATTTTAATATATTTTTTAATAAAATATACTTTAAAAACAACTAATTACATTCCCAAACAAATTAACTCTTCGACAACAATGCCAATTAAATTTGAAACAAAGACAAACAACCTTGTATTTGCTTTGATGATGCTGCAAAGTTATTAAATCTAATATGGATTTGGTGAGTTGATGAATTAATTTAAAATGGTGCTATTTAAAGAGTTGTTTTGAAATTAAAAAAAATATTAAAAGTTAAATTGAGTTTTTATCATATTACAAGATAACTTCTCCAATTTATCTTGTTTAACTAGTAGTTAAAAAATTTATGAAGAAGTCAAATCGAGTTTTTTATCAAGTTCAATTATTTAAATTAATTAGATTTTATTATATTAATTTAAATTTAAGATTCAACCTAAATATTCTAGTCAATAGTTTTCATATCACCCCTAGTTTAATAAAACGGGATTCCAAGCGTCAAAAATTGACCAAGTCTTCTTCATTTAGACAAAAAGCACGAGACCCTGTTGTTATTGAGAGTTGAGCACGTGTGGTATAGGCATCACGAGCATGGCGAACGTGTTATATCGTAACTTTGTAGTCTAAAATTTTTCTCCGCGGTAGTTGGGGGAAGCAAATTTTGTCTCTTATGTTTCTCAACCATAACTTATGATAGAAAAGAAAAGGGGTTTAGAAATATAATAATGTTATTTTTTATTTAAAATAATTAAAATAATTTTTTTAAAAAATATTTTTATGTATCAACATATCACTTAAAAATAAATAAAAAATTAAAATTCAATAACAAGCGGTTTATAGCGAAACACCAAAGACCCTCTTGGTCAAAGGAAAACCTGTACGTGATAGTTGTTGAATTTAGAGGTCGAAAAGGAGGAGTTCGGTAAAGAAAAAAACAATAATGAAGAGAGAGGAATCAAACCTTTTTACGCTGTGGATTTGAGATGCTTCTAGTCGGGTCAAATTAATATTATCCGGGATGCGACTTTACGGCATGAATTGTGTCCAAATTAAATGGATGCTAAACCACTTAAAACTTGTTTGTGGATCGATTTATTTAAATAATCACAACAGAGCAAGCCACGAGTGCGTGTTCTTGATCACCTTGCTTATTAAGCTTTGTTTCTTAGTTCTTAATTAATTCTTTTTCTTCCCTGGCCTAAAATGGCATAGGCACTTCATCTTAGAGCAATTTGTGAAGGATTTAAGACGATTCAGGCAGGGATTTTTAGTTAAAGGTTACAAGTTTTAGCGGTTCCAATTATATTGTACAAGAAAAAAAAATAACTGTGATCGTTCTTAATTGATAATGGTAGTAGTTCGTGTTGGGGGCATGCAATTCTGCTAAAAATTAATAAGTTTATGGATAAGTACTGTTTATTTTAATTAATAAAGTTGTTTTAAGAAATATTTTTATGATGTTGGGTTTGTTGTGTTTGGACTTGCTCCACATCTGTTAGTGCTAGTTTCTTTAATTGAAAATATTATTCATTTATAGATGGTAATTTGACCAAGTTATAGCTGGAAAAAATTGGAGTGGATTATTATTTGTCTTGTTAACTATTTAATTTTTATTTATTAAGGTTATTTGTTTCATGAAAAGTGATTTTCTGAATATTATTTTTAAAATTTTCATGTGTTTATTTATCGTCAGAAAAATTAATCAACGAGAAACACTTTCCAGTCAAAGCAAAATTTGACTTGATTTCTAGAAATGTTGTGAAAAATTTTAAAATATCATATTATTTGTTAATTATATCAAATTTGATCCTCAAACTTTTGATTGCTATATATTTTTGTTTTGAATATTTCATTTTCAATTACATCCCTTATAATTTAATTTGATTTAATTTTTATATTAACTTTGATTCTTATTTTCATAATTCTTATTTGTTTTTTTATTATTTTTTTAGTTAAATTTTTTTATTTATCACATTTGGTTCTTATTTTTTTTATTATTATTTATTTTATTTGAAATAATTTATGAAATTATTATTATTATTTTAATTCCATCATCTTTCAACTTTTTTATTTGTTAGATTTACTCTCTATTATTTTAATAATTATTTATTTCATTTGAGATTATTTATTAATTTTTTTTTTCAATTTCATCATAATTTTACTTTTTAATCAATAAGATTTATTTCTTATTTTTTTAATAAACTTGAAAAAGAAATATTAATAACTTATTTTTCATAGTATAATTAAATATTGAAAAATATTTTCAATTTATTTTTAATAACATTAACAAATATTATAAAATAATTTATTTTATAAAAACCTATTTTAAATAAAAATTACTTTTTAAAAATAACTAGCTTTCAACAAATAAACAAACAAACAAACAGTCATTTAATCGTATCAACATTGCCAGCTACATGTGTTTTGCACAAGACAGGTAGCCCTTTGACCATAGTGGATGAATGGATGTCGGGCAATGATCAGTTAATGGAAAGGACAAATGTTGTTTTGTTGGGAAAGAAGTGCATGTTTGGGAAAACGTGTCCATTTTTTTTTTTTTTTTTTAAAAAAGAACTATTTTTTTAATAATTCTATGTAAAAAATATATAAATAAATTATTATTTAGAAACATTTTCAAGCAAATGACAGTACCAAATACGCTGTTACTAAACTTTGTTACTTTGATTTGTTTCAAAAATGAAAGCTGTAGCGTGTAGATTGGTCACTTGTTATATATTGGGTGTGAAAGCCTGTATATTCCACCCCCATGAACGAGTGGCGATGCATTTGTAAAAAGAGAGAGGGAAAAAAAATCACGCCAAGCCTTTCCTACCAACCATCGTTGCACATGGATTATCAGGAAAATTTGTTTTTATTAAAAAAATATTATTTTAAAAAGAAAAATTGATGTTGTTAGCCTTTATCGAGTTTAATCGATTCACTAAAACTTTTATTTTTATCATATACCATATAATAATTAAAAAAAAAAAAACATAATTAGGGTTATTCCATTTTTTATTTTTTTTACTATTACCCCGCTCTATTCAAAATACTCATTTTCTATGATTTTTAAAAGATTTATTACCCACGAGGAAGACTTGTTTTATAGTATTTTAGTCATCCCAACCTTTTGACAATCTTCCGTAGCTAAGTATATTACTATTTAGAACGAAAAATATCTTGAGACCTCTGGAAAAGAAGAAAAGATAATCACCACGACACGAAATTTGAGGGGATAGAATTCTCCGTCAAACCTCTTGTGTAAACTAGCAATTGCCAGCCCAGTGGATCTAACAGAGTATGGATGGATCATGGATGGAGGTTTTTGAAGAGCCTGGAGAAGGAAGAGAAAGAAGGAGATGCTCCCCTCCCCGGGGTACGATAAAAGGCTGTCCATCTAACAGAGCGGAGGAGTTTTGACTGTAAGATGGGTAGTTGAATTGAAGGACCACGATAGCATTACATTATTGATACTAGGTTGATTTTAGGCTTTCGTGGGCAAAGTGTCGTGCTTTAGGTACAGTAGTATTATTGTTCTATTTTTCATGGGATATTTTGGTCATTGCATGGAAGGAAGCGGCTGGATGATAATTCCGTGTTTTTTTTTTTTGCACAAGTAAGTTTGAAAATTAAAAAAAATTGTTTTTCACTTAATGGCTCTTTTATCTTTTACATATGGTTGTTTGGTAATTATTGGTGTCAATAAAGGGCAGCAGAATAATTTGATAAATTAAAAAAAATAAAGAAATTAGTTGAACATTGTCAGTCGTCTTCAAACGATGTGTACGGCATCGTCTGGTGGTTAAAATTGTGATTCCAGTTCGGTTTCCTAAGCATCTCGGTGCCCCTCTATTGATTAGCAGAGTATGTAGCACTATAGCGGCTGGTGTAGTATGTCTAACATTTTATTTTATTTTTCTCTCTCCTACTTGATTTTTATGTTGTAATTAAAAGTAAAAAACAAATAAGCCTCTTGTATTTAAGATTTTATTATATTCTCTTTATCACAGTTCTTAAATTTTAAAATATTTTGTGGAATTAAAGGTCTTTTTCAATTTCATCAATGTTTTTTGTTGTTGTAATTTTTTACATTTAGAATAGTTTATTAAATTAAGAATTGCTTTCAATTTCATCCACAATTGATATTACTATTTTTTTTAAAACTCCTAGCATTAAAATATGAAATTGTGTGGGTGATACACAAAAATAATATTATCTCTGCGATATCTTTATTTCTATTGATAAAAGGTGGTCATACCAAAACTAGAAAATTTTCATTTATCTTGAAATTTTCAATGAAACATTTTTTTTCCATTGATAAAAGGTGCTCCTATCTTGGTTTATTTAGAGATTCAATGAGTATTGGAATGTGCAATTTTTCTTAAGTAGTCATCTCCCTTTACTCATAAATCCATTGAATTTGCTTTATTATTATTTTTTTATTCACATGCCAATAACTTTCTGAATGAGCTAGACAACATATAGATAAAACTTAACATGATACTCTGAGCACACAAAATAAAAAAATGGTTGGAAGCCTGGAAGAAGCATCCATGGAGGTCGAGTGCTTGTACATAGAAAAAAAAAAAAAAAAAAAAAGGACATCCTTTTCACGTGGAGATTGCATCAATTTATTTATTTACTTGATACAAGTCACCGGAGACTAGAGGTTCAAATTTATCTATCAACAATAAAAGTAATGGAGGAGAAGAGAATGATTGACACTGCTGTACTAATTGTTATTCAAATGCTTCTCTTTTTTTTTTTTTTCTGGAATTATATGAGAATAATATTTTATTTATTTTTAAAATTTTATTTTTAATATTAACATATTAAAATAATTTTAAAATCTAAAAAATAATAATATAAAATTTTAAAAAATATAAAAAATAATTGTTTTGAAAAGCGGAACTCGAAATGAAAGAAAGACGAGGCACATGATCTTGGGGTCCGGACCCTGTCGAAAGGACAGATCGAACACATTATTTTGCTTGCAGGGTTACTGGGGTCCTCGAAAGGACAGATCAAGCAGTAACTCTTTCTCTGTGCTTGGGATCAAATCAGAGAAACTACTGTATCTTAATGGGTACGTTTCAGCTTCCATAAAAAAAACGAGGTTGGTGAAGTGCGTGTCTGATATTTTTTTAATTAAAATTATATATTTTTTATTTTTAATACCAATATTTTAAAATTATACAAAAAGTTCAAAAAATCTTAATTTAATATTGTTTTAGATGAAATGCAATTTCAAAACATTTTAAAAATAATAAACGAAAATAAACACTAGCTTAAAAATATAATGTACTGTTTTGGATAAAAGGGCAAGAGACTATTCATTGATGCTGCCAACCACTAAAAGTTTGTTGTCATGGAGTTTTTTACTTTTTTTCTTTTTCTTTTTTTATCGTTTAGCTTTGTATAATTTATATATATTGCTTTAAGTTGGTTTTGACTTTTGACTGATTTATTATAACATGTTAGGTCAAGAATAACTTATATCTTAAATCAAGAGTTTGTTATAAAATCGAGTCCGAAATTCAATATAATTGAAATTTTTAATTTTTAACTTATAAATTGTAACTTGTACTAATTTATCCTTTACGAAATTATTTTAACTCGTCTCTGTCATAAATTATTTATAAAAGGCAGCTTTTGATGTTTGATTCAAGAGTAAAAAATAAAAATTTAAAAATAATGCAAACAAATTCTAAAATACCTCCATTTGAACCGAGTTTGAGCAAGAATTATGTTTGAATTCACACTGGAACAATAAAAAAAATAAAAAAATCACAGTCTATCAAAAGAAAAAAAGGCACAACAGAGTTGGTAAGAAAAAAAGTTTATCTTTCAAGATATCAACTGCCTTATATACGAGGAGATGGGTTTAATTAATATATATTATTAACGGATCTCATCTCAAAAAATATAATCAAAACACAAAACTCTTTAACCTTGCCCCTTCAATACAAGTTAAAAACCTATTATTCTAAGCAGATTTGTTGTTAAATTTAATTTAAAAACCGACCGGGACAATATCTAACTCAAATTAATTAATTTTTTAAAAATACCAAAATAAAATTGTTTTTTTTTTTAAGAAAAAAAGTTAATGGATTTGAACCATATTTAATTCTAATGGCCGGTTACAGGTTAACCCCGGGTCTTTAATTATGTTAAATTGGACAATTTCTTCCTTTATTTTATTTTCAAATCAGATTGGTTAAGATTTTGGGTTTTAAATACTTGAAATTCAAGTATATATAAGAATAAGTTAAATATCAATTAAAAATAATAATAATAATAACAATACAAGGATGAGAGAGAAGGGGTAGGGGGTAGGTGAAAGACTGCTCTTCTCTCTTCCCGTATAAAACCCCCCATGCCCCCTCCTATTTTTCCCAGCTTGACGTTCCCTTCTATAGAGAACAACAAGCTTAAACCTCTCTAATCCCATCAGAAAAAAATTAAAAATTATTCCTAACACCCTTCTTTCTGTAATCTCCATTTCCGATTTTTTAGAGATTCACTATGCAATCGCTTTCTACTCCGTCTCCGATCAAGTCCCTGATCCGGCCACGTCATCGAGTCACCCGAGCGAGTCCCAACAAACTCGTTCTCCAATGCATCTACCGTTCCGACTCGGTTTCTTTCCCGAACGGTGTCGGTTCGAACCGAGCCGATTGGCAAAGTTCTTGTGCTATATTGGCAAGCAAAGTGGTAGCTCAACAACAGCCAATAGATAAATCTATTAGTGGTGGCGATTCTGGCGGAGTAGCAGATCATGTGGCCGCTGTTAACGGCCACAAGACATCCGTGGACTTAAATCTAGTCCCGATAGAAAAAGCCACATCGAACTCGAACAACAGCAGCATTAAACCTCACCAGCCACAAAAACCGTTAACGATAACTGACTTATGTCCTGCCCCTACCCACGGGTCACAACTCCGAGTCGCGTATCAAGGAGTTCCCGGCGCGTACTCTGAAGCTGCTGCTGGAAAAGCTTATCCCAACTGTGAAGCGATTCCTTGTGACCAGTTTGAGGTTGCTTTTCAAGCTGTTGAGCTTTGGATTGCCGATCGTGCAGTTTTACCTGTCGAGAATTCTCTCGGTGGATCCATTCATCGGAATTATGACCTCCTCCTCCGTCACCGCCTCCATATCGTTGGTGAAGTTCAGTTACCGGTCCACCACTGCCTTCTTGCCCTTCCTGGAGTCCGAAAGGAGTATGTTAACCGAGTTATTTCGCACCCACAAGCTCTCGCTCAATGCGAATTAACTCTCACCAAACTCGGTCTCCAGGTGGTGCGTGAAGCAGTAGATGACACAGCAGGTGCTGCAGAGTATATCGCTGCCAACAACCTCCGTGACACAGCTGCGATTGCGAGTGCACGCGCGGCAGAGCTTTATGGGTTGCAGGTACTTGCTGATGGGATCCAGGATGATTCAAGTAATGTCACGCGCTTTGTGATGTTGGCGCGTGAACCGATTATACCGAGAACGGACAGGCCATTCAGGACAAGTATTGTGTTTGCTCATGATAAAGGAACGAGTGTGCTGTTTAAGGTGCTTTCAGCCTTTGCGTTTAGGAATATAAGTTTGACGAAGATTGAATCAAGGCCGCACAGGAACCGTCCGATCAGGCTGGTCGATGATGCAAACGTGGGGACAGCAAAGCATTTCGAGTACATGTTTTATGTTGATTTTGAAGCCTCGATGGCTGAGGTTAGAGCTCAGAATGCATTGGCTGAAGTTCAAGAATTCACATCTTTCTTGAGGGTGTTAGGGAGCTATCCAATGGACATGACACCGTGGTGTCCATCAAGAGGAGATGACGATGACGATGGTGGTAATGAGAAAAACCCATTTTAATTACAAGTTTTTTTTTTATATATATAAAGAAACCCTTTAAAAAGTGTTGTTATTTGCACGGAAATGAGGGTTTAATTTAGTTTTTCTTTGTTGGGAATTTTTAATTCGACCATGAGCAAGGAAATTGTAATGATATTATTGATGTTGTCGTTGTTACTGTTGAGGTAAATACTTTTATTGCAATAGTTCTGTTTTGTGACTTGTAATTTTGGCAAATACCAGTGATCTTTTTAATTTTCTGATTAATTGTTTTGTGGCTGGAAATAATTAACCACAAAGCTAGAAAAAAAAAATCAGTTATTTTATTTTTACCTGGGCGAATGCTGCAATGTTTCAATCAGGGAATGGTCATTTCTACCACGACGTGGGTGAAACTCAAGTCCAGGTGAAATCTCTCTTTTTTACTGCATGGGGGTTGTTGGGATCAATCAGGATTTAGTTGATTCTCCAAAGAGATGCAAAATTAGTTTATGGTCACGAAATACAACAAATCTATTTATTTCATGAATAAATAAAAAAATTAATTTAATAGGATTTGGATGGAAACATATTTGGAAATGTAGTTATGATTGTTTTTTGAAATGTTTTTTACTCAAAAATTTATTAAGATAATATTTTTTTTATTTTTAATATTAGCACATTAAAATAATCTAAAAATATAAAAAAATATTATTTAAAGTAAAAAAATTTAAAGCTTTTTTAAAAAAACTTTCAAAAGAAAAAATAGATAGAAAGTTAACCTCATTATTTAACCGTCATGGTAGCATTTAGGGCAGCTAATTTATTTTTACAAGTCATGATGGAATTCAGGACATCTTGATCTTAATTCTTCAAAAATTCTGCTCGGTTAAATTTAAGTATTTGCCCGTAAAAACAATCATTATAGGTTTGGCACCGGCACTCCACGGAATTTATTTATGCAAAACGTGCTTTTATCACAATTTGTAGATTCTTTTTAAAAGACTCCGATTCTGTGACTGGGCAGGTTTTGTCACGTAGTATTTGAATATTTATCTTTGAAAGCAGCGCGGACATGCCCGGCCAAAATGTAGGTGGTTGATCCCTGGCAGCAGGGAAAGTGAAATACCCCATACCATGTAGCTGCTGTCACAGAGATTTGAACTGGTGATCTGACGGCCAATATTTCAAAATGATTTTTTTCCCTTATAATTGCTTTTTTTTTTTTTCTTAATTAGGATATTTTAATGCCTTGTTTAGCTGTAATACCTGTTCTAATGGGATATCTGGTAACACAGTAGCAGTTTTTAAAATTATTTTGTATTTTAAAATATATTAAAATAATTTTATTTATTTTTTAAAATTTATTTTTAACATCAACATATTAAAATAATTTAAAAACAAATAAATTTCATGAAACTTCAATAGCTAATATTCCCGGACCTTTTAAACCAAGTCTCTCTCTTTTCTTTAAAAGAAAATTTTATATTTTTCATGTAAGTTATGCGTCAGTATGTGTGTGTGTATATATATATATATCATAAAATAAAAAAGGACACGCTCACCGAGCAATATATTTTGCTTGGTTTTTCCTATTATAACCAAAATGACACGGGACTTATAAAGTAAGATGTATATTTTTTCAGACCGAATCTTTTTAATATTAAATAGACATCTTGCTTGTCCATTCCAAGCCTTTATTATTTTCCTGGGTGTTATATGATCATTTAATGATATTGTTTGCCAAAAATGTAATGACATTCAAGATGAAGAGTGGTGGGGTAATTAAGAAATTGTTATATTTGTTAATTTCCTAGATTACGTCTATAATTACATTACTAATTGCTTATTTCTTCGAACTTAAACTACATTTATTATTGTCTGGGGAGACTCCTGGACTTGAGATTCTAAATATAATTTGTGAAATTACAATAAATTATTAGCAGATATTAGTCTGATATTTAAAACAATCAAAGCTAGAGAGTAATGGAGCACAAATCAAGCAAGGATAGACCATGTAAGCACTTCAAGCTTTTTTAAACATGGCGACCGGCTATCCAGATGTGCAAAATAAACTTGTCATCGGGGCCCATTTTAAGAAATGCTGACATTTTAAGAAGATGTATTTAACTCAAATAATATTATTTTATTTTTTTAACTCAAACTTGTCATCAGCCAATATTCATATTAGAGATTTACTATGTGAATCTTAAAATAATATTATTTTATTTTTTTAATTAAACAACATTATTTTTAGATAAGAAATAAAATATATAAAAAAAAAGTAAAAGAGAATTAACGATAAATGGTCTCATCTAAATTTGAATGAGTTAATTAAATTGATCAGTTTTAACTAGGTTAATCTCCAAACTAGTTAAAAAAACTAGGTTTGGGTTAGTCTTCAAACCGGTGGGTTACCGAATTGATGTATTGAACTATTTAAGATTGTTTAATAACTACGTTTATTTACGTTTTTATTTATCTGCCTCTACCTTGCATGGCAATTGCCTTTGCAGGAATGTTCGCCTATGTTAAGAAAATTTATTTTTGGTGAGTCAGTTTGAAGCGAGGAGGGGCAAATCTTTGTTCAGTCATCCAAAGTTTTCTGAGATACTCCTAATCTGGCCGACCAATAATAATTAAAAGAAACTTGCTTGATCTAGAAATTGCCACCCCCGTTACTGTCCGGCCTGTCTTTAATCTGCCAAATATTCTTCCCGTTTGAAATTACACTTTTCTTTTTCTTTTTAATTAGAATATAAACAAGGGAAGAAAGCGCCTGTCGATGTCACGAAAATGTTGCAAGTTACGCTAAGCATGCATCTCACAAATGCTGATTCATGTCAAATCGTCGCCATGAGGTGTATTTATCTCATGAATCATCAATTAAACAACATTCGCTCATGTTTTTAATTCAAAAAAATCAAATGCCTTACGGGCTACTAGTTGCACAGTGGTCAACTTCAATTGCTCTTCTAAGATTTTGACATGAATAGATAGATAGTAAACCTTAAGCTTTTTTATAAATAATTTTTTTCTTTTGCAGGTTTGGAGAATATCCATCATATATTTACTATTAAGTGTGTGTATATGGCTATATACGTGTGTGCGTGTAACTTGATGAGTTTAAAAATAAAGTTGGCATTTCAAATAATTATTTAATTTCTTAATTAAAACAATCTGGTTGATTCTTTACGAATAAGGTGTCTAATAACATGATATGAAAAGTCCAGAGCGTTGCTAACTAATAGCAGGTGGTGCATAGCAAGTCAAGATTACCGATATTTATGATAATAGCAAGTGGTGTTTAATAAGCCAAGTAGATGGTAGTTATTGTTGTGGCAGATGATGCCCGGTAAACCAAGGTGATCGATAGTTGTGGTAGTAGCAAGTGATGCATGATAAATCACGTGACCAGTAGCTGATACCTGTAGTATAATCTCTTTGACAGACATAGGGACTCTTCAATAATAGAGTCAGTAAAATTACAAAGAGAAAATGTATGATGATATTATAAAGAGATATACTCTAAAAATATATATCCTAACAATATTATGAATGAAGTGATCGTGAACCTTTGACTTAAATAATTTATAATATATTTATAGTTCATGAATCTTATTATTTCGTGGAGATAATAAGTTAAAGTGTAATTTTATATTTCTGATATTTTGAGTTCTATTATAATTAATATAATACATCTTTTATTAGTATAAAACATTGAAGGATCCACGTGGTGCCTCGAAAAAATTCATGACAAGTGTTGGGCTCAAACCTAAATGAGAAATTGAATTAGGTGCACTCTCTAGACCCAGGTATATTAGGCTTGAGTGTACTCCCAATCCCGAGCCCATTGGGATGCTGGGCATGCACCCTGCATGCCCAAAATAAGCTCGGGTATCTTGCTCGATTAAAGTTTGAATAATGTTTTGAATGGAGGTGGACAATATTTATACATAATCTATTAAGTAAAATATCTATTTAAAAAAATCATTCATTCATATCCGTTATCCATAGTTTGAGTTAAAGTATCGTTTCTACATGTAGATGCACAAGAATAATTGAATATTGGTGGCCAGCATCACATGTCTTTGATTCATATCTCAAGTTATAATATCTACCAATAGCAAAAGAGGCAATTCAATTTATCCTGAGCTTCTATCGAATTGGGGTGAATATAAATAATCCCAGTAATTAAAACTAATGAAGGAAGAGACAATTATATATATAAAAAAAATCACTATGAGATTGTCTTTTCTTGCACGATTGTCTAAGCTTAAAAAAACCGATTAATTATATCGTGTAGCATTAACAACTTAACCACTATTTATTTGAGATTAAATACAGCCAGCCTAAAATTAATCTATTTTGTACTGAATTAGAGAAGAGTTGATCAAGTCAAACTAGTTGACATGATGTAGTTAAAATCTAATTTAATTTTTTATGAAAAAATTAAAATAATATTATTTTAAATTAACAAGCCAAGCCCAATCCGTACCTAATTATGGAGGCGGGTAATGGTACAAAATGGATTTAATAACCTAGGGAAAATTAAAAGGGAGTGATTAAATTCATCAGCAAACTAGTGAATTTGCAGACGAGCAGCTCCTTCTGGGTTTGATTCTCTATTGGCTTAATTGAGTACTTGCCCTTTGCTCACCAACCAAAGAGTTTGGTTTCCAAGCCTTGATTATTAGCCAGTAACGCTGTCGAAACGTATCACTTCCTCTTCTCCTCCTTGCTTTTACACCAACCAAACAATTCAATAAAAGGGTAGTTAATATATTAATTAGTTTTATTTTTCTTAGAATTAGATTTCAAAGAGCTCATCCCAATTAAGATGGCTTGATTAGCTACGTGTTTACATCAAATGAGGCGGCTGACCTTATATATATATATATATATATATATATAAAACACACATACTTGTATTTGCGGACGATCAATATCGATGCATGGACATTGGACAGTACTAATGAGCAACGTAGAGTAATATTTTCAGAATCAATGCTCCAGCAATAATTAAGATGGGCGTCCTTAAAAGTATGACATCCGAAAAGGCATCTGTTTTTCATTTTTAAAAATCAAAAGGGACATGATCAAATAAGTTGATGAAAATATGATTCCAAAAATCATTAAAGACATGGTGATTTCAGGGATGATCTTTAGTTTTTTTGCCTTTTTCATTAAAAGATAAAAAAAATAATAACCACGATATCTAATAATAACTAACATTATAGATTTTATATAAAAAAAACACTATTGACATATTAATTTTAAATAATGGTAATTTTTTTTTTATTAATTTCATAAAGTCAGCCTCCTATATTAATTTGTTACATGTACTATTCACGATGTGTGGTGTACATCCTATATGTTATGCTATATAATTTTGTAAAAAAATAAGTTATGAAATTTGTTCTAATTTAAATTATAAGTTTGGTAAAGTATTTTAGATTAATTTAGATTAATCAAAATAATATTATTTAAAAAACTAGATTAAGAGGAGGTTGACAATATCCAACTCTGAATTGATTTTCTAAAACATGACCTGAACCGGCCCTCCAAACCAAGTTTGGTATATTAACAATGTAAAAAATGGGATGCATATTCATTAAACACTAGTGGGAAATTGAGATTAAGTATATAATAAGTAATAATGAAAAAAAAAAGATGAAAATAATTAGAGAGGGTTTGGTAGAGTGCGTGACGAGGGAGGGCAAGGGTGTCTGTGTGCGTGACTCGTGAGTTTGTGTGGTGGTAGGTGAGGATGTGCTTGCGGGTGGTGGAAAGCTACTACGCGTTCCTTTCTCTTGCTTTTAGTGACGCATCTCTCACCTTTCGCTGACGCATGTCGGTTTTTCCTATCAATTTTTTTTCATTTTTTTTTTTTTAAATTTTCATTTCAATTTCCTAATTCTTGTCGTTGATTCGAACGGATTGCCCACTCGCATTTTGAGTGCGTTGACTATGTTTCTATTATATTATTAATCTAAACAAATCGATACACCTCAGCTAGTCTCTTACTGTTCTGTCCGTATTCCACTTGTTTAAAAGGTCATCCAGGATGAAAGTCATTAATGCGGTCTATTTAAAATCCGGGTCATGAATTAAATCACTTAATTTAATTTAATTTAAAATATTATTGTTTGATTTTTTTTAATTAAAATTATATTATTTTAATTTTTTGAAGTTAAATAGAGTTTTAATAATCATGAGTTGATTCATTAAATTGATTAAATTATATCAAATTAATTTTTATTTAATTTAATTTGAAACTCTATCCATATTAAAAACTGAATCAACAGATCATCAAATTTACTCGTCAACCAGGTCAGATTTAACAATATAGGCGAGGATGTTATTTTCCTTGATTTTTTTTAGAAAACAAAGGTATTAATTGCATAAGCCTCCGCATTATTCGTAAGACATGGAGAAAATAGCCTTTCAATTGTTACTTCCTTTCTCGAGTTTCTTTATTTCAAGCGTTTTACTTATAAACAATTTATCAGAAATTGTTGATAAACAATTAAATTATAAAAACAATTTATCAACCTCCTGATGAATATTTTGTATTTATCAAGCGTTTAGTTTAAGTATACAAAATTTATCTTTTGAATAAATTATAAAAGTGTATTAGATCTCAATAAGTGAAATTACTCGACACAAATATATCTTTAATTAGTTCTAAAACAAGGGAGAAATAATAAAAAAAAAACTTGATAAATACAACATATTTCATCCGCGAAATGGTATCATGTACAGTGAGAATACATTTCTTATATATCATAGCTCGTTAATCACACAAATGTAATTCCTCAATTTAATCAAGGTATTTTAATTTATTATACAAGTATAAATCTTCATTGGTCGTGATCAATCTATGATCCATAAATACAAGATCTCTATATCGAGACAAAAGTTTTCTGGGAATATTTCCAATGACTAGATAGTTGTGCCAATACAAGGCCTGGTTAAAAGAGGATTTAATTATATGATAAATTAATAATAACCTCTTATTACCACTCTAAGTCTAGGATAACAAGCTACTAATGTCGCACTCAAAAAATTACCGAATGAATTGTAGTCTACACGGTATTAATAAGAGATTGTATGATATTATTGTAGTTTGTGTCATATATGTAATTGTGTTTTAAATATTGATTTTGAAAAAATTAAAATGATGTATTTTTTATTGAAGGCTAAATTTTTTTAAAAAAATTCTTAACTACAAAAGTTAATACAATCTCAAACACACATCAAACCTAAATCAAAATTTATATTGATGTTATTAAATTAAAAATCTGGTGTAGGCTGTATTTTATACTAAACCGAGTGAGAGTTAACCTTGTTAACATAATCAAAACTTGGAAGAAGACTTGATTTAATTTTTTTAAATTTTTTAAAAATAAATTCATTTTAACTTTTTTTTTATATATAAAAATCTGAAATCATTTTAAATTGATCCACCAAACCCATAATTCTTGTCTCGAATCGGGTCAAGGGATAGACCAGATTTTATAACTACTGTATATACTTTAAATTTAAATAAAAAAATCCATGTCGAGGCAAAAGAATTTGAGATTAAGAGGGGATTACAACGCTACCATTGGATATCCTAATCATTGCATCAACGTCAAAAGTAAATTATATATTATAAGAAAAGGATGAGAAACTGATACATAATTCATCTAAAAAAAATAGAATTCATGACGTTGTGATTTGTTGTTTTTCTTATTCTTGTTCTTCTTCTTCTGATGATGATGAGGATGAGGATGCTGGAATTTCTTCTTAAAGCCATACATTAACATATTTATAAATATCATATGTGCATAAACAGGATGTAGGGGACCAGTCGGGCACCAAATCGAAATTATTTTGTCAGGTTGAATTTGCATTTATATACTTAGCCATAATTATTAATTGGGCTTCAAATTTTGGCAAGGAAACTCCCATGCTTGACCAGGGGCCTCATGTATATATATACTCACTCCACCAAACCTTCCCTGCCTAATCTATTATAGTAAATTAGTGATGCACACTGCACAGCTGTTTTCCTTTTGATTCTTCCCATCGTTCTCTGCTTGCATCATGTCTATTTAAGATATAGATGTTTAGATTAAATTTAGTAGCATAGTCTTATCTTGGGCTTCAATTAATGTGATGTGATTTTAAATATAAATTGTGAAAATTAGTTGTGATTATTTATGGATTTTCTTATCAGTGTAAATTAAACCTTTAATAATCGGGGCCACATAAATAAATTCACAGAGTATTTATTGAGTTAATTTAGCATGGTCATTTTGTAATTTATCGAAGGTTGAGATGCTCTCACCGTTTCTAGCAATACCATGATGCATGATATGAAACCGACGGAGCTAGGATTCATAGTTAAGGGGGCAACAGTAAAAATACTATTTTTAGAGATAGTGTTACTCTTTATTATGTAATATTGAATTTAAAGAAAATTATCACATCGAAATTGAATTTTAAAATAAAAAATAGTTCATTTAAATGATATTGATCTCATACAATTATTCAAACAAATTAATCACTCTTTAATAGATATATCATGGAATAATAGAAAATTCTTAAGAACTACATGGAGCAATTGTTTATAAAAAAGGGGGAAAACTCAAAATCTTAAACTATCAAGGACAATCATGATTTTTCTTTAAAGCAAGGGGGGCAATTGCCTCCCCTATCTTATATGTATATGTAGCTCCACCCCGTATATGACGTGAACTTGTAAATTAAGAACTTCTTTCAGGTCTAAAGCGCATATACATATATATATATATATATATATATATATATATATATATATATATATATATATATTACTGATTAATTTAAGAGGGAATTAATAGGAAAATGGAAAATGTCCAACAAATAAAGACAAGACTAAAGATTCCAGCTAGGTACTTAACAAGCAAATACTATTCAAAGTCACCCTTGGTGCCTTGACCGCAAAGCTTTCACCAACTATTGATGGTTGTTGTAGAGCTAAAGCTCGAAGACTTTGAGAAAGTAGACAGACTCTTTCTCTCCGAATTTTCTTTGTTTTTTCAAGACAGCTTCCCGATTCCAGATGAAGTTGTTTTTCTATAGTCAACTTCTTGTTGTTGAACTCGTCAACTTCGAATCACAATATTAATTCTGCTGTTTACACTTCGAAGTATTTTGCTCGTTTTCTCTCTCTAAATATTTCTATTTCTTAGGTCAAGTACTGTTAGACAGGTATTTGATCATTAAAGCTGAACTAACACTGATGGCTTCTTGATCAAATCGCGCTCGAGTTGATGAAATACAAAGTGCGTTCTAGTTGAGGAAAAGAAAATTGGTTTGCATACTGGTTTCTATGTTTGAGTTGATCACTAGAAAAAACAGTAATTTAATAATAACCATTTAATCAAAAAAATAAGATAAAGACTTGAGAAAACTTGAGGGTGCTAAGACTAGAGGAGAGCCAGGCCCATAAAGTGATAGTGGAGACAACGATCTTCTTTAAAAATTAAAATTATTAATTGTGGCAAATAATGTATTGCACTTTCATTCGTTTGTTTTTTTTTTTTTTTTTTTGGTATTGGAACCTTGTATTGGCTTGTTAAAAACAGACGGAAAAGGGAATCATATATTGCGATTAAAAAAAAGGAAAAAAAAAAAGCACTGAACGTGCAGCCATGATTTTTGTTTGAAGTAATTTGGTGATTTTCATCTTTTTGTTTTTTATTTTTTTTCTGAAATGAGGTGATGATTTTTTTATACATTTCTTTTTTAAAAAATTCCATTGATGATCAATCAGAATTCATTGTTAATAATTTTTATTAGTCTACAGCAGTCTCAAATCCTTAACTTTACAGTTTACACTGCCACTTATCCGTGGCCTCTAGGCCTCTTGGGCCAATGTCGTCGACTCACAAAATCATGTAGCCATGTACAATGGAAGCCATAAACCGATAAAACTCTTTTTTCTTTTTTTTCTCTCATGAGAAAACCCAGAGTTATTAATTTCAAGTAAATAGTTAGTGAGATATTTTTTATTTAAATTATAGTGTTTTCTAGGTAGCCAATTGGGAGTGCTTACTAGCTGGTATTCACTCTCTAATTGTTCTTACCGCAATATCTTGCTGCCCAGTAGAAAAGGAGGGAGATGTTCTATATTGTTCTTTTCCAGCACGCAAAGGGCTAAACTTTCCTTGGAAGCTTCTAAATTAATCAGATATGATTTTCCGTTGGAGTTACCATCTTTGTTGTGATCTTCTTGTTAAATCATGAAAGCTGTAATCCAGTTTTAGAAAAAGAAGCAGCTTCGATATTTGTATGGAGTGATTATGGACCTTCTCGTGACTTCACAGCATCTTCAAATCCTAAGCACAGTACTGGGCAATGGCTTTGTAGAGGATGGTAATCGGGAAGTTTTACTGGGTTATGATTGGTTAGTGTTTGAGACAGAAGAAATAAATATATTTTTTAAATAATTTTAAAATGAGTTTTTATATCTTAAAAAACAATAAATACAGTGAATACATCCCATCCACCTTAACTATCTCTATTTTTAATTACTCTTTCAAAACATTAACCACATAATATTTTAACAAAGAGGGAATTGAAATGCATGGTGAAGTTGATGATTAGACCACTGATTTGTTGGCTTCAGAGAGCTTAATTTCTCAATGTATTTTTTCACTAGCTACAGGTTCATCTTGATTTGATTTACTGATTTGAAAGTGGTAAATATGGATGATAATCTGTAAACAACGATTATGACAGCCCCAACAAATCTGATGCAGATAAATATCTCTATCTTTTATCATTTCGTTTATTTTCGAGGTGAAAAAAATATTTTATATTTTTTAATATATTTTTAAGTAAAAAAATACTTTAAAAAATAACCAAAATCATTAAAAAAAAAATCTATCTCTTAATTGATGAACATATTTGCACAGGAATTATATATTGAAGGGATTTTGCTTGATTTTACGTAATAAAAGAAGATTCAAAACCTTTGGATTTTGGAATATTTACATGACGACGACGACGGGATTTGACATTGCCGTCCCCTACAAAGCCATTACCAAAGCTATCATTTTTCAGGGCACCCCTTGTTGGATTTGACAACGCATTTGTCTACAAATAGAAAGATTAAAATTCACAGGCAACGACTAGACAAGGACTTTATTAATGGCTGGGGTCACTAGCAGCCTCATGTGGAATTTTAGGCTATATAAATGATACATTCTAAGCATGTTTCCTTCTTGTATTATGCTATACTATGGGCATGGTTTTTTTTTTTTTTGTCTGGTTGAATATTATATCATGAAAATGTGCAATCAACTCCTTGAATTTAATATTTTTGTTCATTTTTGTCCTCCTATCCTATTTTATCCAAATCTCCGGCCATTTACCTTCATAGCTCTCACGCATAGAAGCAAAAGAAGGTTGCGTGTTAATTGGAGAGGTCACAAGAGCACACAACGTAGAGAGAAAGAGAAAGATCGTTATATAATTTAGGAGAAAACCAGAAGGCATATATATGTATTAAAAACGAGGGATTAAGACGATTCTCCAAGCTGCAACATGTTAAACAGGTAACCGAACCCCTTCATTTTGATTAGAGGAAAAGGTCCGATTAAATTTACATTTCGGCCCATGAAATCAATTCAGATGGTATAACTATTCATATCTGAATGGGCCATCGTCCCAGCAAGGTAACTTCTTTTTTTCTTTTCTTTTTTTGGAATAATTTAAAGTATTTTTTATTTAAATTTTTAAAAATTTATTTGATCTAAAAAAAATTAAGAAAAAATTAATTTTTTTAAAAAATAAAATTTAATAAAAAATCAGTTCACCCGCAGCCCCAAAATGTAAGGATAAAACCGCATCGTTAGCAGAATCTTGATTGTTTCTTACATGGTAGTAGATGAACTGCAGACTGCAAGTCAAGAAAGACTTTGGGTCCTTTGCAGTGCAAAAGTGCAAACAGCCAAAATGGATGCAAATAACTTTATCTTTGCTATTCCCGATAAACTGTACGGTCCTCATTCCTTTTTTTATTTTATGTGCAAAGTTATCAAACCCGTTCGCCCATGAATTTATGTGTCTCATATTTCACTAGGTATGTTTTTTAAAACTGTTTTTTTTTAAATATTAGTATATTAAAATTATTATAAAATACTAAAAAAATAATTTTAATATTTTTTAAAAGGACTCAAACATAACTTTAAATGTAAAAATAAACAGGTTTGAAGTGATTTATAACTTGAGTTATGAGTTATGTAAATTTATATGAAATGATTTGGATTAATTTAAAAGGTTTTTGTTTTAATTTTAAAATAATATTATTTTAGATTGTTTTTAAAAAACCTTAGATCAAATTTCTACTAGATTACTAGTTGATGTATAAAGCCGCATGAGTTTAATAATATGGCTGATTGATTGGAACCGAGAGGGATGAGCACAAATTTAATTTCCCCTTTTAAAATGCCAATCATGTGCCTTGCTTTTTCATGAGATGTTGACGCTGCATTGAAAACCTGCCGACCAAACATGCAATTATTTACCAAAAAGAAAAGGCAGAAAAAGAAAGCAAGCAACAAGCAACCCTCTCTCCCATCTTGTAATGGCGGGTCGTTCTTCGAGAGTCGAGGTCAGAAAGAACTGAGAAAATAATTTAATCATGGAATTCCCACAAAATTGACGACCAAATGTTCTAGTGTCTGCAATCAGAGACTGTTTCTCATGACATTTTATCCCTGAAGATGGTTTAAACAGAAGAAGATTTGATTATAAAAAAAATATTATAAACTAATGTTAATGTAATGAAATAAGAAGACTCTTCATGCTATTTTTTTTTCTTTTTTTTCTATCGAGTTCATGAAAATGTATAATATCTTGTTGTTTATAAAAAAATATTATAAACTAATGTTAATATAATGATAGAGTCAGGGTTTATACCCGGCTTGACAGGTAAATATAAAACCTACTCCATCCAAAACCTTATCTAAGCTAGATTAAAAATTAAATGGAAGTTGATCCAATTAAATTTGGGTACTAGGTAAATCAATCCATAATTCAATCAAACTTGTTAAAATATAATATAATTTTAATATTTATTTTAAAAAAATTATATTATTTGAAATATTCATCCAAATTAATTTCGTCTAACCTATCCCATACCTGATCCAAGGAGGGTTTAATAACCTTGGATAAAATGGCTTTTTTTTTTTCTTTTCAAACAGCGTGATATGATATTGCTAATGCAACCATTGACACTGGAGGGGCATATGAACTGCCACTTTCAGGGAAAAAGAAGATAGATTTGCCAAAGTATTATCGCTTATCTCTCAATTTTATTTTTTTAAAAAAAAAAAAAAAAAGCGCAGATCTAAATAAATTGAACGTGCACATCGTTGAACAGATAATTTAAATATATATAAAAAAAAAACACAGTAGCATTATCCAATGCCACTATATATCACATAGATATTCTACCACTAATATTACATGAAAATAGTCTAAATTAAGGCTTCTCACGCCACAACAAAATATTCTATTGAGAGTTGTCTGAGACTAGCAGACACAAACCTTCAATACCCCAGCTCAATCCTCAAGAGAATTACATGTTTCAGTAAATTTAAGCCTTCACATATTACTTTGGGAAACCCAACACATTGTTCCTTGTAGAATTTAATTTCTTTTACTCTTTTGGGAACAAATGAAAGATTCAAATCTTCAAAAAGAGAAGCATATCTATAATGCGTTTTAAAATACTCGTCACTAAGCAAAGCAATATAAAAAACAAATATTGGCAAAACCAAAAAATACAGTGGCATTCCACCATGATAAATAAAAATATCACTTTAAGATACATGGAGGCCATCCATCATTTTGCATGTAATTGTCAATGGATCACTAATGGAAAGCAGGAGCGGAACTAAAAAATAAAATTAAAAGGAGTCTAGATTTTAATTGCTTTACTATTTAAGTTAAAATTATAAATACTATTAAGGAAGGGTTGGAAAAAAAATTTCTTGCAGGGATTGAGAACTATGGCAACCCCGTCTCTGCTATGAAAGGTATCCTTGAAACAAAATTATTTTGTAAAAAAATAGTTAATATCAAATATACCCGATAATAACAATATTAATTTTCTCCTTAAATAAATTTTTATCATCATTTTTATTCTCATATGATTTGGATTTTTTAATTGATTTTTTTTATTAGAATTTCATTCCAAGTTGTTTTCTCTTAATATAGAAAAACACGAGGTTTTTAGTAATGGAATTCATGATCAAATCTAGATTGAAATACTTAATTAAAATTGTTAGTATTTGGTTTGATATAAAAAATTAATTGGTGTCTAGTTTGAGAGAAATAGTTAAGAGTTGATCAATTATTAAGGTCTATATAAAAAAAATAGAAAATTTCAAAATCTTGCATGCCTCGCACCAAAGAGATGGGAGCACATAGAAAAGCTCAAATTTTAGTCCAACAATCTTGCACATGAAAAAAGAGTTTGGTACAAATCCATAGGAGTCAATGGTAATAGAAAAGGAGGAATCTCCCACTGAAGCCATAGTTGGCGACTTGGCGTTGCCATTATTCTAGCTGTTCTACATGTGGGAGCAATTTCAGTAATGGGTTTAAAGCATGCATGGTAATGCTTTTACTTTGCTTTTACACGATATTTATTCATGGTTAAAGATAAAGCAAAGAAAACCCTGCTACGTGCCAGTGGCTTGTGAAAGGCAAAACCTGTGATGATGCGCAACAGCTGTGTTCATGTCCTGAGGTTGACTTTTGGAGACTGTCAACCACAATTACATTGATTTTTGGAGTCTTTAGGGCTTTGGCAGGACCCCTATGCCTATGGCAGACAGTGACCAAAGCTTTTCTTCTATTTAATCCCAATAATGGTGTTAGCACACAAGCATGGAGTGCAGTTTATTGTGGGAGGTTGGTCCCACAAGGTGATGAGGTAATGCAACGGTCTTCTTTAGGTATTTTCTTCATGTAACTCTCTCTTCTTACAGCGTTGTTGCTTCCTCTGCATGTATTTATACATCCTCTTCTTCTATCACCCAACTCCCAAATCCCATCTCTTTAAAGTTTGAACTCTCTGCTTGTCTGTTTGGAACAGAACCTGCTAAAAGGCTAAAACCATGAAGCAGAGCCTAAATTACAAAGCTCTTCTGCTCATCCTTCTTGTCCTAGTCTATTCCTCAAAGTTATCTGCTCGTTTCCTATTAAGCAAACAAGGTAGTTCTCCTCCTCCTCCTCTGCCACCACTTCCTTGTTGAGAACTGATAAGAGTTATGTATTTTCAGAAACTGATGTTTTGCTTGTTTTGCAGGGCAAGAGGAGGTAAACCTAGATGAAATCACCAGTGAAGGGACGGAGGACAGTGAGTTAATGAATGTAAGCATCAACTTTTTTTCTCTACTTTAACAATTTGGTCATAAATTTTCAGCAGCTTATACAAGTTTTTCTTGTTTTTGTTAATTTTTTCAGCAGCTGACGGGGTCAGAGCTATGTGATGGCGGAGACGAGGAGTGCTTAACGAGAAGGATAATTGCAGAGGCTCACTTGGACTACATCTACACCCAGCATCACAAGCCGTGACACTTCAATTTTAGAAATTGAAGTGCCATGTTTTTCTTCGTCCAACTTACGTCTAGATTCCTATATAATATATATAAACTAGCTATAATATTCTTCTCAAAATGGCAATCGCGTTAAAAAGCTACAAGAATGGTTCCCAGTTTTCTTCTCTCTGAAAATGTAACTTTACCCCTACCCAAGTGCAGCTCTGTTCAATTCTACGTACGTATATCATCGTTTGTAATGATGAGTCTACATATGTTGGTGTATGATTTCTCTGTGTACTTGATAATGTAACTACACAAGTAAGCGCAGCTAAAGCCCATTTCTATCTCTGTGATGATGAATTTATTTACAGAGTTAATTCTATGATTTCTTAGTACTTCTAGAACTTATATAGTCCTAGTTTCACCGGAGAGATGGGGAGAAAGAGTGAAAAGGGGAGAAGGGGGGCATTAATTACAATTTCAGTAAAGGAAAGTGGAATAGCCAGATTGCTAGACCAAAATAGCTCCAGACCTGCATAAGATGAGCAGTACTGCCGAAACATTGAAATCTTGTTAGGTGAATTTGGGATTAGGAATTAAAGCAATTTAATAGACAGTTGGGAAGTTGAGCTCAGTGAATTTAGAGACAGATTTCAATGTCTGCATTTACGGCTCTCATGGCATCATCTTAATTAACTCCACAGCGTACATGCTCTTGCGTTCAAGTTGAATTTGGACAGTTTAACATCAATGTTATTCCTGTATGCAAATCCCAAGTTCCCAACATCTACCTCTCTAAGAACCACATGTTTCCCTGTCCTGTTTCCCTTGGTTATGCATCCTTTTTATGATTTTTCTCTTACATGATGAACTTGATTTTTCTTCTGCGATCCAAATCGGAAAAGATCATTTCGTATCTATGAAACATTCAGGAAAAAAAGGGGGGTTTGTAGGAGTACTGTAACACAGTTGTAATTTGAAGCTTTATTCCATCCAAAAGGGCAATTGTAGGGTTTTTGAATCTGCCAACCTCGTATCAGACCTAAAGAACTAGCAAAAGAGATGTTCATGCCAAGTTAAAGTAGTCAGAGAAAATGAAATAATATACTTAAGTTTTGATACGGCCATTTCAATCCCTTGTTATCTGTACAATCCCACACTCCATATTCTACTTTCTCAGACTTCTTGGATTTAAACCAAGGACCACAACTTGGGAAAGATGACTTCAGAAATCGAGCATCTTTCCATGCCATGCAGCCTGTTGTTGTGCATTTTTGTGATCATAGTTTTCATATTTAGTTTAGAGACTGATTGGATCGTTAAGTTATCAGGTCAGCGAGTGAATTACAGGTTTAATTTGTTTTTAGTAAATCGGTATCATTTTGTTATTTTAAAAAGAAATTCTTGAGATTTACTCAATTAAAGTCAATAACTTTTTCAATTTAACTTCAAACCCATTCTGAATCAAGTTTTGAACTGGAGATTTTACAAATTAACCTAACTGTTAGCTCAACATTGGGATGATAGTTTTCTACTTTTAGTGATAGATGACAAATGACTTACCGTGCAAGGATCGGAAGAAGGTTCCAGTTCCCTGATGGTACACCAAATTAGATATTTCTCTAATTCCTCCGTCGATAATGGTAGTGTAATAGAATAAAAGTTTGCAATATTTTCAATCTCCTAGAGAGAGAGGGGGGCGGTAGAGATCAAAGAAGGTGAAGAAAAATAACTTGGATCCATTCACTAGTGGGATATATCATATCATAAGCAACACGGTGAACTCCGCTTTTTTCATGACAAGGATATGTAAAATCATATATATATATATATATAAGGAGGCATGCAAATATTGTTCTTAGTATTGTAATCATGGATGTGGAAAAGCACCGACACACGTTAGCAGAAAGTAGCCAATCATAGATGACAATCACCATGTGCAAATGTTTGGATCCTGGAACTATAACAGTGACTAGGCAGCAATTATTAATTTAAAAGGCATGAATAAAGCATTGTTGTGAAATTTGATTTGAGGATGACTTGAAAAAGAGAATGAATTATTAAGTCACGGATTAATTATTTTTACTAAAATATCATTATTTTATTTTATTTAAATAAAAAATTGATGAAGATCTCAGCCGAGTTTGATTAGATGAACAGAGTTACTAAAACTTTAATCGGTCGGTTAACTGAGTTTTACAGAATCAATATTTTGTTCAGCTTAATTTGAAAATTGGCCTCTATCCTGTTTCAAATTGGGAGTATTTTGATGAGTTAAGCCCTGCCGAGTTTTACGAGTAAAGTCCTTAAAGAATAAGATGAGACAGCATTTTGTTGCAGATTGAAAATATAGATAAACTAACCAGACTATCACAATTTTGCGTAAGACACTGTGTTATTAATGTCAAAAAAACCAATTTAATCTAAAAAGTTGTTAGATAAGATTTTAGAATATACATGATTTTATATTATTCTTTAACATATTTCTTTAAGTGAAAATCCTATATAATTGAAATTTGTATAGGCCTACATTTCTATATATTTAATTTTTTTATCAAATAAATAAAAGTATTGAAATTCAAACTCGTGATCACTTGAATATAAAGCTTTAATATCATTTTAAATAATTTTTTATTATTCTTTAACGGTTAATTCCTAATAAATTCAGCAAACTCTCTAATATCGAAAGAGTTCTTCTGTGCCAAACAAGCCACATAAGTAGATGCCTAAATCCCAACACAACAGTTTTACCTCGAGTGGGATGGTCAAACTTATCCATGGCCTGCCTCCTATCCAAAGTTTCTTTTCAGCCAACTATTCCACTAATTTTTATGGTCTCTTCAAGAACTTATAATAAGATGGTTCTTCTCAAAGATGAGATTCACTTGCCATGTTTACAGCAAGATCTTTAATAATTTCAAATGCCTGCTAATCTCAGCCAACTTGCGAAGAAAACCAGACAAGGATGTGACTGATTGTGTAACAGATAAGAAAGGGATGCGAACATTATTATACTCTCATCAACACCTGCATGACTCAAGATGATCACGACGGCAATCTCCTACCTCCCCACGATCAGAATTCTACAATGTAATCATCATACATTTTGTGTTAGTATAATGGGCCTTTTGGTGACTCATGTGGTCATCAATTCTCCATTTCCCGGAGGAAGAAGATCTCATGTGATTCAAGAGATGAACTTCCAGTAAAAGTTGTCTACCTCAACCTTTATATATATTTCATTAGACCCACAGCACCCATAATTCGTCATCTTCTGTTTGTTTCCTTAGCTGGGACCTTCATAAATGTCTCCGTGCTTCAAAGACAGACTTCATAGATATGGAGCAATCTTATTGACAGCAAGTTCCATTATGAAGAGAGAAAAAATCCAATAAAAGGACTGGATTGCTCACCTCTCATCACAAACGCCAATAATTGAGGAAACATCTCCAGGTCTACCTGCCAGGAAAAAAAAAAAAAAGAGGGAATATATAAGAGCAACATTCTGATGACAATGTGTTCAACTAGCAATGATCTTCTGAAACTAAAAATAACGTGATGTATCACGGGAAAAAAAATTAGTACAGTTTAATTATGAAGTTTTAAGGTTACAGTTTGAATTGGTAAAGAAAATTCTATATAGATAGATTTTAAAATTCAATAATTCATTGAAATTATTCTGAATTAATACACCAATTATTTATTTAGTGGCTAGACCGATCTGTGTTTGTGTTAGAAAAGGGAAAATATCCCAAATACAATATAACAAATAACTGAGTACAATGTTAATCAACACAATCAAATTATTTCAGGCACTAAGCTATTTTTCTGCTATCAGGTGAACTGTTCAGCCACAAGGAACAATCTATCTTTGCAGCATCATGTACTTTAGCGTTGTGCAATCCAAAACAATGGGTCGGCCTAGAGCGAAAATGTGGTGAAAATGTTTACGAAATGAAGAATCAAAAAATATTTATGGGAAAATATAAGCGAAATTAAATATCATAATTTATATTTTTTTATTTTTTAGTTTTATTTTTAGTTATTGTTTATATTTTTTTTTATTTAATATAATTCTTAATTTATTTGAATACATGTATGTATAAATTTTTTTATTTTCACATAAAATTTCTTTAACTATAAAAGCATGTAAAAAAAGCCTAACTTGCGGCAAATTATGAGTCAAGTATTTAGTATAATAATAATAATAACGGGTAGAATATACCTATTCTCTGTCATTTGCTCCAGTTAAAATTAAATATTTTCTTGGTCATATTTTGGACAAATAATTTATAATCAGAATAAGGAATTTTTTATAGCATTCTTTTAGACTCAAAACCAAAATAATGACGTGAAGAATGAAGTATTATCACCTGAACCAAGCCTTTCAATTAAGTCATCATCCTTGTAAAAATCAAATTTCACCAACTGTAGTGGGATTGTTAGAAAGACTTAACAAGTTGCAGCTACACTAAAAAATACATTTCAAGTCGCTTTTAAGATTGGTGAAGTTCCAGCACAAATACAGAGAACATCACAAAAAAAACCACACAACTCAATGATTTTGTGTTCCTCGACTATGAATACATAACTAGTAATAGTCGAAATCAACATGGCTTTAGAAAACTCTCAAGCCCACACTCCAAGTATACTCGATCCTCATATCACACAATAATTAACTCACAAAAACATATTATTTAACACCCTAAGAAATAGTTGAAAGCATATATTTATCTGAAATATAGCTTATTTTTAATAAATAGAAGATTCTAAATCCTACAAGATAAATTTTTATCGCTGTGACTCCGTTGTCAAGTGTCAAGTACTTAAACAATTAGGATATATTGCAATTTATGCCATGTTGTGACGAAGGTCCTGGGCTTCTCCATTCATATTTTAACCCCTTTTTTTCATTCGTTACGGCTGTTTAGTATTCACAGATTTTAGTCGAAGGGAAGATGATGATTTTAAAGAGAATAAAGATAATGTATCCCTGCGCGCTGCGCTTAGTTAATTTTTAACAAAAATCCTTCCTTTTTTCTGTCAATTTTCTCATTGCCCCGACAAACTTCTTCCCACGTCATTGTTATTTCACTGTTTTCTACTCGAAAAAAGCCTCACACATGGTTGATACTACCCAGGTAAGTGTATGTATATCTAATCTCCTCACAGTAGTACTGGAGCTGGACTGGCAGACAGCACACCTATTGAAATCAATAGGGTATTTAACTAAAGCAAGTTTTGTGTGGTAATTTTCGAAACCAAAAGGAAAGCATCAAGATCATTGATTAACCTTGGTATCAAATTTTAGGGTTTTTTTAAGTTACCGCATCAATGTTTTTGACCCCTGTAATAAATGCTGTAATAAATGGTATGCATGATTTTTAGAGGTGTATTTTAACTGGTCATGTCCCTGAATTTATTTTTTAAAAATTATTAATTTAAATTTTATAAATTTTATGGTTATTAAAAGCTTATATAATTATTAAATTTAAGGTCAGGGGTGAAAAGAGATTTGATAAAATGGCAGGAGATTTCCTCCGAGAAAAGAAAGAAATTGTGCTGGTGGTGTGCACGCATTGAAATGGACTTCTTCCATTGCGGACAGAGCAAGCCATAAACAGTCCACAGACGACCAATTGGATTATCATAATTTTGGTACCTCCAGGTTATCAGAATTTATATTTGAGTCCTTCACTCTTTACTTTTTGGTTAAAAAGATATATTTGGTCAAGCCCGAGACTTTTCCTTTAAAGTTTGACGATGTTAAGATATTCTCTCTAAAAAAAAAAAGAACCAAGAACATAATATAACTTATTGGAATATTATGAGTAATTAAAAGTTCGTAACTTTTATGATGATTATACAAGATAAAACAATGGATCTAAACTTCAAAGTAAAAATAAATAAATCATATATGATACTATTAAATGATGTAAATTAAAAAAAAAAATCCCAGATTATTAGTCTAGCCATTCAAAATCACGTTTTACCTGTATTTTTTCCCCTCCAAGAATTGGGCCATTCATCTTTCCTAGCCTTCTATAAATTGTTTGAGATCCACCTGCTGTTAGTGGACCCTCCATCTCGAATCGGCCCACTAAACCTTCTTGGCCCAGGATTATTAGCTAACAAATCATTTGCTCTTACGTGTAACTTCGTTATCGTGCAGCGCTCCACTACAGTCATGGTTTAAAAAGTTAATTTTTAATATAATAAAAGAGTTAACATTATAAATTTATTTTCTGATATTATAAAATTCATTAACTTAGAAAACAAAAAGATAATGCATATGTTCAATACCATGAATTTAAAAACATACGAGCTGATAAATTATAAAAAGAACCGTGAATGCTATGTAAAAAAATATAGATAAAATACGCGCATATATTTATAAGTGTATGGTACAAGGAATCCTGTTAATTAAAAATAATGTAAATATAATGAATCATGAAATAGAGAGATGAACAAAGACAACAATATATGATAAAAATATAATCTAAAAATATTTTAATAAGGGAGAAAATTTAGATTTGGAAAAGGCTATGGTGAAAACTTTCTTGAACAAGAAGAAAGGAAAAATAACTTAAAATGCATGGTAATCTTGTGATCATATTAATTTGAAGGCTAATACTGAAAACATAATTACATATTAGAATGCAATTAAAGCGGTTTAGAATTGGATTCTGAATGCTCGTACATAAATTCAATACCATTACCATTTTTATAGTTGGGTTTGAGATGTTCATTCCTTGTCTCAAATACATCAAGATTATATTTTTTTTATTTTTTAAAATTTATTTTTGATATCAGTATATCAAAAAGATTAAAAAACACTATAAAATTATTAATTTTAAAAAAATCAACATTTTTGGGAACGCGGGTTGGACTGCATTCCCAAACATGCTCTTAGTATTTAACTGGATTGATCTCGGGTTTGACCACGTATTTTTTAATCAGAAAAAAAATTCAAGTGACAATAATGTTTTTAAAAAATAAAGAAAATTGATATAAAAGTTAGATTCTAATTGATATGATAATAAGACAAAACAAATGAGGCAACAAAAAAAATAAAAAAAAATTATTACCCTAGGCAAAGCTAGGTTAACACAGGGAATCTTATGATATGGACATGAGATATGTATAAATTACATGTCTATCATGAGCCATAGATCATGAGATATGTATAAATTATGTGTCTATCATACGCCATAGAAACAAATATAGATTAATATATTTAAAAACACAACAACAGTCATTTATTCAACTATGTTTAATGAATTTATTGATTAAAATCAGATTTTAATAGAAATTGACATACATGCAAAATCTATTTAATAAAATAAAATAAAAACAATATTGTGTACGACTACACACCTAAGAGTATCATAAAAAATAATATTTTTAATTTTAAAAAATAAATTTATCATATTAACCTCATCAAAAATAAGGGGTGAACAATCATCATGTGTCAATAGGCAAACAATAAGCGTTAAGAAAGAAAAAGTCTAGGCCCGCGTGCCTAGGCTGTTATTGTTGTTGTGTTTTTTTCTTATTTAAAGGGGTGAACATCATGTTTTGTTTTTTTTAAAAAAATAACAATAGGCAAACAATCATCATATGTTAGCCCAGATTTCATCTATCATCGTGGTGCCCAGAAAATCAAGGCTGCAAGTTTTTTTACCCTAAAAACTTGTTTTTCAAATACAAGATATCCTTCAAACACCTTTAAAACACCAAGAAATCAATATGTCAACCTAGCAAAACCCGAAAAAGATCTACACTACAAAATCAAAATGAAAAAAATATTGTATCATTGACTTGGATTTTATTTTTTAGGTTACATTAAGGCTTAAAACAATTACTATGAAACTCTCCTCATCTAGTGAAACCCGTTAACACCAATTTTAAATTGTTTGATGGTCAGAACCGTCATTAGCGAAAAGATTCTTTTTCTTTGTTGAAATTCAATGACTCCTCTCTTTCCTCCCATGATGAGGGGATGTGAAGTTTTGTACTAAAATATAATTTTCTAAGATTAAATTAACTACTCTCCTAATAAAAAAAAAATTATTAGGGAATAAAATATATTTTATAAACAACTTGTAAAACTGTCAGCTATGTTACCCATAATTTTAATTTAAGTCTTTCGTCTTGCAATTTAAATCTTCCTAAAAAAACATGCAATTAACTGTTAATTTGAGCTCAAAAGAAGTTAATTGTGCATAGTAAAAGAAGGATAAAATTATTTTTTTTAAAAAAAAACATTACTATAATCTAAGTGATCTGCGAGAGAGTGCCGCTTTTAGTTTCTTTTAATGTTAACATAGCCCATTCACCATAATTGGACCCGTGGGACATCATTAAGGCATGACTCGACCCAAAACATGACCCACCTGATGATAATATCTCACAATCAAGAATGTAACCACTTATCATCAAGGGCTACTATCTCATGTCACTTCTATCCTCCAGTTCATACATGATTCATGGATATATAAATATTAATAAATCACCAGGTAATGAGTTAAATTCAATTAACTCACATAAAGGCTCTTGCATTTTTATTTATTTTTAGATTAATATGGATACTTAGATCAACTTGTGTTTATATTAATTAATTCTACAAATCCTAAAATTAATGAAAATATAAATTTTTAAGAGATACTAAAATTTACATAACTCCTACTCTTGCATTTATTATCTTCCTTTACTAGTCCCGCAACGTATGATACTGCTTCTATATTCTTGCCAACTTGAATATAAAAGGATCCATTATACCAAACAACAGACTTGCTTTGCAAGAGTCTACTGATCACCACCTGGATTATCCTTCTTCAATTTTTAAAATCGGTTGGGATTATGATAGTAATTATAATTTAAAATATTTTTTATTTAAAAATATATTAAAATAATATTTTTTATAAAAAATTAATTTTAATATTAACATATCAAAATAATTTAAAAATGTAACAAAACTTAAAAACTATGTAAAAAAACCCTGAATTTTATAGAAATTTGCTTCATACAGCATTACAAACACAATATTTAAAAAGCGTTCAACTGCGTTCCATAAAATTCAATTTTTTTTTTTTTGCTAAAATTTAATATGATTTATATGTTTTGATTTTTTGATCATATCAAAGATAAATTTTTTTAAAAAATAAAAAAATATTATTAACATGTATTTCAGCATGAAAAATTATTTAAAAAGTAATCACTATAACACTGCCCAACATATACTTTTAAACTTGGTACATGACAAGACAAGAAAATCATCATGAAGTGATGGATGTGACTAATATTATTTGAAAATATAGTTAAAATTATATTTTTTTTAAATTTTTTTTATTTAAAATAGTTAATATAAAAAAAAATATTTTTTAAAAAATAATATTTAAAAAAATAAAAAAAATATTATTTTAATAATAAAATAAAAAAAACTTTATAAAACATAACAGAAGACTCCAAATCTCTATCTGTGTAGATCATGTACACAATGTTTTTTTTCCCCTTAAAAGGACAAATTACAGGATATACTGAAACCAAGAAATATAGACCATCCACACAAGAATAGTAGAGTTTCCCGAATAAAAAAGTGCAAGTAGTCCTAGATCATGTAGTGTTATCTAGGATTGCCCAAAGAACCCATGAACACTCCACGTGTAACAAATAAACAGTAAAAGGACTCGAATAGAAACCTTAACAAAGTATGGGTACTCAATTCAAGAACCAATAGAATCACATTATTTGGGAGAGGACTTAGCATCGAGTCACGCCCTGTCCATTTTAAGATTAATAAAAAATATTAATAGAAAGTATCCAGAAAAGAATCACGCCAAACAATCTGCAAGAAGGACACTATCATTCTACATTTGCGCAAGAGAAACGCCCAAGAACGCAACCAAGGTGACTCCAAAAAATATAAAAACAAAATAGGTCACACTACATCGGTAACTTTAGCTACGTCCATGAATCATTATCCAATTAGATTACACCACGTATACGATGAGCTGGCAATGAAATGCCACGTCACCATCTGGCCAATCAGCACCCAACACAACAACTCCAAGGAAAAGGCAGAAGACACAGGTCATAAAAATCAGAAAAATAAGAAAAATCAACACAGAGACCAAAAGCTAGACCCAAGTTTGCCTTGCTTGCCTTGTCGTTCCTCTCTCTCTCTCTCTCTCCACAAAATTTTCGTCTTGTTTTTTCTATCTCCTGCGATCTTGAATGGCATGCAAAGAAGAAGAACGGTCGAGTAAGTGAGAGCTGAAAGGGGAATAATCAATAAGCAGCAAAAGGGGTTTCCTTTCTTCTCGTCTCAACAATGGCTTCGTATCAATTCTTGAACCATCCCAATCAGGTACGTGATTCTTCTTGCTTTATGATCAATACTACTACTCGCCATGGATTCTCCAAGTCTCAAACGTGCCTCCAAAAGATTTTACACATTATTACTTCATACCCACCTCAAGAAATCTCAAAAGAAGCATCTTTGAATGGTGAAATTCTTGGATTCGAAGAGAATAGAGGTACTGGCATTGATTTGAACATGGGTTTGAGTCCTGCTTGGTCAGAAGCTAATGATCATGAAAATCAATCACCAGAGTCGTCGTCTTTGTTAAGTGCTAGTAGTTTTGCTGAAAAGGGTTTAAAAAATGATTCGTCCACGGAGGTTTTTACGGCTGACAAGAGTTCATCAGAAGGAGAATGTTTTCTTAAGGTTGTTGGGGACCAGTTTGGTAGAGATTCTCCTACAATTCAAGCAACTGGTGAAGAATCTCAGGTGGTCGATGAGACAACCATAGATATTTCAAAGACCACGAATTTCAAACACCTAGCCAATGAAATCAAAAGCAAAATCGAAGTAATCAATGGTGATCAAGATGAGATGGCTAAGGTCAAAGAAGAAGAAACGAAGAAAGTACCAGTCAAAGTAGTGGAGCCATGCCACGGAGAAAAGAACGAGACCAGCAAAGATTGTTTGGATCTTCTTATCGAAGCTGCAGAGATGGTTTCGGGTAATTCCGAAGATAAAGAATCTGACTCAGATAAACAGGAGGTGACAAAAAGGAGTCGCAAGTGTAGTTTGGTGGTGGATTTGTACGAGGATAACACATCATCACCTGTTACAAGATCCAAAAGAAGGAGAAGTCAGGTGCTGCCTCATAGATACAGAGACAGCTCGGTTCTTCTAGAGCCGTGGAAGCGGCTGCCAAAACCACAAAAGGCAGAAACCACGGCAGCCACGGTGGTTTCAAAGAAACGGAAGTCAAGGTAGAAACGAAGACAAAAGGAAAGAATATTATTATAACAACATGTGAAAGTAAATGTGCAAATCTTTTTTTACGTGTTTGGTAATAACTGTTGTTGTTGTTGTGAGAATGGTAGGTTTCTGCGAAATGGCAGCAGAAGAGAAAAACACCTGTAAGATAATGTGATGGAGGAAGCATTGCTTGTCGAATGTGGGAACAGTGATGGGTTTTGATTTCTTGTTGCTAGCTCTTAATTTTTTTCGGTTTAGTTTATCATTGGTAGCAGCTTAATACACGTGTTTTATCATCGCTATATATAGTGTTGATGGCCACTGTAGTTATAGAGTTAACACGTTGTTTCATTGCTGATCAATATTAATATATCGATGCTTAGACATAGCCATTGTAGACCTGTCCATGTAGCTGGAGCTTATAAAGAAAGTTGTCTTTGGTAATGTGTTTTATCTATAGCTACCTAGAGTGTGGATGAATCTATAGCTGATCGTAAAGAAAGTTGTCCTTGGTCAACCAGTGATTCACTGAGTTCGTGCTTGGCTTGGACCAGGCTCGAGCCAGTTTGAGTTTGAATCGGTCACAAAAAAAGCCAATAAACCCAGGTTAATTCGTCGATCCATGAGTTGACCTTTAATCCACAACTCGGACGGGTTTTAAGCAGGAGGCGGCGGCCGTGGGGGGGGGGGGGAACATGCTGGCTTTTGCTTTGTTATTTTTTTTGCTTCAACTTTGTTCCGGTTTTTTTTTTTTGTTTTGTTTTTTCCGAACCTTTCTTGTCCTCTTTCCTTTTACACCGTTCTTGAATTTATTGAACAACTTTTCGAGCTGCAATTTTCTCAACTCGTGTCGCAAGGCAGAAAGCGAAAGGCTCGAACCCAGGTCCTATCGTGTTTCCTCTGCCGAAAAGAGTGCTGTCCATTGAATTCAAACCTAATCAGTGATTGCAATATTTCTTGCAAAAATAAAGAACTTTACCAGTATCTGATTCGAGACCCACTGCTAACTATTCAAATGGACCTCCAAAGGCATGCGTTTAAGTTGGCGCATTAAAAAAATATGCTATGTCTTGTTTGGTACATTAAAAATGCAATGAATCCCACAATTATAATTGATTAATGTCTTCGACATGGAGAAAAGGTCAAATGGTCAAATCAGGAACAAGAGTGTTTTATCGAGCTCCTCCTGACCCTCATTTCTGTAATACTAGATAGCACTCTGTGCATGTGTTTTGTAAGGTGATTGATGATGATTTTTAAGATTGTTTTTTAATTAAATATATATTAAAAATAGATTTTTATATAATTTTTTTATTTTTGTTATTAAACGTATCAAGCCTTTTAAAAAACATCTAAAATAACTTTAATTTAATGTCTTTTAAGATAAAAATCACTTGAAAAACACTAATAAAAATCATTACAATACTAAGTATGGTTGATATTATTTTTTAAAATGTTTTTCATATTAAAATAAATTAAAATAATATTTTTTTTATTTTTAAAAATTAGCGTGTCAAAATAATTTAAAATATATAAAATAAATAAATAATTTTTTTTAAAACACTGTTGTATCAGCGTTTAGTTTTTGACGAACAGATCCTCTAAATGATGAGTTAGGCCAATTATACTTTCTTGGTTGACGAGACTGAAACAAACAGTACCGAGTCATAAAGGGCAGTCAAAGAGGGGGCAAGGAAAGGGGAGAATTATGTTACTGTCACTTGGCTGTTACTTGTAGACACAGAATGACATTGTGGGCTGACAGGAATAAGACAAAAACTGGCAAAAACAAAAAAAAAAATGGCAACAAATTTCATGTTACAGTCTTATTCTCACCCATTTCCTTGTCAAAGACTGTGCATGGAAATAATTTGAACACTCCGAATCCTTGAAAGAAATAAAGGCTTCTGATTCATGGTATAAGATTGCATGCATGGGCGGCATCAGATAGCAGGTTTTTACAGCTCGGGGCTTTTCTCCAGGAGCACAGGTGGTGGAGCAGCAGTGGAGTAGAGCGGAGCAGGTCGGATCAAATCTCCATCAAAGAGACTGGTACTAACTTCCAACGTGCTCAACACATATATATATATATATATATATATATATATATATATATATATATATATTTATTTTATTTTATCATTCATTTATTTAGAATTTTATGAGGTAATATCATATTTATATTCATGATCTCTACTTCGTGTTTAACGAGTTAAATTAATTAATTCAACATTTTTTTTTCTCAATTTAATTATTTTTTTTGGTAGAAAGACGACAAAGAAATACAAGGGAAAAAAAGAAAAGAGAATTCGAGAAATAAATCTAGAGAGAGGTGTTTTGAGGTCTGGATTCTATGTTCGTTGTCATATCTTTCAACGGAGTACTCTCGCACCTCAAACACCGCTCTCCAGCATCATATATAGCCGTTGAGTACCCAGAAACGCAGACACTGATTATAGAATTCTACATGGAGATAGCAGAGGCTTTCGCAACACATCCGGGAACCGACCAACCAACACCGCGTCTATGCAAGTCGATGAACCGGCACAGGTGAGGATCATCGTTTGGATCATACGCTGTGATTGTTTGAGGGGAAAATGCAAGCCAATGCTTTGTGCTGAGGCCCTGTCTTGTTGTGGTTGGCGTGCCAGGAATTCAAGGGAGAGATTTGGCGATTTGAATCCAGGATGGTGTTTGATCAATGTTACACGGAGACACGGAGGAATCCGATTCTGAGCAGAACCAGAACGCAGATACTGGTAGAGAAGGTCCCGTGCTGGCAATGAATCTGTGCGTGTCTACCACCCGATCCATAACAGGAAGTTGCAAAGAAGGATGAGATATAGGAGAAAGCCACCGCTTGGATTCACATTTGGACTTGAATATAGCCTTCGAGGGAAGCAAGTATAATGAGAATCAGCATGCACGAATCGATATTTATATTTTACTCGTTATTATCAAATACAAAATTCAAATATTTTTGTTTTATTTATCCAGTTTCGACTTTGAGTTTTTTTTTTAATATTATTTACAGTTTAACCTTGATAAAAAAGTGATATTATATATTATATTATATTAAAAAATATATAAATATTATATATGTGTGCGTGATACAGATATCTAAATATTTGTGTACATCAAATTTTACTTGGCTTAGATTTTGAATAGTGTTTGATAATATTCGTATTTTATTAGTTAAATATCTAAAAACCCCTACTATTTAAATATATAATTATAATAATTATTATTATTATCCAAATCTCATTACACACACACACACAGAAATGTATAATAACAAGGTTGAAAAGCAAACTAAATAGAGAAGTAACATGGAAAATACCTGTGTATCATTTTAGAATCCAGGTTTCCAGGCTTTGGTGCTGGTGTTAGGGATATAAATGAATAAACTTAGCTGTGTAAGAGTTTAGTTTAAACTAATTTGTTAGGATATAATTGGTTGAATTGGACCTGTAAGCACTTTTTTTTAAAAAAAAAAAAAACTTGAAAATAAGCTTGTCTATGAGCTTGTAAAAATGTTAAAGAAAAAGCAATCTGTTTAAACTTTTATAAAATAAACTTGTTTGTTAGAATAAGAGATATGTAATAAACTTGTAAAAAATCTGTCATTCGTAATGAAATCGTCCATTATAATGTTTTTTAAGTAGAATCTCCTCATCTAGAAATTCAGTGATCCTTTTACACGTAGGACACCTCATAATAGATTTTTATTATATTTGTGTGAGGTATGTCATCAAGGATCTCATTACTAAGATTTTCAATAATAGTTTACAATATCTAATCACTAAAAATTATTAAGCTTTGATATTAACTAACACAGCAATGAGTAAAAGGTAATGACATTTGTTAAAAGTCAAAACTTTTAAGGACAAGATCATTTATTTGAAACACCTAAAATATTTATTTTTTATTTATTAAAGTTTTACTTGCCATGAAAATTATTATAACCCTTTATATATAAAAAAATAAAATCTTATTAATAAAATATTTATTAATAAAACACTAAAAATATTAAACCAAAACAGCATAAAAATAGCTAACCATAAAAAAGAGCTCTAATATCTACTAATGTAGCCATGAATAAAAGATAATGAAATTTGTCAAAAGTTAAAACTTTTAAGTAACCAGAATCACTTATTTGAAACACAAAAAATATTTATTTTTTAATTCATTAAAGTCTTACTTGTTAAAAAAGTTATTAAAAACATAATTATTAAACATGACTCGGAGATTAATCCGAGTAAAGAGTCAGGTCTCGGGTTATATGGGCTAACTTGAATCAACTCGAAAAATTTATAATTTTTTTTAAAAAGTTTTAATATTTCACATAAAAAAATTAAGAAATAATTCATATAAATATAGACTATACATGTTGTAGAACAATGAAGTTTAAAATATTATTTCAAAATGTTTTTATTTATGTTGAAAAAATATTATGTTATCCTTTTAAGTTGAAGTATTAAACCAAAAAGGTTTTTTATCTCAATATTGAAAAAATATAATTTTTTTTCTTATGAATATATAGTATATATACTAAAAGATTTCAAATTTCATATTGAAAAAATAATTTTTTTGTGAACATAGAAATACTAGTAACAAAAGGGTAAAAAAAAAAATCTAAACTATTTGAAAAATAAAGGGTTCCATAATAATAATTAAAGAAAATATTTATTTATTCAAAAGTACCTTGCATCTTAATTAAATACATTTAATGAAATAAAAAAAATAAAAAAATATGTATCACACGAAGTTTATAAAATACAAATATTTATTTAAAAATCTAGAAATATACTATTTTTGCAAATAAAATTATGATATTAAATTTTAAAAATTAGTTTTAAGAAAACAGCATGAAATCACATCAACCATTTTATTTATCAACATTGTACCCATTTTTATCACCAATCCATCGAATTCGAAAACAAAAGGTAATTTTGCCAACAAGAAAAGTGAAAAACAACCCTCTTTCATATTAAAAAAGAAAAGACAGTAAAACTGCAAGACTGAAAAAAAAACAAAATAAAAAATGCTAGTATTAACGGACAAAAATCCCCAAAACCCTTCCCACTTAAAAACACCTATCCATTTCTCACGCTTCCCTCCTCACTCATTTCCTTCTTATCCTCCAAACATGGCCGGCGATAACTCAGCAGACGAAACCACCGACTCACCCGACCCGAACCCTCAAGAAGACCCAAATGCTGATACCAACAAAGACAACAACCTCTCTTTTTCCTCGTACTCCGACTCCGACTCCGACTCCGACTCCGACTATGACTACGACTACGACTACACTCAATCCTCCACCAACCAAGAGGACGGCGTTGTCACCTACACTAGACCGGGAGATGAAATCCCAGAATCGGAAAACACACCGGAGAAAAACACTGCGCGGTTTGCGGAGGTCTTGGAGAGCAAAAGGATGAAGAGGATGAAAGAAGAAGAAGACAGAAACTATGTTTTTTACGAGGATTTGTTTGATTTTCCAAGGGACAAAGAGAATTGGAGGGAAGAGGATTTGAAGGAGCTGTGGGCTGACCCTCCATGGGAATCTACGAAACCAGGGTGGGACCCAGTGTGGGCAGATGAGGAGGATTGGGATATTGTTAGGAAGATGAAAGAAGAAGGGAGAGACCCGCCTATTGCACCTTTTTACGTGCCTTATAGGAGGCCTTATCCGGTGATTCCTGATAATCATTATGATATCTCGAATCCGAAAGCTGTTATTGAAGAACTGGATAGGATTGAGGAGTTCTTGACTTGGGTTAGCTACATTTTCGAAGATGGTAGCTCGTAAGTGCTTGTGAAGCTTGCTCGTTGTTTTGTTTTTTGTTTTTTGGTTGTGTTTTGTTACATAGGTTTTTGTTCATTTTTGATAATTTGCTTTGTGGTTATAGCTGCGTTGGTGATATTGAGAGCAATTGGATGAATGGTTGGTGATTTTTGCCTAGTTTTTGGTGGGATTTGATCTTGTAATTTTTGTATAAATGCGTTAAAATCTGCGTTGGTGTTCTTAGAGGAATTGTATGCACGATTATTCCAGTTTTTTGGATGGGGTTTCGCGAGTCCATGTTCAATTCCTGTTGATTATTTTTGCTGCAAAGAAAACGTAGTATGTTGTTTCGTGTACTGCTTTGTTGCGCGTGGTTTATAATTCTTCATTCAATTTAAGTTGTTAAAGGTGATACAACCACGGTATGCTTGCTAGCTTGCAATGAAATTACACACCACAAAACATTCCCTTAGTTTTGAGATGATTTCAATGGGTGATAATCAGATGATTCTGTTTGTTTTTCGATTTTGAACTCTTCATTTGTTTGTCTAGTAGCTTAGGGTGTGGGTGTGACTAATGGACTGGATTTTATTTATCACAATTATAATTTATGAGGTTAATAGAATATGCCTTTAATTGCTCATGTACAGTCTGGTCTGAATGTATATTTGATCCTTTCTATGATCTCTCCATCCTAGTTCATCACATGAGAATTCTTTTCACCTGCTTGTTGTATCGTGTTTTGGATTTGTAAAGGTATGAAGGCACTGTTTGGGATGACTTGGCACATGGCAAGGGTGTTTATGTTGCTGAACAGGGACTTGTCAGGTTTGTACACTGTCTATCTTAAAAGTTGCACTTGCACTTATATTTATCCATTGAAAGTTAACAGAAAAGTGACACAATTTGATGTACGCTGTCATCAAGAAAATAGAAGTGCTGATGCACTGCGATTATAGTTCTCTAGCTAGTACATGGCATGTTGTTATTGAATATCCAATATCCAATATAATTTAAACTAGCGTGTGAGTGTCCGAGATTTATGCCTGCATTAAAAGTACTTTTTTAGAAACTAAGAACTTGGAGTTATGAAAAACAAAGGAAAGAAAAAGGAACACGTTGCAGATAATTATTTGACTTCATCCTAGTCTTTGAATGATCATTGTGATTTAGCAACCTTGAAAAAAAGAGGAAATAATGTTGTATGGTAGATGTATATAGGAAGCTTCTCCATAGCTGAAGAAACCGCTACATGATGTGCAAAGACTGTATTTAGGCTCCTTGGATGCAATTTAGTAATGAAAATACATGTTTTTTCAGCACTCTCCCCCCTCCCTCCCTCTTTGTTTTTTGTCATAGTAAAGTCAGAAAAACTCCAAGCTTACCAAACAGTCAATTTTTCATATGCTGTTAGAGAGCTAGGCACTTTCACAGCCCCTGCTTGTCTAGATTTTGATGTGTATCAGGCTCCATAAATTTGTAGTTGATGCTTCAAACCAGGATAGAAACACTTTAAAGCTCTATCTATCTATCCATCAAAGAATTTGCTTGCCCTATTAGCAATGCGCCTTCTACTCAAGACTTTTATGTTATTCCCTTACTGTAGGTATGAAGGTGAGTGGCTCCGGAACAACATGGAAGGGCACGGAGTGGTAGAAGTTGATATACCTGATATAGAACCTATACCAGGTTCCAAGTATGTTCACAATCCATGTCTCTTCATAATCATAGTATGATTAATGTGTGATCTTTTTCCAAACAGAATAAATAACTTGAGTTGGTTATGACTATCTTTTCAGGCTTGAAGAAAAGATGCGCGCTGAGGGAAGAATTATATCTAGAGATTTTATGTCCCCAGAGGACAGGAAATGGCTGGAGATGGATATTGAAGATAGCATGCGTCTGGCTGGAGGGCAGTATGAAATACCTTTTTACGAGAATGATGAGTGGATTAGACAATTTGGGGAAAAACCGTAAGTTCTTTGTATTCAGCTGTGAGTTATTTTTGTTTTCTGTTATTGTTTGATTGGTTCACATCTTTTGCCTAACTTTTTATGTTTTTCAAATCTTCAACCTATCTTAATGTCAATCCCATTGCTTGCTTAAGTGCCTGGTCTCTTCCCTTTATCTGAGGGTCAATGAGTTGGGCATGCTACTTTGGTTTGAACTTGAGATCACCTGCGTTGCATCCTTTCAAAGTTATCCTTTAAAATGTAGTTGGAAGCTGTTGCACACTTAGTCTTAGTAAGAGCAGGAAATTGTAGACAGGCCTGCTGTTTTAAGGTGAAGATGCTTCTCTATTTCCATTTTCCACACACACATTTGGTGTTTGTGGTACCATTGCCATGACCCATAAAATCCCAAAGAGGTGAACAAAACCAGAGCTGAATTTCAAGGTCACAATGACAGCATTGGAGCATGTGTTGACTAACTCCTCGGGCATACCTCCCATCTTACAAGGATCCAACAGAAGGCAATGAGTCAAGGATTCTGCTCACCAAGCTGCTAGAAGTGATGGCCCTATAATCCAATGACCCCCAAAAAACTGAAAAGATAAGAGACAATCTGATAAGCAACTAGGCAATCAATGGAGTAATAGATGATCATCAATTAACCATCCTTTTGATGCCAAGTGATATACTTTTTTGTTTTTTTTGGTGTCAGTATGAACGATCTTTATCTATACAATTATCTTGTCTAAAGATAAAAGAAGTGCTACTGTATTGTATGAATCTTTTGGTTTTTTCTCATAGAAGACATGAATTTTTATTTTGGTGAATGCCTGTTTCATTGATAATTAATTAATGTTGATAGTGTTTCTATGTCAGGGAGAAAGGTCGGTACCGTTATGCTGGTGAATGGAAGCATGGCAGGATGCATGGTTGCGGTGTCTATGAAGTCAACGAGCGCACCATATTTGTAGGTTCATGAAATATTAAAACCATATTTCAGAACTTGGCATGTATATAATTTTAATGCCAATCTTTTGAAGGGTCAACACAAACTTGAAATAATATCTGAATCCAATTTTTCTCTGTTAGTGCTCCATATCATAAGAGAGTTGATATTTCAAGTAACAAGTGGCATAGTTGGAAATGATTATTTAAGACTTGAAATTAAATCAAACCAATTAGCTTGAAAGCATGCACTGTGGTGATAGAAATGTCATGAACACAGATATGCACAACCAATAAATTTGATTTGTGTAATTGGTCTGCTCTTTTTTTTTTGTGTTTTACAACTCTTAATATTTCAGTAAAATTTCCACTCCTGGTAAAGTGTCATAGTAACTATTGCTTGGTCACTTGTTGCCTGGGTGGAAGCCATGGGTGTAACCACAAAGCTGCAGGTGGAGTCTTGAAAGCAATTATTTCATGCATATATGTTGAAGGATATACTGCCTCCAAACCTTCCTTCCCAGCACTGCACTGTGGCAGGACCATAACTGGATAATGGCTTTTTTGTTTTTTCCATTTTAGTTTCATAAAAGAGTGACCCCCTATTTTTGGTGTACATACAGGGTAGGTTCTACTTTGGAGAGTTCGTAGAGGATGCTACTGATTGTGATGAAGACATTTCTGCGGTATGTTATCACTTTCTTTTAAAGGTTAAACTTTTCTAAGATATTTCTCTTACAAAAAGGTCTTACAGGTGCACGCAGGAATAGCTGAAGTAGCTGCTGCAAAGGCTAGGATGTTTGTCAATAAACCAGATGGAAGTATGTCTTTTTTACTCCAAATATTGCTTTTAATGGAGAGTAGCAATAGAGTTACGGAATAGTAGCAATTGAGTTTCAAAGTAATGCATCAACTGGGGCTGGAAAGTCAGGGTTTGACTTTTTTGTTATGTGGTGATAATCAATAACTGATGAAATATAATATCCATTTTGTGTAATCACGTAGATTATAATCTACAAATTGACGGGCAACACAACCTTGGTCATTGATTTAGAGATGCACATATGCTGGCTGACCAAGGTATATGCTGTCATATCTCTCAAAAATATTATCACCATGGCTACAAAGTCTTCTTGTTAGATGTTGCTGGTTAAATGTTCTTTGGAGACAGGATTCAAGCATTCAAACTAAGCATCATAACATCAAACATGTTGAAGCATGGGAATTGGGAATGCAGGATATAGCATTGGGTTTCAGCCTGCTTGATTGAATGCTTAAGCTTTTGTTCATCTTTTAGACATCCATGTTTTCCCTCACTGAATTATGACAATTTATGCCTCTAATCCCAACTGTCACTAGATTTATAACTGCTAACTTGCACATTTGCAGATCCAATTTTCTATTGTAGAATTCTTCCATAATGTATTGATCTTTCATTTATTCTTCTTTTGGTATTATGTTTGCTCGCAGTGGTTAGGGAAGCGTTTGGTCCATATAGTGATCCTCAACATCCCTATTTCTACGAGGAAGAAGATGCGTGGATGGCGCCAGGCTTCATCAACCAGTTCTACGAAGTAAGTTACTTTGTTAACCTGCTTTTAGACTTATTTTAAGGCCATGGAGAGGATGAGAACAAATGTGCTTGTTTGGCAGGTACCTGATTATTGGAAAAGATATGCACATGAGGTAGATCAAGAAAGGGAGATGTGGTTAAATTCCTTTTATAAAGCTCCACTGAGATTGCCCATGCCTGCTGAGCTTTCATACTGGTGGGAGAATGGTATCATCTCTCTCTCTCTCTCTCTCTCTAATCCTTGCAAGAAATTTTGCTTTTGGCTAGTTGTATGGATAGGTGTTCAACTTCATGATACATGCCTTTTCATCAGGTCATTAAGAGTTTTCGTCTTCTTGTTTATATGCTTCTCTTCTTCAAAAAAACACGGCATTAATTTGCAAATGAAAATAATATTAAAATGTCTCACCTTTTGATGCCAAGATAAACTGTCTTGCACCATCATTTTGTTCTTTCTTGATCCAGGCATTTAGCTTGCATCTATGGAGCCAAAACCAGTTAATGAAGATAGTCCAATTAACTTGTTTTTAGGCTAGTTGCTAGTGCTTTCTTGGTTGAGTCCCAATGCTGCTTCTTTTTTTTTCTTTCTTTTTGTTTGGTGCTTACATTTTTACATTCGTTTGGACAGAGGAGACTCCTGAATTCATTGTTCTTGACAAGGAACCAGAACCTGATCCTGAAGATCCATCTAGGCGCATATATACTGAAGATCCTGTCATCTTACACACACCAACTGGACGAATAATTGATTGGGTTGAGGATGAGGAACATGGGGTTCGGTTATTTTGGCAGCCAGCTCTGAAAGATGGGGACGATTTTGATCCTGATAAAGTTCAGTTCCTACCTCTTGGTTTTGATGAGTTTTATGGAAAAGAGGAGGTGATAAAGAAGGAAAACATATGGCAGCGACTTCTAAAAAGAGCTGATGATGTGTGCAAGCTGGTGCATGGTAAGCTAGAGAAATGGACTGAAGAGAAGAAGAAAGCTAGTGAGATAAAAATACAGCTGTATGAAAAGGAACTTGAGTTGATAGAAGCTGAATTGTGTTTAGAGGAGACCATGGAAGACTTGGACGAGGAGCTGAAGATGAGAGAAAAAGAGGAGGAAGAGAAGGTTGAAATTGGTTTGCAGGGGGAAGAAAATACCTTTGTGTCAGCCCAACAGGAGGAGAAACCTCTAGCTAAAGATGAAGAGGAAGAGGAGGAGGAGGAGGGAGGAGGACGAGGAGAGGACGAGGAGGATGTTACACCATCAAGTTTTGGTTCTGTGACCCAAGATGAGGACCCAAGAAAGAATGACCAGAAAGGAAACAGACCTGCAGGAGCTCCATTTTCTGCATCATCGCTGTCATTGGCTTCCTGTAGTCTTCTTTCAACAGTAAGTTCAAAACTCCATGAATTCTTTTCCATGTGCTTAGCAGTCAATCTGAATGTCCTCCAATGTTTAGATGAAAAGAAGCCGTAATATGAGAGGTTTGAAGAATATCTGCTTTCTGATGCCTTACATTTGATTAGAAGGAAAATGTCTGCAATGCCGTTTATTTCTTTTTTTTTCAAGTTACCTGACTGGTCCTGATGCATCACGCAATCCTCTAAATATCCAAACCAAGATTTTCTTTCACTTTTCTATGTAAAACGGTCACAAAGTATTTGTTGAATCTCAAACACCGTTTGTTTGGAATAAATTTGTCAAGGGTTAGAAAAAAGAAAATAAATTGGTCAAGGGTTAGGGAAAAAAAAAACGCCTATGATGTATCAATTCATCCAAATCAGATGGATTGAAAAATGTAAGCTTGAAAGGTAGGATTGATCCTTCTTTCCTTCCTGGGGAGTATATCTATCCAACCAGAAAAGGTGGTCTTTTCCTCCCTCTTCATCTATCCATCTCGTTTAGCACCCAAGTAAATGGGTTATGAGATTTGCTGTTCATCAACTTCTGGAATATTGATTGGATTCCTCTGGGAGATGTATTTTTGTTGGACAATGCAAGCTGTTTGGTTTAGGCTAGAGTGGTTTGATGTTCAGTTCTGTGGATGCTTAGTTTTATTCTCCCATCAGGAGATGACTTGTGTTTTAGATGGGCTTGCATGCAGTTATATGGATGTTCTTTTCTTTGCGAGGACTTAATTTTGTATCCCCCCCTTCTGATCTGTTGACCGTTTCCCATACCTTTTCCACTGGCTTGACTTGATTTTCTCATTCGGCTGGTTTGCAGGTTCCCTCTAGGCTACAGCAATCGTTTTTAACATGGAAGAAAAGATTGCCGCAGAAGGCAACTCCTTCCCTTTGTGTGGAGAGCCCTAATGACCTCTCTGGAATGGTTAATTCAGTCAGTTTCCCCCCAGTCCATGGTCAAAAGGGAAGGTTGAGAGCTGAACGTTGTGCAGATCAGAGGATTCAAGCTACAAACCATTCCATCGGAAAGATGTCTCGGTTACATTCCTTATCACGAATTCTATCCCATCCTTCAGCTTCTGTTAATAATCCCAGAGAAAATCTAAGAAAGCCAAGAAAACAGAGGCATCCTTGGTTGCATGCAGCACCAGAGAGAGATTCAGACAGCATATTGTCATTGCACACACAATTGTATTATTTAGAATCATATACTAATACAATTAAGTATGAGTCTCTTCCTCTCTTAAATTAGATAGGAATTCCATGATATTGCAAGATGGCCAATTTTGTAGAGACCACATTTCAATTTTTTGGCAAAATGTCTGTATGTACTCTGTATTTTGCTTTCCTTCGGATAAGGTGATAGAACATATGAGAATGCAAATTGTTGGAACTTGGAAGTTTGGATGTTTCTTGCCATATAACTGTGCCTACTTTTGGATTTCCGTGGCTGCCGTGAAACCCCAGGGCCTCTTTCACGAATGTTCTTTCGATGCAAGTATTGGTAAATAATGCTTCACGAAACGTTTCTTATCAGTATCAGTTGTTGAGCCCCAAGATGAAGGCGTTGCTGTCAAAATGGGCTGGTGTGTTTTTACCTTTCGTTTTTTAGCAGTAGGATCCAACCACTAAAAGTAGATTGATTATTCCCGCCCCCACCTATCTTCAACGGAATGTTGAAAGCTGCCTCAAGTCAGCAGCGGCTGCCTATGGAGACAGACGGAATATCAGCAATTACTGAGATCTCAAGAGTTCCTATTGATGGTGAAGGCCATGAATCTCAAATCTTGCCATCTCTAGGTCAATCAATCAACTCAGATCCATCCCAAAACATCGTTCGGACAAAATATAAAAATTAAATTTTTAGAGTTGATCCAGCCGAGAGTCTTCTCTAAGTTTGGTATGGCCATAATTGTATTATGGATTGACAACATGTTGAGTTAACATACTATAAATTAACTCGTTAAAATACTTGAATTTGATCAAGTCATCTCTTAACATGTTTAAAAATAAACCAACTCGGATTAATTTCAAGACAATGACTCATAATATAAGAGTTTTACCCTTTCTGACTATTAGAGTTAACTGTATAGCATTTGACAAAATAAAATAAAAACAAAGAAATTATATGTATATTTTGTTGTAGAAAAAAATATTTAAACAAAAATTCAATTATTCGTCCGCGAGTAGAGTTCCTCTAAAAGGATAAGGATAAGAATGATGGGCATAGCATGTATCCTATAACACTAACTAAACACAATCACACTTATCTATTTGGATAAATTGTATTAAGTATATTACTTTTCTCCAAAAATTTTATTTTCAAGCTCTTTATTATAATAAATATCTACCCCAACTAGGTTCTGAATTTCCTTATTTTTTTTTTTAATTTTGTTTATTATCACATGCTATCCAATGGAAATTCACTAACACTTTTCTTGTTTTTTTTTTTTTTTTCCTTACAAATAAAATATAGACCAAGTATTTCTAAAGCAAGAGGCAGTATTCTCTGGGACCATGATTCAATTTTGCATGCCCTACCAAATTGGCAAATTGTTCACTACAAGACTACTCTTAAAGGTGGGGACCAAAGCCTAATTATAGTGACCGTGGCTCACATTGATTGAATTCAATTTGGCCATCTTAATTCTCTGTGAAATACTATGGTGTCAAGGTCTTGATGGCAGCTGCGCTGTTGACTAGTTGAAGCATCCAAAACCCACCTATGAATTTATCAGAACCATGTCCATCTTGAAGCTTAGGATTCTAAAGAACTTCTCATCCATGCTGAGGCAAAACTAAGGTGCTAGTGATCATGCAACTGGTCTCAAGGATAACTACGTAGGAGGAAGGAAACTTTAAGGTTGTCATTTTCAGTTTGGAAAATGAGTACGTATAAGATTGTTAGAGAATAATATAAATCATATCTTAAAATTTTATTTAACAGTTTAAGTTATTGAGTTCAGATAATTTTTTTGATATGGTATCAGATATTTTCATGACCATGCGATTACAAGTTTGAATTTCACCATCTTTATTTATTTGAAAAAAATTAAGTACAAGACAATATGAGTCTATGTAAGTTTTAAGCTCAAATAAATTTTTACTTAAGAGAGTGTATTAAAAAATAATATAAATTATATTTTGAAACTTTACCTAATAACTTAAACTATTGAGTTCCGATGGTTCTTCCACAAAAATCTCACCCTTTTATTACATATTTGTGTATAAATAATAAGAAATTATTAGCTATTGAAATCTTCTGTGATCGCCAATTATTATCCACTTGTTTGTTTGTTTCTTAGATTTATTGAAATCGAATCCTTTCTAAATGAGCTACGTACTATTGGGATTCAACTATTAGAATTTTCTGTCTTATGGACCTGCTGTTTTCGTGTTCTTGTGCTTACCTTGAACCCTTTTATGCCCACAATCAAGCATGATCTGGATCGTAAGCAGACGTAAGATTAGACCTCTGTCCTCCTATCTATCCTTTCCAGTCTCAACAAATGTGTGGCCTTTGTTTACCCCCCCAAAACTCAGATGCCAGCCTGGGAATATTGCCTCCCCTAGATGATAATAATAATAACAATAATACTAGAGAAACTATTTCCCAAATAATAATAATAATAATAAAAAGAAGAAGAATAATAATATACACCAAGTTAAGTGTTCCTTTGGGGTGGGAGAGCCATCAGTGTTAGCGCAGTCAAATATGATTTGAAGACCATAAATTATTGATAATAAACCCATGTGACAAAACCATGAATAAATTTAAATTAATTACGAATGACATGGAGAAGTTTAGTGGAATTGGTAATGTTTTGTGTGATGTATTCTAAATAGTATTTGGAGACTTTCTAGATATATAGGTATAAAAAGATTGAATAGTGGAGATATAAATGATATATTTTCATGTATCTTTGGTTATGAAAGTATAAAAATCTATTTTAAAATCATTTTAAATAAAGATTCATTCCTTGGGTCAAATATATTTTTGTTATTTTTGTGTGTTTGTATATATTTATTAAAATACTATACTCAAACGCAACGCCACCGTAGAGTTTAGCATGCCCAGATACTCTTCATATAAATAGCCTGGATTGATTTTAAATAAAGTATAATTAGCATATAGTTCATTCGAAAAGTTAGATGTGTACACGCGTGTGCTAAATATTGCGTGGAAGAAATACTCATGAATATACTAATTTAAATGCAAACGATTTGTTTAGAATCTGATCATGAAATAACTCTTACTGATCATATACATCAAAAACGTAACAACTCGAAAATAACTTAATCATTAAATAAATACACAGATGCAATTCTTGTTGATACTCGGAAGAAAATAAAGAAATCTTTGCTTGAATTAAAGATCAAGGCAAGACACTCCAAATCTTATTCTTTCTTTTCCTCGAGGCTATCCTGCTTGATTTTATCCCAATCTATATGGGACGCTACAGTTTAGCTTCATGTCCATGTCAATATTCCACTTGATAATTGTATGATTTAAGACAATGGCTTAAAATTGCACGTAATGACCTGTTAGAATACATATATATATATATATATATATATATATATATATATATATATATATATATAGAATAGAATATGGATTGAGCTAGCAAAATATTCAATGCATGGAATCATTAGAATAAAAAAATCTATGAGATTCTGACTTCAATCCAACCTTATCCGAGTTATAAGCATTCTCTAAAATTACTGTTTATTTGAGATAGGAAAAAAAAAAAAACACATATCGGCACATTAACTTGAGCTCCTTCTAATCCACTTCAGTGTATGTATGCATGACTTGGGTTTAAAGCAGAGATAAGACTATTTATACATAGCTAATCAAGCCGATAATTAATCCAGTATAAATCATAGTTATTATTAAACTAAATGCAACTTATTTGAAGATATTCATGACCCGAATAATCCAACCACGCACGTTTGATTAATCGAATCAAAATTTACTTTCATATGATCTATAAATTAATATTATGGTATACATTTTTTTTAAAGGTGAAATTCTTGAAATAATTGGATTCTTAACAGAACATTTCCGCTCAAGATATAGATTTGTTTTAATGCCGAAAAGATTTTTTACAATGATAGCCAAAAGAAGACGAGTATTGGTCAAAACATTTTACTCTTAATTAGGTCTCAGTCAAACTGAATCCAACCCGTTGTCAAGACCAAAACGTTGGAGATGTTTTTCGCTAACTTCTTTTTCTTTTACTAAGAAAACCAAGGACGTAGGTTGCTGGAAACTTTGAATATCTCAAATAATGCGGCGGTCTGCTTTACTAAATTATTAGGAGTATTAAGTCTATTCCTACGATTATGTATAGACTCTACAATCTTGGGTACGTACCTCTTTGACACTTCTTTCTCATATACGGAAAATACCGAACTTTTCCCAAAAAAATAATTAAAAAACCAAGATAAAAGTAATGCTAGCTAGTTGCATAAAAAAATCTCCAAGATCAATTTTTGAAAAATATCATGCACGGGAATGAGATTTTCTTGGAAAAGAATCTTCTGATGATAAGATTAGCATTCAAAGGATACTGGCTAGTTTTATCGTATATTCTTTTTTTAATCCGAAAAACCTCACATGTGCAATCCCACTCGTAGATAATTAAGACAGAAGCTCCCTTAAAACGTGATTTTGATATTATCAGTGGTTTAATTGTAAAAAAAATTAATAATATGAAATATATATGATGTATCATGATTTGGTAATATTAAAAAAAAAAAAATTAGCAAGGAAGATTCCATTCCGTCAAGATATACTTTAATTTGGTTAATAAAGTTGGCATGAAACACCAAACATACACAAACTTTCTACTAATCTCAATAAATTCTCCTAATAATTAAGGAGATTTGTCCATATCCTTCGTTTTTTAGGTTTAAATCGCTGGGCAATTATTAATAAAAAAATATTAAATATACCACATCAATATAGAATATATGTTTTTAAAATTGCTCTGAGAGTGATTTATTTTTAAATAACATATAAACTAGTCAGAATATGTCATAATATTAAAGAACAACACAAATTTTCTACAAACCAAAATAATAAACACACAAATTTATCAAATTTCATGCTAGTTTAGAATCGTGGTTGAAATTGTATTTTTTTAAAAAATTAATTTTTTTATATTTTTAAATTATTTTAATATAAAAAATAAATTTTAAAAATAAAAAATATTATTTTAATATATTTTTAAAATTAAAAATATTTTAAAAAATAACACACAACTTTCATTTCATTTCATTTCTGTTTGGGAACGTGGTTGAAACCGCGTTCCCTCAAATTTCAAAAAAAAAATTGTTAATTTTTTTTTATGTTTTTAAATTTTTTTAATATGTTGATTTTAAAAATAATTTTTTAAAAATATAAAAAATATATATTATTTTAATATATTTCTAGATAAAAAAAACACTTTAAATCATAATTATATACACAACCTCACTTCTCAAGTACAAACTTCTCAAGTACAAACGTGATCATTAACGTAGACGCCTTCCTTTTAACAAGGTAATAAACAATCCCGACTGATTTTCAACGCAATTAACATAATAATTGATGCCATGACAAAATGCACAATCTCATATAGTTGATGTTAATGACAGGAAAACAAGCTACGAAATCAGCATCGATCCAATCCGGGAGGTTACGTGGGGTTCTCTAACCAATAGTCTATTTACACGTTCCAACATCCGCGTGCTGGAATTTCTCGTGGCCCAATCCCACCACGTGGTTGCGGGACCAGAAATGACCCACTCGATGCTTGACACGTGTCCAGGATGCAAATTGAAAATGGTATCACACTCCACCGTATTTATCTCGACGACGTCGATTTATAATTTGGGAGAGAAAAAAACATCATGCTAGCTCCTATATATTGTTGTATTGTCATTTCAGTTTTATGTCTTTATCTATCTCACCTCAAATATAATGAACAATAAATGATATTACCTTTAAATCCATTTATTGTTAATAAGGATTAAACATCTGTCTATTTACACATGTTCGCTAAGTGTTTTTATTAAAAATACCACAATAAACTTCAATATATTAAAATAGATAATTTTATCACCAAATAATTGTAAATCTTCATTTTATATGAATCAGTGAAGTGGTGAAAATTACTATAATATGATGGTAAAATTGTCTTTTAAAGTATACTAAAACTTATAATTTAATACAAGTCGAATGAAATACTTAACCAGTGGTTAGATGGAGACGCGACATTGTTCAATTTTCATCCTATTTGGAGTAAAATTGATAATAAAATAAAATATTTGGGACTCAAATGATAATAAAGTAATACACTGGGAAGTTAAAATTAAGTTTGCTCCTTTGTAAAATAGAGGATTTCAATGCTATTTCTGTGATTTTGATCTCGAAACTTCGAGGCAGTGCCTAACTGAGGAGGCAACTTTACTCTTACCCTGACTCACCACTAGTAATATCCACACGTGGGAAACATATGACCACGCACAACAGCCGCCCATTTTGAGCAATAGTTCTCTATCTGGCATCTCACCTTCTCTCCGACCACCACACAGAATCCGCAACAAAAACACCGCACGATCACCATCCACCTGTCAACCACAAATTTCAAAACCAACAGTTATACACCATCCCCACGCGCACTTCAACACGCATCAGTAAGAATTTCAAAAATTACCACACACGCGACACACGTCCTTAATTACCGGCAATTAGCAGTCAATAACACTCCTCTCTGACTGTTGATCGATTAAGTTAGACCGAAACCATCCGTTTTCTCTCCGCATCCGGTTATAGCAGATAGTTGAAAAGAAAATACGCGCTAGTTTCTTACCGTCCTCTCCGTATAAATAGGCAAGCGCTGGCAAGGCTTTTTAGCCAAGAATGTCCATCTCCTATAATTCGCTTCTCAATTGCCCCCTGGTTTCCATTTATTCACGGTCTTACATTACAGGTTATGATAGTAAACAGCTACCGGAAACCTGAGAGCCAACGCTCCTCTCCTGCTCTCGGTTTCCCTCGCCCGCGTTTCCTTCGCTACCGCCGTTTGAGGTAACCGGTGAAATAGAGTAACTGGAGGGAAAGAGATTTTTTATTGTATTTTTTTTTTATTTTTTAGTGTAATACCCTTACTGTCGCTTACAATTATGCCTCCAACACCAACAAAGGGTTACCGGAGAGGAGGAGGACAGGAACCGGAAAGAAACAGGAAAAATAGGTTAAATGAGAAAGCGTTGTCGTTTCACGGGAAGATACCGGCGGAAATGCCGGAGGCGAGGATTCGACGGCCGAAGACACTCCCGGACTTGCTGGCCGGAAAGAATTTGCCTGCTACAGTACCGGATGTGAGGCCGAAGTTAACGAAGGTTTTACTCAACGTGACTGTCCAAGGAAGCGTTGGTGCGGTGCAGGTTTTGATGTCTCTTGAATCCACCGTCGGCGAACTAATCGCCGCCGCTATCCAGCAGTACATGAAGGAAGGCCGCCGTTCGATCATTGCCAATGACTCCTCCAGATTCGACCTCCATTACTCGCAGTTTAGCTTGGAAAGTAAGATTAATCATCAACAAATCACGCTTTGATCTCTGTTAATTTTGAGAAGTGGACACGTGTAGGGCGGAGACTGATGGAAACCTTTGAAAATGTTTTTTCTTGGCAGGTCTGGATAGGGATGAGAAACTAATGGCGTTGGGTTCAAGAAACTTCTTTCTGTGTCCAAAAAAATCGGGGTTGGACGGTGCAAGCTGCAGTCGTGGTGGAGGATTGACAACGACGTCGTCTCCGTCATGCTCAAAAGAAGTTAAAGAGGAGGCTGCTAAAAGTGGGTTTCATCCTTGGCTCAAACTCATGGATTTCCTGCTGTGATTAATTAACCACCAGATGATGCCTGCTGGCTAATTAGTTATCAGAATTGCTATTATTAATAGTCTTTTTTAATGCAAATCGTGGGTGTAAAAATGGGTTTGGGGGGTTAATTAGGTATTAGACCGTTAGGTATATTTGTTAGGTCAAATTAGAGCAAGAGATTCTTGAATGCAGACGTGGAGTAGAAATGTGCAGTGGTGTTGTTTACCTATAAATTTTCCTCTCTATGTTTTTGTTGCTTTGAATCAACGGAGAAGTGAATGGAGGTTTGCACTTTTTTTTTTTTTTTTTTTTATCATTATTATTATTCTGATGATTTTATGGAAATTACCGAAATATTGAGCTTGTAGTTTTAAAATTTTCTTTTCTTTATTTATTTATGATTACAATGAGAGGAAACCTAAGAAATCATGATACATCATATTTCATATTGTTTTTTTTCTTACAAATAAATCACTGATAATATCCAAATCACTTGGATTGATGATTCGAAGACGGGGGATGCGAGGGTTTTAGTTTAGATCCACTTGGTGGTTAAGGAACTTGTTATTGTATTTTTCACTTTCCAGCCTTGGCTTTTAGGGTCATTATTTAAAAATATTTTATTAAATTTTTTTAATGCATCAGTCTAATCCATAAAATGTGAAGGGCATGGTTTGGATTGACACAAGTTTTTGTTTTTTCTATCCGAATTTAATTTAATTTTATAAGGTATTAAGCTCTAATTTATATTAAAAATATATTTTTTTATTGATGATTCATCTTTTTTATTTTTTTTATGTTTTTTTTTTCAAAATAGATGTAAGGAGTAACTAGCTACTAGTTACTCTCTAATTATCATAAATTTTGTTGAGTTTAAAGTTCTATAATAAAAAAAATTTATAATCATCGAATCATTGATTAACTAGTAACATACTATTAATAATTCATCATAATTTACTTTAAAGAAAGATAAAAAAATATATAAAATAATAATAATACATTCATATAGGATTTTTCTCTCATAATTGTCTCTTTATTTTCTTTTAAATAAGTTTTTATCAAAATAATTAACATAATATCACTAATTACAAGCATAAACATAGTGAAATAATCCGTGCTTTAACCATGTACTGAAACTTTTAAAGTGATATCAATTCAAGATATGTACACACATCCTACTTTTATGTGATTTCAATTTGTAATATGCAAGGAGACGAGACGAGATTTAGTCGGAAACGATCACTTCCTCATTTGTTTTGCTACCTTATCAATAAACACACCTTTAGCATTCAAAATGTGAAATATATGGAAATAATATATGATAACGATATGTGAAATTTTATGTGATGATGGCCAACAAAACCCGTGACACTTTTGTCCTCTTACCCAACCTTTAGTTAGAGTTGTAGTCTATATATTTTCTATACTTTTTTAATTTATAAATATAATATACAGATAAATTTATATATATCTTAACTAAATTTTTCAAGATTTTAAAGTTAACAAATTTTATATATGTTTATAGTAAATTTAAGATTTATAGATCTCGAACTGATAACCTTTAAAAAAACAAATTTAAAATCTCATTATTTAAATTATATATATTTTTTTAATTTATATATAACTTTTTTTGATGTGATGGTTGGTTTTTACTGTTATGATAGAGAAAAAAGTTGATAATTCGATGCTTTAACCATTTTACTTATATTTGGACGGATCCTCTTGTAAATATTTACTAAGCATAGCATGATGATTAAAATAATAGCTAATTTGATACATCAATTCAGCCTGAATTGCATCGTGTTTAAGTTAATTGAAAAAAAATTAATATATTAAAATTTAGTTATTTTAGGTGAGATTTGATGTCCAGTTAAACATGTCAATTTTAAGATTTTTTTTTTTAAAATAATTGATTGACTTAGTATGTTAACAAACAAATTGATTTAGTGATTTAGATTTTTTTGGGGTCAATATTCGAGCAAAGTGTAATGACTATAGATAAAATAAATCAGTTATTATTTTTTAATATATTATATTAAAAATATTATTTTCAAGAAATTTAATGGCAATCAATATATTAAAAATATTAAATAAATAAAATAAAAACAGTCACAACCCCACTATCATACGAGTTTTCATCCACACAAGTGTGCGTGAAAGCCCTTCCACCTATCTTTTGTAGCCGGCCCTCATGCATTGAAAAACATCGAAAATAGAGAGAGCTCAGCTTGTCACGCGCCTTGCTGGATAATTCAATTACATTTCGATTCATTTTAATTTCTAAAATAAATAAAATAATGTTTTAATTTTTTCTATTTTTTTTTTTTTATAATTAGGACAACCTTCCTCAACTAGGCCGATGCAATAATTTTGATTCCGACGACTATAATTGGAAACTCCAACCATCCTACAGGCTTGCCCCACAAATTGACAAAGGAAGCTGCCTAGAAATGGACTGGCATTAGCTAGGCTAACGGGGCCTTGCCAATGGCTTTCGTCATCAAGTAAAAGTTCTTCAACTTTTTTCTGTAGAATCAGATCAATATCATCACAGGTTAATTTTCATTCCAATCGAACAGAACAAAGTCAAGAAATCACCGTGTTAAAATATACACCCCCATAAAAATTATTTTACTTGGTGAACGTGTGGTCGTTGCAGAAGGGTCCATTACCCTTACAGATATAGACAATACTACAATCTTTTTTTTTAATTGTTCTTTGCATCTTACAATAATAATTTTCTTACTAAATTCAGCGTGAAGTAGTCACATAGCAGAAAAAATTAAAATAATATTATCAGATGAAATCAACATAAATCAATCTGGATATCAATTTCTCTTTTATATATATATATATATATATATATATATATATATATATATAAAGGATCGAATGAAATTAACTATTGGTATATAGAGGCGCTACATCATTAAATTACCTCTTATCATAGTAATATTTTTGCACGTGGAACACATAAAAATTACCTCTGCAGCTGGTTCACTTTACCATGCTTTTATGTTCAAAGGAAAGAAGAAACACGTGCTTTCACGCGGGTTATGTTTCCCAGTGGATGGGTACCGAGCAACTTGTGGTTCGCCGAGAAAACACCAAAAATCATATTTTTATCATGGTGCAATCTGTGCTGCCCTTTTTTTTCAACCTTTCAGATTTCCTCTTTTCAAATTTTCAACCTTTTTTTTGCCTCTGTTCAAATTTCAATAATAGATGATGACGAACCTTGAGTTGCTTTCTAATAAATTGGTCGGCTGTGTAGGACTTATGGATTAGCAAAAGGCTCATGAATTCATAGCTTGATTGGAAGATTATTTTTTAAATAATTTTTCATGCTGTTAAAATACATGTTAATAATATTTTTTTATTTTTTAAAAATTATTTTTAATAATAACCCATCAAAATAATTAAAAAACAATAAAATCATTTTAATTTAAAGCTAATAAAAAAATTAAAAAAAATTTAGCATTTAAGTTTTCAATATTTCTCGGAAGTCTTTGAATTTCAACCATGCATTGAAAACCCAGATTTTCTCCCGACACTCGGGGAAAATCTTATGCCCGTTGCTTTGTATTCCATGATATCCTAAGAATCGATTGCTTCTTCAACAGCTTATTAGAGAGGTTCATCCAGACCTGTGAAGTTCAAATATCACAGAACATCGAGTAGAGAGAGAGAGGAAGCAATCATTCATACCGAACTTCGTGTGAAATTCATTTTTTTTCGTTTGCAATTGTTTTTGCACCAAACCCATCGAATGATAGTGTTATGATTGCTTGAGCTGCTACAAGCAAACACAAGCAGAGGAGGATTAACTTGTTTTGATGCTAGAAACTAGATACCAAATCTTGTAAAGGATCAAAGGAGTCAATTTTGTCTGCAAAAGGAATTACAGAAAGACATCAACAGCAAACACTCAAGGCGAATCTTGAAGAAGGGAACACGACAAAGATTTTATGAGTAATCACCATAAATTCATGTAGCTTTTATCCGTCAGGATAATTTGTCTTTTGCATCTCAGGCTACAGTTGCTGTTAATTTACAACAGCTGTTAACTCGATAAGTAGCTGTGACTACCTGGTCTTAAACATTTCTTTATGGCAGCTTTGTGATTGTCTAGTGCATGTTTCCGCATCTTTTTAGCAGTATTATTCGCATGTCCTCAAGCTTTTGAAGTTTCTACTTTCTAGGCTTGCAGAACGATCCAGTTCACAACACATTGTATATAGCGAAAACCAGAACATGACTAGACAAGAAATTGAAGCATACTTTAATAAAAACATGTTTCCTGTCAAATCATTGTAGCCTCCACAATTTATACCCAGTCAACAATCCCAGAGTGCACCGGAGGAAACATTGTTGAATACAATAATCATGCATCCAAACAAATTATATTCATTGCAAAAATTAAAATTGCTTACTACAGCACAAGCGCTTGCTCTGAATCCTCAAAATGGCTAGAAGAACTCAGAAGCTCATTCTTCTGTTGGCCTTTGCCCCAAAACTGGAATATCTTCATAACGTTTCTGCAGTAAAATGAAACATATCAGGGGCATTCAAGGAATAAACCAAGCACATTCATGAAATTCAAGTTTACCACCAACTTAAATTAACCAACAGCATTTGAGTTTGGCTCTTCATAGATTCAAATGGAGAGCAACTAATTCATTAATTAAGAGCAGTTACAGCTCTGAGATTCTGAGACTCAAGTAGAGGAAGGTAAGCGACAACTGTCACTACTTAACTGAAGAAGGCCTAGCAGTATAGCCAGAAATCTTTTTAGTATAATCAGGAGATTTGGTCCAATTTTATAACCACAAAATCATACAATTCAGAGAAAAATATCAGCCAGTATTGCCGAAGCAGCTGGAACTTACAATTTCTCTAAAAATCTGTTGCATACATTTCAAGACTTGACAGGGGCATCATTTCCAAATTTCCAACACTTCCTAACTAATTCACAAGGAAATGAATGTGGCCTAGTTCTAACAGTAGGAAGCTCAAACCAAGAGTCAGCCACACCCCATCATAACTAACGACTGCAAGCGACACCTCCTTGGCTAAAGAAAGAAACATGAAATTCCGTATACATGTAGATATCTATGAAATGACTTGACATTCGATATTATCAAATAATAAGTAGATAGGACCAGTTGCTGTCACCAGACAGGTAAAGAAACAACTCCATTTGTGTAATGCATGCAAACTAAACAAATAGTTAAGCATGTTATAGCAGATGTAATACCCCAACATTGTTGTACTCCCATAGCTTACGAACACCATAATCCACAGCCTGCACGCATCAACAAAGACTAACCGGGATAAGATACCACATATTATTAAAAATAATTGCAAAATATAAGTCAGATTTCTGTAGTGATAAAGCATAATTGAACTACCATAGCATTCAGCAAGTTCAGCTAGGCATTCACATAGTTGAACTACCAAAGAAATTTTTTAAATGCATCAAAAAGTGCAATTCAAGTAGACTAGCCCCTTTCAGCTTCAAAACATGAAAAAGATTTCCCACTCCATCAGATTGCATAGAAAATATGTCTGTGTTTCTTAAACAAAATCTAATCCAATTATACATTTCTAGATTCATTTGCCATTGTCTCAATGTCATCATTTCCAGATCAAACCGTAGAAAAGTTCTCAAGCAAACAGAAGCTCATTTATATTCTCTATTGATCGGCTACTCCGAAAGATTTCAATAACACATCTATGCAAAATGTGAGCTCTACTTGGAAAGAGAAAAAAAAAGGTTTCCACTTTCTTCAACAATTTTTGGTTTCTAGATCATTGTTTCCTTTGATCACGAGAAACATAATTCTAATAATATTATTTATAGCTTGCTATTTTCAAGCTCTTACAAAAATTAATTCTTTTAAAAAATTGATTAAAATTCAAATGCTCGAATAAGTTAGGGCACTGTTTCCGAAGTCAGTCACTAATTCTACTAATTCTTCAATTTTAAACACAATAAAACATAAAACAATCCTACTAAAAATAAAATAAAAAATCCTTACCCTCTCACCGGCAAAAGCGCCGGCGATGACGAAGGTAACGTAGATGGAGTTACGGCGCATAATCAACTTGTAGATACCTTCGAACGCGCCTCCTCCACTTCTTCGTGGTGTTGAATCCATCTCTTTTACTTTTTCAAGATCTCTCTGCTCAATTTTAGGGTTTCCAGATCACAAATTTCCAATTTACTCAGCTAATACATAATTAAATAAAAAATATTGAAGAAGTGGAATAACAATTATTCATCACCTTTGATTCAATTCACTAAAGAAGCAACAAAAACTAAATCGCGAGACGGACAGAAAGTAAAACCCGAGTTCTCGACGGCTGCAACTAAGAAATTTGGAGGAGGACGAGGGGGTTAGGAGAATGATTAATCAACGCTAGGGGGGCTGCTCTACAGTTAGAATGATGTTGTTTCCAACATGGGCCGAAAGTTAATTAGAAAGGAATCCGGTTAATAGCTGGTCCAGTTAAGCCTATGAGATTGGCCCGAAACAGGTAACTAATGGGGATGAATAAAGGCCCAAATCCGACAAACCTGATAACAATGACAGCTGACACGCACTTTTTTTGGGGGGCAATTCTCTCTTGAAAAACCCTATCTCCTACCTCGCTGCAAGTTGCTTATAAAAACCCTTTAAACCCTTCCCCGTCTCCGCCTCCGCCTCCCTCACTCTCACAACTCCCACCACTAGAAACCTCAAAACCCTTTAAGCTCTATCATCTATCGTCAACCATGTCGTCCATGGAGTTCTGGGGTGAGCAGCTTCTTGCTCTTCTTGTTTTAGGAAACGGTTTTTTTTAATCTTTTTTTCTGTTTTTGATTCCAAATAGGACCATACCTTTTGTTGTGTTATGTTAGCGATTGTTTGGTCCTTTTCTTTCTGCGTTTCTCTATGCTGTTCAGAGCTGCCCTTTTGTTTCTCTGTAGGTTGTTTTATGAAATACACTGTGTGGGATTCGTTTTTATAAGGCGTGTTGGGTTTTTTCGTTTTTTGAGTTGAAGTTTTGATTTTTTTTTTTGGTTTTTATTTTGTTTCGTTTTTTTTTGTTCCTTTTAGTTTCGAGTGGTGTTTTTTTTTACACCGGTTTTATCATGTATTTATGTAAGGTATGTGTACATGCTGATAGAACGAAACAAAGGAATAAGGATGCCCTTTTATGGAGGAATTTGAAAATGAAGTGGAGAGATAATAGTACTGCTTACTTTTTATAACTAGTATTTATAGTATCACTTTGGTTCCTGCTATTTTCACTGTTCTTGTTTTCGGTTATGTGATTTATTTTGTGTTGAATTTTGTCTCTGATTTTTTTAATGGTGTGTTTTGATGAACAATGATAATTACTAGCCAAGTAATAGCATCTTATGCAAGCGGGGTTTTATTTTTCTGTGTGTTTTGTGGTGTGGTTGATGCTAGCTCTAGGATGTCTTGTTTCTATTACCTATTTCTTGTTGTGTAATGAGGTCTAGGATTAATATTATTTCCATTTACTAATGTTACATAACTCTCTTTATTTTACTAGGTGTTGAAGTCAAGGCTGGTGAGCCCCTTAAAGTGGAACCCAAAGACTTCTGCATGATCCATCTTTCTCAGGTTAGATTTATATTGATTGAAGTATTCAACTAGTGCTGAAATTAGTTTGACTATGGTTTTTTTGTCTGACAAGATGTTTGTATCGACTTTTGTTCCTCAGGCAGCCCTTGGCGAGTCAAAGAAAGGAAATGAATCTGTTCCTCTTTTTGTTAAATTCGATGAAAAGAAGCTTGTGTTGGGGACTCTTTCTCAGGAAAACATTCCTCAGCTGTCTTTTGATTTAGTTTTTGAGAAAGAGTTTGAGCTCTCTCACAACTGGAAAAATGGGAGTGTTTTCTTCTGTGGCTACCAAGTTATTCCTGATGATGATGCTTCTGGTGAGTCCCAACACATACTTACAATATGCCATTTTCTAACTTTATTTCGCAAATTTTGCTGAGTTTCTCAATGCATACAGATTTTTCTGGTGATGAAGAGGATTTTGAATTTGCGAAAGCTGATATTATGAAAGCTGCTACAGCTAAGGATAAAGCTGCCAAGCCTGAAAAACCAAAGGCTACACTTGTAGAGCCAAGCATAGATGATTCTGATGAGGATGATTCTGACGAGGATGATTCTGATGAGGATGGTGATACTGAAGAGGTATCTCCTTGTACCTAGATACTTTTTCCCATAACCAAGAAACTAACATTGACGTTGATAAGCCTTTTACCTAGATACATTAACCTAGTTACTTTTTCCCATAACCAAGAAACTAACATAGATAAGCCTTTTATCTTTAGATTGTAATCAGATCAGGGATGTATGTATAGCACAAAACAAAGACGTTGACTGGTATCATACACTAAAGTTTTACATATTTTAATTCTGGAAGGAATTCTTTGGCTGTTTAAATTTGATCAAGTAACCAAGTTTTTATGGAATACAATGATGTAATATGATATATTGTGTTTTTTCTTTTCTTTTTATTTTCCCTACATTCCGGCCTCTGAAATTGATCAATTTTTGTGCTGCAGGGTATGTCTCTTGATGAAGATTCAGATGATGAATCTGATAGTGAAGATGAAGAGACTCCTAAGAAGGTATCAATATTCTGTTGATTGTGATTTTGGAATTAAACGAGGTTGTTTCTTAGTGTGTTTTAAATTTATTTTATGCTTTGAAGGCTGAGACCAGCAAGAAGAGGGCTAATGATTCTGCAACAAAGACACCAGTGTCATCAAAGAAGGCAAAAACAGCTACTCCTCAAAAGACAGGTATTTTTTTAATATTCTTTTATGGTGATATAGAGTTTTATGTTTGCTTTAATGCTTTACTCTGAACTCTTAATTCCACAATTTTTCCTAAATGTGGCTATATTTTTCCATTAAATATTCCCTGATTATGTCCTTTGGGTAGTCTGATGTGTAAATCTCCTGTATCCCATGCACAGATTTATAACTATCAAGTATAGTCACCTTTTTTTTGTCGTGTCAGGTTCTCTTAAGTTTCTGAGATGACACACGTTTGTTTATCTGTTTTTTCCCTCTATCTGTTTTATTTTCTTTTTATTTGGACAATTATTTCTTGCTTCTATCAACTATCTGAAGTACATGCATTGTGTTTGATTTTCTTGATTCTAACTAGTTGTATTTCTTTGGCTTGATCAAGATGCTAAGAAGGCCGGGCAAGTTACTCCTCACCCTGCAAAGGGAAAAGCTGCAGCTAATGGCAACAGCTCCAAGTCCCCAAAATCTGCCGGCAATTTCTCTTGCAAATCCTGTGACAAGTATGTACATACGCAACATTCTAGAAAAAAAATTCCCGTCAGCTCCCTATCTCTTAGTGACTTGATTGGGTGACTGACTGCTTGTATTTCTTGCTCAGGGCATTTGTTACTGATGGTGCTCTGAAGTCTCACTCACAAGCCAAGCATGGTGCCAAGTGAAGCAACTACTAATTTTTAGACGATATCTCATTGAAAGAACCATGCTATAGGGTTTTAGTAGTTATATGAGAGTACCTCATTTTGCAATTTTGTTAGAAATCTACATTTGAACAAATATTTTTTATGCATTATGTTTTGAGTTAAATGAAACGGTTGTGATGTGTTTATTACCTTTACAAGCTTTCAATGTTTGAATTACTATATTATTTAGCATGGCTGAAAAATCATTTCAGGAATTCATGTTATTAGCTGCAAGTGGTTTAATCTTGGTCTAGAAATCATGATTGTCGAGGCCCTCATATTGGTGGAGCTTTGTTTAGAAGTTCATTGATAACTGGCTTTCAGGTTGGAAGTGTTACTCTTTAAAATTAAAATTTTAAACTTACTGGAATGGATCTCGTTTTTCCAAATCTTGCACAAACTACAAATGCCAAAATATCGAACATCTAACAACATGGTCAGAGCAGGTAAGTAGAGCGGCCCCAACAAGACCGATGAACGCAACGGCGACTCCTAACCTGCAACAAGACGTATCACTAGAAATGCTAAATGACCTTATGAACAATCAATCTGCTTCTGGATGATTTTGAACTGTAGTCTGACAGATCCTCTGACACGGCAGCCAACAACCTGTACACAAATTTCATGGTAAGCTGCAGTTAAAATAATTGTGTCTCGAAGAAGCAGGGATACCTGAACCTGCAAAACTAATTAAAATGTCGTGCCCTCTATTTATTTCTCAATAATAAAAAAAAAACACGAGTTTAAGAAGCAATACCCAATTTAGAACTGTGAAATTTGATGTTGCACTAGTCTGACGTGCTTTGGTCAGAGTCCCCAACTGTAATGCATGCAACACTAAAAACACGATGTTCGCTGAAAATGAACATCCTGACTGAGCAACTGGAATATGAAAATGATTAGAGTGGTTCTGTCACAGGGTTAAAATCCGTCAGGAGGCAGGCTAGCGAAGAGCATTGCTGGATAGTAGCTACGGGGTGGCAGCTTGCGTGACAGTAGCGAAAATTGACAGAGTGTGTGCGCGTTAGCACACAACAGTTAGCACAACAGTATGCTGACGAGAGTTGAGACTTGGACGAGGATGTCCAAGGCTTGATGAAACAGTGCTAGGATGACACGATGGAAAGGTGGGGAATTCGGCAGCACTGATGAGATCGGCAGTGTCGATGGAATTCGACAGCGTCGACAGAATCGGCAGCAGGGGTTGACGATAACTTGGACAACGGAAAGTCCAAGGCATGCGAGGCAGTTACGTTGGCAGCATGTGTGCTGGCAGTGGATAGTTGGCTTGTGGGAGAACATGCCAATGCAGTTGCAGCAATTCTAGGAGCAGTTATCGACAATTGCATCAGTTTCTTATATGGGGAAGAAAGTGGCCAGAACATGGGATAATGGGTGCTCCAGCTGTGCAGGAAGTTAGAGGCAGTTTATACTTGTAACTTCCATTATCTTGTAAATAGATAGGCTTTAAAATGTGTAGCATGCAGTAGAGTAGAGAGAACGGATTGGGCATAGGACACAAGATGGACTTTGTGTAATCCTATAGTTGAGTTAATGAAAAGGTTGGGACTTATTCTTGTAATTTGCTGTGTTGTTCTTTCTGTTCATATTCATTAGTGTTATTCCGCTTGCTTGTGATATTGAAAGAGTGTGGGGATCTCTTGGGTTTGTGGGACAAACTAGTCATAGGCAAAACAAGAGTAAATCGGTGAGGGAAAGGCCGAGTCCAGCGGGGTTAGACTGCCGCGCGAGGTCTGATTTCAAGAGCGAAAAATTGACCCCATGACAGGTTCCATTGTGCAATTTTAGCATGCCTCTCCTCACTACCTTCCCTAAATGGGCTTCGTTTACGCCTTCCCTGTCGTCCTCTCCAATGTCCAGGGCTTATACTCCTATATATGCCTCCTGCTCCGACTTCCATGATGGTCCTCCCGATCATCATATCTTCGACTAGAACCTCGCTCACTATGCGAACACTCTTCATGGCTACATGCCTATAGGGTCTTCATGCTGCATACCCCAAACAATTAACGTCTCAACTCCCTAAAATCAACGAAAATAAAAAAAAATAAAAACTAACACAAAACAATCCCATGCCACGAGAGAAGACTCAAACAGATAAATAAATAAATTACCTGCCAATTCCTTTTCTTGCAGTACCCACCACGATTACATACGGTCTCCTCATATTGCCTACAGGTGGCTTCACAGAAGTCTGTCACCGGGGAGAAGCCCGCAATGATCAGACGCCCTGCAGCCATCCACACTCAGATTTTTTATTTTTTTTTATATATATACACTAAACCCCTAGGCATTGCCATATAAAAAAAACTGAAAAATGGGCATAAAAAATCTGACCAGCATAAAGTCTCCATGTCAAATCCTGAAGTGCATTGGAAGCGCGCTCTTGCTCTCTAAACCGAACATAAACATTACCCACCTATGCAGACACATAAAATAAATATGGAATACTAATTGTAATTTCCAGACCAAGAAAATAAAATATAGTCCATATGCTCAGCAAGATTGTCACAGACATTCAAGCTCTCAATTTCTCAGTATTTGCTTTGCTCCTCATAAAGATCCTGTAATTAAATACAGTTGAGATTTTTTTAAATAAATTAATTACTTGAAACTCTAACTACAAAATAAATAAATAAATAAAATTAGAGTCATAATTACCTCGAAGTATTGCTGGATTTTGCGAGGATCGATAGGGTTACCCAGTGCATTAACGCCAGGAGTGATCATATCAGGACGCCGGTACATGTTTGATAAGAGAAGAGTACGGCTAATGCTTGGTTTGGTGTGGAGACGAGAGCATCGGTCACCGTGTCTACAAGCTCGGGTCTTGAAGTAAAACGGACAGTTCACCCTGTCTTTCTCTGTTCCAAATATCGACGCCAAGTGCTCCGCTATTGATTCGCCGGAAACTCTCTCTCCCTGTGCTTCCTCCGTACCGGATTCAGATATGCCACTTCTGTTTGCGTTCTCCTATTTCTCTGTCAAAGGAGAAATGTTGCTTCGTGAAGCGTTTTGGAACATTACATATATATGTTTATGAACCTTTGTTCAACGAGCTGGTTTGCCCGAGTGGTTAAGGGGGAAGACTTAAGATCTTCTGTGCATAAGCACGCGTGGGTTCGAACCCCACAGCCAGCAGTTAACTTTTTACTTAATTACCTGTATTTTCATTTTTTGAGTAAAATAAAACTATTGCGTCTGCCGGGAGTCGAACCCGGGTCTATTGCTTGGAAGGCAATTATCCTAACCGTTGGACTACAAACGCTCCTTGAATGTTTTGTGCTTAATGACTGTCTTGTAATGAGATCAGTATAAAAACGACAACGAAAACCATTCAACCACTCGCCGTTTTCTTTTAATAAAGAATCCGGCTCTTTAAAACCCAAGCTGCGGTTAAAAGAGTTAGGAGTGTGGTTTATTACTAATTCGAGGCCCAGGGGGTCAGACTTGGCATGATGTGAAGGCTTCTAAGTTCTATTCATCCAGCCCATATATCTTAACTAGTTGAACCAGATCTAACTGGAAGAGAGTCGTTTAGTTGATAGTTGCTTGCTGTGATTTGAGAACTTATTTCGAGAAAGGGTATGGGATGTTGAGTCCTCCTTGGTCCATCCTGAATTATTTTAGTCAAAACAGTGTAATTCTGTTATTTAAAAAATAATCTTAGAGTTTATTTAGATTTCATCAAGTCAATTGAATCATAAAAAAATTTAATTTAATTAAGTTTTATCAGGTTAATATGTTTTTCAATTCAGTTTAAATCTTTGTTTAAATGAGGTTTTAAATCGCAGGTTTGCTAATAAAACGACTAGGCGAGGTCATTTTAATAACTAGTGATTCTGTTCAAAAGAATAGAATTTTGAAAGAGTACAGAAATTCCTGGACAGATTAATCTTCTGCTGTGGCCATGTAATTGTGCATTTGAGCTGTTTGGTTACTACTTAGTCGTCATTTTCATGCAACTTTCTTTGTTTTATGTTCTCCATATCCATTTTATTTTCTAGACTACTTAGTCCATGAAATAACTAATTATGATGTGATTTCATATATTATACGATATCATTGTTTATGCACTTCATTAGTTGCTGGTTACCCTCACTGGTTTAAAAAGGCCTCATAAAATCACCAGTTGCCCTAAGGTTTCCTTTTCCACGAGGAGACAACTGCCATGCCAGGATTTGGGCAATCCCCCCAAAGCTTTTCGTTGTCGCTGTACAGATTGAAAACGGCACTTCATTAGGCAATTGGGGGGTGTTCATGTTTGCGTAGTGCCAGCAGAAGGGTAGCCCATACTTGTCTCAATCGATTTTTGGACTCTTCCCCTCAATAATTGGAAAGATAAATTAATCCAACTCAATAAAAATTGGCTGTTATTTTTCAGAAAAGACATCGTCGTCGCATTTATACTATCAGTCAGTCCACCATGTGTTCGTCTTTTTTCCCCTTTGGTGCTGGTAGGGACAGCTTCTCCGGTGTCATGATAACAGCAGTGTTAATGGCTCAGTTATTCAATTCACTGCTTGGCATCAGGCAGTCTTGCCTTACCACGACCATTATTAATGCACATGACTAATCTAGAAAACAGTCCGATTTATTGGATTTTAAAAAAAAAAAAAATACTAAAAGTGGACATGGATTTGGCTGAATTGATATAGTTTTTCTATCCAACTTAAAATTTTCCCTGAATCAAGTTTTACATCATGTTTTATTTTGTTTGAAATTAGACGTGTTTTGGGCATATTCTGTCCATATTGTTGATTTGCAGCAGACTAATTTTGCCCCCCTCCGTTTTACTGATTCAAGTGCAAAAGGGTTAGGCACAGATAAAATCGATGCTTTGAGCAGAAGAAACCGACATAGAGCTTCTACGAAGTCTTAATCATTTGACGGGTTATTCCTTAAAACAAAATTAGCCTTGCAAATGACAAAGGGCCACGCAAACAAATAATGGAAATGTTAGCTAGAGATTAACGAATGGCTCCAGATTGGATGGATTTTGGGACATAATTCATGTCTCATGGGAAAAATGATTGCAACAAAGTAAGGCACGAAAAGCATTCTCAAGTATAGTTATAAAACCTTAAACGATGTTGCTAAATTGACCCACCAACCCATCACTCGGATCTTGAACGAGTCATATCCAAACCAAATCTTATAATTATATTTCTTGAAATAATAATAATAATAATAATAATAATAATCTACCTTCTATCGCCAAAATCAGTGAAGGACCCAGCAAAACAAGTGAATTGACCCTGTCTTGGAATCATCTTCGCATTTACATTTTGTATGTTCATGTTTTATATTGGCAGTGAGAAGATTTAATACATTGTTGGAGTTGGGTTTTTCTCCCTATCTATTGGGTTCTCCAACAATGGAGCTCTATTTACTTCGTCCTGCATCATCAAAACGAGAAAATAATGGGCCTTGTATGCAGTACGTATTAGATATGGACCTTTACGAATTTTTCTGGTACTTCAGTTCAGTCCCTGTGTGGGGCTACATAATTGGAGAGGGACCTCTCCTGTCTTGTAAGAACTCCCCACAGCCTAGGATCATTCACCGCCACCGACAACTGGACTTAAACGTTGAAGCAATTTGGATAAAAAAAGAAGCAGCAAGATAGGTGGTGGATAAACAAGAAAATGATTTCTCATACATACAGTTACATATGGATCTATAAAGAACTGACCCCATGTAGCAGAAAATGGGGGGACTAAGGTCTCCCACGTTAAGGGCAGCAAGAGCAAGGGAACCCGATGCATCAATGCTGGAATTGACAGGTCACGTTGTCATTGGAGAGATGGTAAGACTAAGGGAGTGCTAATTCCAAAAGGGCTTAGCACAGAAAGGCAACCAAGTGAGATGACATTTCAACTTACTGGTTTATAATATCTTAAATCTTTGGATGTTTATGTGATTGATTGGAGGACACATGTGAGAGTTGTTTTCAGATCCTTAACAACGTTAGTATAATAAGTTGTTTTGATTTGATTGAAGAATGACCGTAGAATTTAGACAAATTGTCTTAATTTATTATAACTTGTTACAATGGTGAAAGATCCATGTTGGCTAATGCTATAAATTTTGAGAGGGCACAGAGCATGTGCCAAGTAGAGGAAATCTCGCTGAGATTGGAACACTCATGCAGTCTAGCATGCTTTGATTCCTTCTTCTTTTTAAAAAAAAGATGAATTAGATTATGCATACTCTCCGAGGTGAACATTCAAATTAATCTCTAAAACTCAGCAATTAAAATGGTTCTTTGGAAACTAATCCTATCATAGAAAAGACTACAGCTTTGAGTCGTTTCCTTGCCATTTCGAGAGCTGATGCACCTTCGGGGCAATCATCCATTCCCTGGTTACCCCATGGCTTGATCTCCTTGAATGTACAGCTGTCATACAGAGATTTAAGCCATTGCTTCAAAACTCTTCGTTGTTATTCTAACAATTGAAAGGGGCACCTCGTTAGCCCATTAGGGGACCTTGCATGCCTTGGGTGTTAATGTTTGATGAGTGGCAACATGAGGGCAGACACCACTTGTCTCTATCAAATATCGGATTCTTTCGCACAATAATTGGAAAGAAAGATAACCCAATAAAGATTGGCTGTTATTTATAAAAAAAGGTGGCTCACACACATCATATACACCACGTCCCTTGTGTTCTGTTTTCGTGTGTGGGTATTTCTTTTCCCTTTGGTTTTGGTGGTAGGGACAAGTTCTGCAATGTTATGATAGGAGGAGTTTTAATGGCACCGTCGCTCAATTCAGTGGTTGGCACTAGTTGCTCTTGCCTCACCATGACCATTTATTGATTTACAAGAATCGGTCATACACTGTCAAATAATTGTGAGAATGTAGCAGACGAGGCATTACTCTCATTAGTCTAAACACACCATGATCTTTCTTTAATGAACAAGGTTTAGTATTTTCCATTCAATATAGGGCAAAAAACGGGGGCAGAATATAGCTTATTATGAGGCACTAACCTAGTTGTAAAAGGCTTAAGATTTAGGGTTCTCAGAGTTGAGTTCTCCTGTATATTTAATTACTTTCACCCCAAGATCATAAAAGAACATAAAGAAAAGAGTGATGTGGGGATGGGAGTGATGATCTGAGCACATTGTTTTCTCACTAAAAGGCTATCAAAACAGCTTGCTTTGGAAGTTTCCATAATCAATGACCAAGAGTTGTAGTTTTCTAAGATGGTGATTATCATTACTCTTATAATTCATTTTTATATTGTTTGCAGTTAGGGTTATTAAATTATAAATCTCTGGTTTCTGATCAGAATGGAGCTGTTAAATGGTGTTTATTACAACTGCAGGCTATTATTGCGCTCCCCATCCTTCCATTGATTCAAGTGCAAAAAGCTTGAGCACAGATAATATTGACACTTCTAGTAGAAGAAAGAAAGCAACATGAAGCATCTTTCAAGTCTAATCATTGAAAGGTGTTTCCTTGAAACAAAATTAACCTTGTAAATGACGAAAGGGTAACACAGCAAAACAATTGCACATAAAAGCAAGTGGTAAAAAACATGGATCTAGATTGGATGGATTGTGAGAGATAATTCTTGTCACAGGGAACAGATGTCTGGCACCAGGCATGAAAAGCATCCATAAGGAAGTCCCAGGCTATTGTCTACCATCTACAGGAAAACAAAGAACATTAATGGATCGCCAGGCACTTGGATTTACAGGACTCCTAAAATGTGCTTAGGCCAGCACGTGAATATCCATACAATTATTGCAAGAATAGTGCGTGATGCATGCGTACAACATGACTAAGATGGTTCTTGGATTGCGGGTATATTGTTTTTTATCGTGTTTCTTACTTAAAACTATATTAAAATAATATGTTTTTATTTTTTTAAAAATTATTTTTGATATTAAAACATTAAAACGATATGAAAATACTAAAACAAATAATTTAAAGCAATAAATAAATAAATATTTTTCAAAAAATCGTTTTTGAAATATATAAAAAAATCAATTCCAGTTCTTCACGCTGATGACAGAGTACAGTGTAGCATCACAAGTTGCTAAACATGTCCTCATAATCACGTCAGGTTGATCCACCGACATGTGAGTTAACCTGACCAATTTCATAACTCGGGTTCTAAACCTGGGTTTATAACTAATGTCTGTTGAAAGCAAAATCAAAGTCTTTCTTCTTGTAATGGAAACCTCACCGACAATTTTATTAATTTTTTAATAATAATTAGAGCCTGGGACTCGTTAACATTCTTGCAAACAGTCTCCATCAAAAGACTGCTGGTTCTGTTTTGTTGTTGGAGCCCATGTTCTGTTCTCAACCTTCAGGCCTCAATAGCAAAATATTAAGTGAAAATGTAATTAGACAGAGGAAGGAGACAATAAATTAACTTGGACAACAAATACACCATTTCATTGCTTCAACTTATTCTCTTAAACTAAGCAGAAGGAACAATGGGGAAAAGGAACAAAATCTCACAATTACAAGCAATCTATTTAATTGAAATAACAATGCTGTTGCCTAATGCTGACTCTGCTGCTTCTTTCTCCTTGAATCTGTATGGTGTGTTTCCACAGTAACAGCATCTCTTTTTGGTATTTTTCTACTTCCACTAGAATGATTCACACTAAGTCTTCTGAAGGCATTTGGCTATGACTTTTGTGCCAATCATGTCGACTGAACCATTTTGTTTTCCTTGAATGGGCTGAAATGGCAGGAATTGCAATCAAATGTTGCTCACGGATCCCCCACTTAATTATATATTGTGTTGTGGAGGAGAAAAAATAAAAACACAAATGGCAGCATCACATGCACAAAGAGGGTTTTGCTGTTTTTGTGCGTCACTCTGGCTGCTGCTGCTGCTGCTAAGAGCTATTAAATAATGGTACCAACGTATCCAATTCCAGTGATGAAGAAGGTGAGTGTTTGGAGCCAAAGGTATATGAAGTAGTTGTTCTTTCCATTAACAAAGTCATAGCATCCACACAAGAAAAGGAATGCTGAAAATCCCAGTTCCAATGTGTTGAGTCTGTTAAGAATCAAAAAAACAAAAGGCATGTTAAAAGAATAAAAACATACGCTATTGCTACATACACCAAGCTTGGATCATCATTACTGATGACAACATATATATATATATATATATATATATAGAGAGAGAGAGAGAGAGAGGTCCACTGCAAAATTATTGAATAATCTAGAGTTGATAGTGTAGGCCCTTGATCTCAATTAACTGAATCCAACATAAAATAATAACAATGCAAATATTCTCAACTACTACAACAAAGAAGGCAAAAAAACAAGCGAGAACGTATTTTAGGATGGTGGGATTTGGTCATCTCGCTAAATAATATTTCTATATGATATTTAGATTTTGTTAGTTTGGTGTTTGCCAACCATTCATAGACCGACAAATCCCTTGACTGTGAATAAAAAAGCTATGGCGAGCACAACTAGGACAAACTTACAATTTATGAAGGTATTGTGATTATGATCCGTGACAGGTAAAACATTTTGTGCCAATAGAATTAAAAGTAAAGGATTATTACCTGTCCGTAAATTTGAATCGGAATTTTCTGGGTGCTTTGGGGTTTGATTTCTTAGCCTCTGCTGCTTTCTGGAGTGTGTTTCCTAGTTTTTCAGTGACAACCCACTCATTGGCTCGCCCTGCTTCAAGCAGACCGATGAACGTTGCCTTAGTCCGGTGCAAAGACATAACGTTTTCGAAAAGGATCCAGTAAAACAACAAGTGAATTGACCTGCGCGTTCAATTTATTAGTAATTTCTTGATTCTTGGAAGAAAACTTCAAATCTGTGAGTAAAATTTTGAAAAAATGGCCATACCTTGGAGTTCCTACTGAATTTAGAATGGTAATGACAGAAGGAATGTAAACAGCTCCCCAGATCGGAACCTTGACTTCAGGGACCAAAATAGTTAACGGAAGTACAACGCAGTAGAAGGAGAAGGTCACCATGTGAGCTATGATCTTGCGAACGAAGAAAAAGCTGTAGATCACATAGACCTTTTTCCAGAACCTAACTTTCTGAAATATGCAAACAATAAATTTAATTAGGAGCATAGCACAAAATATTAACTTTAATTTGAAACTAATCCTAATTAACAACAAAAGATGAAGAATAAAAAGATCGAAACCTTATTTCTAACAATCTCCATAACCATTTTCCTGAACAGATTAGCAGGACCGCAGGACCACCTGTGCTGCTGGAACCGGAAAGCTTTGAATGTACTCGGAAGCTCACTTTTTACCTGCCAAGAAAACCAGCCGTTAATTAAAAAATAAAATCACTAACCTGAGATGAATTGTTCTAAAACCAGTATTATGAACGCACTTAAGGATAGTTAATAACTTACTTGGAGGTCACCAAGGTAGAGAAATTTCCAGCCCCTGAGACTCGCTCGGACTGCAAGATCCATGTCCTCCACTGTAGTTCTGTCCTTCCACCCACCGGCCTCATTAATGGCCGCAATTCTCCATACCCCGGCAGTCCCTGTATTGGCATTCATCGTCACTTTAAAAATCTTTTCATTGGTCACATCACAAAATACATTAGATGTTATAAATTTTATGCAACATTTTCACCTTTGTTTAATTCTTATTATTTTACCTCCGTCAAGTTTCTAAATTCAGGAAACACTTTCCATCATTATTATAAGTTGCTCTCACTCTCACAACTAACTCAAATCACGGGTCAATTCAAATTAATTATTTTGTTTAAAATATTTTTAAAAATTCTTAGAATTAATCATTTTAAGTATCACCAAAATGGAAATAAGGCGGATTAAATTTTAATAATTACCATTGAAGCCAAAGAATGCATGAGTAGCCGACCCAACTTCTTGCTCCACAGTAAAATGATAATCCAAAGACATTTCTTGCATTCTTGTCAACAAGCACTCATCTGCATTCACTGCAAAAATTTCACCACCCCCAAAAGTAAAATCATTAGTATCATCATTAATCATTAAACATGTAATTAAATTAATGAATTATTAAACATTAAATTAATGAATTAGACTAGCCGTTTACTTCTTTGTCTTCACATGAGTAATGTCAGAGGCTATCCACAGTAACGGTCTTTGATTTATTTATTCTTTTTAGCAGTAGTAGAAAAATTATATTCTTTTTTTATTCATTTACCGTAAAATACAAAAAAATGCAGGTGTCGGCAATTTAAGAGAGGGTCCCACCCCATCTACGAACTCACTTCGAAAGAGTAAAACGCACGTGACCAGATAATGGATTAGCTGCCGCTAGAAGAACAGAAGGTTAAGTGATACTGTAAATGACAAATTTGCCCCCACAGCAGGGGCTGTCCATGTGATCCGTGCAACGTGGGGCGTTCATGTAAGAACACCAAAACGACCACTTTTGTTTCCTTGTATCTAAAATTTTCGATTTTCAGGAAGAAATTTTCTTAATTTCAGCAACTTCAATTTGAAAAGGAAGACACTGGTGCTTTGTTTTTAGAGAGCTATTATTATTAATTGATTGATTAATAACATAATTTGGAAACAAAATTAAAGATGGGAAAGACTCGCTGAACCCGTTAGAATTTTTCTTTTCTTTTTTGTTTATGTGGGTTCCATGGCAGCGTGATAGACGGTCAGTAGACCCCCAAGTGTAAAAATCAAGGCGGCCAATTGAGTCAGGGGACAGTGGTCCCCATCCCGTGATTGCTGGGTGAACCCACATCATCACCCTCATGCAGGATTAGCAGAAGCACTACTCTCCTATCATAAAAGGACTAAACTATAACACATAAAGACCACCGACACTCGCAGTAAGAGAATAAATAATCAACTGACTTTAATTAACTGGCTTAATTAGGGTTTTGGTGTGTTTATTTTTTAAAAGTTTTTGCTGTTTTTAGCGAGCTTACCAAATCTCCAGCGACCTTGAACGAGGGCAATGTCAGGATTGTGGATCAAGAAAGGAATGGCACGCCGGAGGTAGTCAGGCTCCGGCTGGAAATCAGCATCAAAGATGCAAACATATTCGCAGTGTTTAACATAGCTTCTCTTGAGGCCTTCTTTTAAAGCACCAGCTTTGTAGCCCGTTCTGTTCTCCCTGATTTGGTACCTTATGTTTATGCCTTTGCTCGCCCATCTTTGACACTCTAGCTCCACCATTTGCTGCATTGATGACAGCACGTGACTCATTGACCAAAAAAATAGTTTAATTTAAGTACATGAGCAAAACCCAGATCAGAAATTCAACAGTACGCCTCGGTGTTGATAAATTTGGACTAAAATTAGCCAATTTGGAGCCTACACCGATTTGCTAAGCTTAACAAAAATGATTTATAAGACACGATTGTGATCAAAACCAATCAACAACAAAAGAGGCGTCTAGGAATTATAAAAGATTTACATTGGGGGCAGATTAAAGTGATTTTTGTTGTTTTTGACTACCTTGATGGCAGGGTCAGTTGAATCATCCAGGACTTGGATCACAAGACGATCTGCTGGCCAGGAAAGATTAGAGGCTGCACCAATGGATAGCTTGTAAACCTGTCCAAAACACACAATAATTATATGACGAAAAGCAAGAAAAGCTATAAACTTCGAAGACTTTTCTCTTAATCCCAGGAATAAAGTATGAAGAAGAAAACAAACTGGCTGAAAGTAAAGTAAACAGAGGACACGGAGAAGGAGCTAGAGACCTCTCTTTCGTTGAACATTGGGATTTGAACAAGAACAACAGGGAAGTTAAGATTGCCAGATTCCAAATCATCTTGCATGGGCTCCCATTTGTAACGCTTGTCTGGTTTCTTCCAAAAGAGCTTAACAAGGATTATGACAATACCCATGTAAACTCTCTCCATGAAGAGCATGAGTGACATGGCTAAGCAAATGTAAACCCCAAGTGTCAACAAAGGAACTATCAATGGTGCTTTGAGTAGCTCCCAGATGAGTGTTAGCTGACCTGCAATGTCAGAACTTGATACCTGAAACTGAAATGATTCAGGTATCATGACTTTCGGTGAAACTTCAGCCATCTCTCTGTCTCTCTCTATCCCAAAAGAGCAGAGAAAAACAGAGGAAAAATAGGGGATATGCTAAATTGGCAGAAAGAACAATCAAGACGAGTACAAAAAAGAAACAGTAAATTTGTTACTTGTATGGGTTTTTTGGATTCTCAGCAATGTGGTAGAAGTAAAGGTTGTATATATATTTGGAACAGAGCTATGATTACAAGGAAAACTTGGTTAAATGCTATAAAACCCCAGTTCAAGTATTCCTGTTTCTTCTCTCTCTCTCTCTCTCTCTCTCTCCCCCCCTAAAAGGAAAGAACAACAAACCTTTACTTTTCACTCTTTCAATGCTTCTCCTCTCTCACAATCTGTGCCATCCAATGCTTCTGTTTCTTTTGATCTAATGAAGCAGGGGCAGAACAGAGGTGAGGCAGAGCTGGGAGAGAGGGAGAAGGAGAAGGGGTTTTGTGAGAGGGAGAGAGAAAGGTGGTCATTTTATAGTCAATTTTGGTACTATTTGGAAGTAAATTTACTTCTTGCCCTAGCAAGAAGTATTATATGCCCAGAAAACGATTTATAAACTTAACCGTTCCAATTATAAAGTGTGAGTAGAGTCTTAATTACAGCACTCAGATACCCTGCATGGAATTTTATGGAAAGGATATGTTTGTCACTTTCAAGGATGAGAATTGTTTGTATTACTAAAATAGCCTCACCAATATTTATTTATTTATTTATTTATTGGGGATTCGGAGATCCAGAGGAGAAATGGAGTAGTTCTCCCTAATTCCATAATAATAATAAAAATACATTAATTATGACTCAAACCTTTTTTATTTTAAAAAAAAATACCGGATGCATAATCGTTAGATACAGGAGTAAAAGATGATAAATCTCCGCTATTTATAGATTTTTTTTATCAAATAAAGAGAAAACAGAACATTAAAAATAAAAAACAATGAATTGAAGTGCTGTGGTTGACTTTTGTGACCAATTAGTGATGCATTACAAATTTACAATATAGGGGTAAACAAGTGAAAGTAGAAGAGCTTTCACCGTTTTAGGTTCACATCATGGTTATGTTATTAACTGCCCGTACCTGAAAGTATAAAAGTACACACGTGAGAAGGGTCAAAACTCGAGCCAATGATGTATTAATCCAGTAAAAAAAAAAACTAAACTAAACTCAATGCTGGGTTCAAGTCCCAAGTTGAAGTACTTCCATCCAAATAATTCTAATATATATTACGTTTTGTGTCATAAAATATATAAAAATAAATATATCTAAGTAAATCATTATATATTTAAGATTTTAATTAAAATAACTCAAGGTAGTAGCGCACAGTACTTTGACATGATTATATCAAAATAATTTAAAAACATTTTAAAAATTACAACATCAAAACAAACACTCAGGTAACGCTTCGATGCTGGCAAATTTTAGAAAGAAAGAGCTATTGCAGCTTCCCCTTTAATTTTTGTGGTCCAAGTTTTGGCTCGCACGCCATTCTTAGCCTGCTCGTATGCAATTCCTAGCTTCACGAGTGAGAAAAATTAATTAATGGTCCACTCATCATCTGGTCTGGAAAAAAAATACTTGAGATATGATTCATTTTTAGGTGTCAAAAAGTATACAAGCTTACTTAGGAGACAAAGCACAGGCTTGAATTTCAAGTAAGGAATGAGGAAAAATGGCGTGTTGCAAAAGGGTTTTCATTTAATGTCCAATTAATAGATTTTATATTTTAAAAATCACCGTGGTAAGAATCTATATATATATATATATATATATATATATATATATATATATATATATATGACAATCCCATGTTCAAGTCTTAATTCTCATAATCAACGGGGGTGGGAAAGGGATTTTTTTTCCAGCTAAATAGATAGTTACTAACATTAATCACTCCGCACATGATGGCACTCCGCAAGGGTTTGTAGTGCTGCGGTCGTAGTCTAAAATTGACCGCAGGCGGCCACTGCCTCTGCCTTGGTGGTTGAGGGGTCATCTTCCTGGTGAGTTTTAGTTTTTTTTGTTCCCTTTTTTGCAATGATAAGTCAGTCCATGCAATTAAACTAGTAAAAACTGTTCAGAAGACGAAGTTTTTGCATGGTCAAGAGTGGATAAAAATGATGTCAAAGAAGAGATTAATAAATGAGATTGGGATTAACTAATGGCCTTTTTTTCTTGTTGTATGTGAATTCAAGTGTGTTTTTATTGAGATTTTTCAATTTAAGCCTTCGTTTCTTATTTTTATTTTAAAATTGTTTGCATTTGGCATGCATGTCTGAAAATATCATATTTCACTTTATTTTTTGAACTTTAACTTATTTTGAGATTTAATCTAATAGTTTTGTATTTTGACATCCCCTACTCAAGCAATCCTAGTTCTTAGAACAGGCATATCGAATCTAATCTTCAGGAAAAACAAGTCCTGCTTTCATCTAAATTTGGCCTTTTCATTTCCTTGTAAGCATTGTTTCTGCCATGGTCCCTCTATTTTTCATGTTGATCATTTAGCTCCTTTATTGAAATCCTGGGCACACCATCACCCAAAAATGAAATTAAGAGCTGGGAATGTAGGGGTTGACGGGCATGAAAAATTTTAGTAAGGTAGTTGAATTAATAAATTTAAAATCTCAAAGGACCGTATGTGTAAATATAGCGGTTAAACCGCGGGTGCGTGCAAATTTTTTCGGTACAAACTACAAACTGTGTGCGCGCCACTGAGCGAAGGTGTTTAAGGCAGGGACACCCTTGCCATTTAATGATATTTCCAGGGACCCATATGACCTTTGACAACCTCCCAGTGATGTTAGCACCGACAAACTTAAGCATGAATTAAAGATCAATGACTGTTGCAGCGATGAGCATTATGAACTTGTTTGGGAATGTCAGTGTTTTTTTAAATTTTAAATTTTGTTTGTTTAAAATTTAATTATTTTTTTATGATTTTATATTGTTTTGATGAGTTATGTTAAAAATAATTTTTTAAAAATAAAAAATTTTATTTTAATATATTTCTAAAAAAAATACTTTAAACTATAATTACTATCATAATTTTAAGTATATTCTAAATCCAATCGCTAAAAATTAATTAGGTAAATTGTGAATTTGGTGTTTGATATAAGCACGCATGCCTAATGCTTGTAGACCAGCATGTATTTTTTTTTAAGATATATTATTTTAAAATAAATCTAAATAAATTTAAATATTTAAGGATGGATTTGGCCAATCCGCGGACGTGGAAATGATAAGTATGATTATTGCTAGAATGCCGAAATATTCAAATACCCCACCCCAAACTATTAAGAATAAAATCTTCGCAACACTTAAGAAAATGGGAAAAAGAGATAAATGGATTGAAATTATTTTCATTGATTTGATTGTTAAACAAATAGATTGTAACATATGTTCTGATTGTATAGATTTGCTTTTCCTGTAGCAACAAGAGAGCATGTATAAAGCCTAGAGCCTCGTGTCAGATCACAAGCCGCTGCCAATGGAAGGTGCTTTTGCCTTCCCGCAGCCTCTTCCTGAATTTTTCTTCTTCTTCTTCCAATCTCTTTTAATACAAAAGTTGCGGTAATTAAAAGAAGTCCCACACACACTAGATAAAAACTAGAGAAGCCATTCTTTTCGATTTTCTTTTTCTTTTTTTATCAACGCAATTTCGTACGTTGCTGAGACAGTAGTGTAATATAGCCGGCCCGTGCATCCACGTGTTAATTAGCAATAAAAATACTGATTTTGCTAATAAATTAACAATTCCAATTTGTAATCACGTGATGATGTTGACCATCATGCCCAAGAATTAAGGGTTTTGGAAATTATTTGGCTAAATCCCTGCCTACAATAATTATCTTAACTAACAGGACAGTCACAGAGATGCCAACAAATCTAGATACACGGGTCATTTGCCCGTCATTGAGTCAAATTAAATCCAGGGATATATATATATATATATATATATATATATATATATATATATATATATATATATATATATTTTTCCTTGTAAGTTTAGAATTTAATACATTCACCAAATGGTGTTGCGAGGATTCAAAATTTACTCATTGATGGAGTACTAAAAATTCAAGTAACCTAGAAATAAGGCTTGTGGGCTGGATAGTTGATTAATTAATTGATTCTAGTAATCTCATTTATTCTTCATAACCAAGGTAGTTGATAGCTTATATTTAATACTTAGTAGGCCAAGATGGTTGGTGTTAAAGCGTGCCGCTAGTTTTTTATTATTATTATATTATATTATTATTATTATTATTATATCGGGCTGGACTAGTCAAGGCATTTGGGGTGGGCCTAAATGAGTCCACCTCGACTCAGTCGGGTTGAGCCAACTAGCAACCCAATAAACCCTTCTCCTCTATTTGGGGGGGTTAGACTAGGCTGAAACGAGTCCAGCCCAGCGCAACTTAGTCATTAGCCTAACCCAGTGACTAAGCTACATTGTAAACAATATAAAACGATTTATAATTCACGATTTGCATATTTGTATGCAGATGAAGATCATGGTTGAGTCGACTAGCAACCCAATAAACACTTCTTCTTTATTTTAGCAGGGGTTAGACTAGGCTGAAACGAGTCCAACCCGACACAACTTAATCATTAGCCCAACCCAATGACTAAGTTGCATTGTAAACAAAAGAAAATGATTTATAATTCACGATCTACATGTTTGTATGCAGAGGAAGAACATGGTGGAAGGAGAAAAAAAAAGCTCACCTAGTGTAGGGGCTACGACTATCGTCACTAGTCTGGCATGAGATTGGTGGAGGTACTAGTGGCTGACAATGGGGATTGAAGGAAGAATCAATTGTTTTTGTTTGGAGGAAGAAGAAGAAGTTTGCGGTGGTGTTACTGTTCATAGCGGTAGATGCTAGCGATCGCTGAGGGAGGAGCTGATGTTTGTGAGGGTGTATAGGTTGAGGTTGTTAAGATTCATGGAGGAGAAAGCAATTTTAGCAATGGTTGAGAGAGTGGCAGAAGGCTGACGGGGAGAGAAGAAAATTGAAAACAGGGGAATGACTGGTTTTTTTTTTTTTTTTTTTTTTAACTTTGGCTTTGAATTTTCCCTCTCCCATGGCATGGAATCCATCCTTATTTATAAAAGGTGGAAGAGGAATATTTTATCTTTAATTATGCCAGATCTTAGCCCTTGATTCAACCCAAAAGATCTCAGTCGTTGGCTCAAAGTGAGCATCATGGCCTAAAAAAGTTGTTGCAAGAGGACTGGTTGGGTTGGCCACTTTGAGGTGACGCTGTGTCTGTTATGGTATCAATTGGCCGAAAAAGGACCATACTAGGATGTAGTCAGATGTCAAGTCATCGTTTGCGTGCAAGTTTTGTCAAATTTGATAAAGAGATGAAACATTAAATGCTTTGAGAAGGAGGTCACTTGAACAACTTTCAATGATGAAAAAGATGAACAGTTCCAGACAATGCGTCATCTAGTATGTCTTTTTTTTTTTTAATGTTCGGTCAAAACATGTCATTTCATTTAAATGAAATGATATCATTTTGGCTTTTAAGGTTTTAATTTAGGGATTTGGCCAAAGTTCATTTTGGTCCTCTGGCTTTTAATTTATTTTAATTGCACTCCTAATTGACCCTAACCTTTTAACTTTATGTAATTTTACCCTTGTCAAACTTTAATGTCAACCCCGAATTTTAGTGTATTTTTCATATTTGCTCTTGGTCCTGGATTTATGCAATTTGACCCTCAATTGACTATTAAAGTTTCAATTTTCTTTAATTTCACCCATGATTTCAATCAATTGAGTCCCTATAACTTGGTGTCTTTTACAAAATGATCCTTGGCTATAAATTTCTATAATTTAACCCCTAATTGACCTTAAAACTTTGATTTTCTTACAATCTTATCCCTGATTTGAGCCAATTGACTTGGTAAAAATTAAATTTGGTATCCTAACATTTCAATCTTCTTAATTAAGCCCAAATTAGGCTATCAAACTTAATTTTTTACCAATTAAACCCCTGATAAAATTAATTTGACATATTTAAAGTATAATTAAGTCTCTACACCTAATTAAATCCTTCAATTAGACCCAAATTACTTCTTAAACATAATTGAACTTTAATTTGACCCATGATTAAGTCAAATTGGCCTATTAAAAATCTAACTATATCCTTGGACTTAAATTTTATGCAGATTCATCCAATAATGGTTTAACTGGACCTTGAATTTGCAATAGAGAATGAAGATTGTGAACTTTCATTCTAAAGGTCTCATGATGTATTTATATCGTACGAGTCTTGTCATTTTATGAAGAGGAGAGACTGGAGTGTAATTTTACCTTTATGATATTTTAAGTTGTATTATGAGATGTATTTGACTCATTTTATCCAACTAGAATATGATAACATGACCGGTTATGAAAGACTTTAATACATCTAATGGTCTTAGTAGAGTATAAACTTGTTTAATTAAACTTATTTGTTGATAAACAATTTCTCTGTGATTTTATATAAAAATATATAAAATTGATGGTGCTAGACTCAATCATCTCTTGGGTCTGGCCAGCACCAAACCGAACTTGTCTGGGTGAGGCACATTGTCAAGCCCACCTGTGGTTGGGTCCGGCGTTATTGTCAATTCTAGTTGCGGTTGGGTCTACCAATGGCTAAACCCAATGCGTCCAGGGCTCGGCACACTACTAAACTCAATCATAATTATGTTTGGTTTGCATCAGACCTAACATGTGTGAGTCTTAGCATACTGTTAACCCGAATTGTGACTAGATTTGATTAGCATCAGACCTAACACCTAGACCCAGCATGCCCTGAGCTTGACATACTACAAAGCACAATCATGGTTGGGTTGGTACATGGATGATTATCATGCATACATCAGGTCAAAGCCACATGAGAAAAATAAAGGGTAGTTTGGATTAGGGTTTTGGTTATAGTGTTGATCATTCTCACGAGTGACATGTTATAGGCAAACCGACTATGCCTTATCTTTTTGGCAGGTAGTCCAGATTTCCTTTTTTTTTTTGCTTTGGGAAGGTGAGGCTAATCACAATAATAATGTGTCAAAAGTTAAGACATATGGTGACCTACCACATTGAGAGTGTGGCTTGTGGAGCCTCCAGCCCCTTTAATTTTATCTTATATGCCCTACCTGCCTTTACCCCCAGAAAATATATATATATATATATGTTTCACAAGGATGTGAGACTAATTAATTTTTATTGTTGTTTTTCTCTTCCGTTACTACTTTATTATATACACAGCACAGGGAGTGGTAAAACGGGAACAAATTAACACTTGAATTAATATATACGAGTCCTATCCCTTTCCATCATGCTTTGGTAAAATAATTTACTAATTAATTAAGCCTTTGTCAGTATTTAGTTGATGAATTTACTGCAGTCATTATAGCGGACAGAACTACAATTTGAGACTTTAATTTATTTATTTTGAATCAGACAATGTTAAACTTGGTCGATATAGAAAATGTCGACGTAGAGAATCATCGACAAGGAATTTTCCAAATATTTTTTTTTTTTAAAATGTGAAGATGTCCAAGTCAGACCAACAATAAGCTGATGGACCCTCGTAAATAAAAAAGTGGGTGGGAGATGTGTTTCTTATACACAAAAGCCTAGCTATTAAAAGGATTGAGAAGCAGAAATAAATAGTAATTGTGAAGCTTCTCTCCATTTCTTCTTACGTAATCCCTCTTTTTCTGAAACAAATCAGGACACGTCTCTCCCGACCCCTTACGTTCCCTGTGTACCAGGATTGTCGGTTGGTTCTTCAACCCTCGGATTCCTGTTTTTTTAGGTACATATTTTGGGTTTTTGGTAGGGACGAACAAATTAGCTTAGATGATCCAGAGTATTAACTCACTTATTTCTTAGAATTGGAGGAATATTTCTCGTATGGTTGAGCCGAATAATTTCCCGATTTTGTTGAATGATTTTTATTAGATCTTTTTATTTGGTTGGATTCAATTCAAAAATTTTAAAAAAAAAAAATCAATTCGACGATTCATTTTGGCCGATGCTTGCCCTTCGTTTTTTAATTTCTAGCAAAATCAACATAAAAATATTCAGCTTGGCGCATGGAACAACTAATTAATTCGTTTTCAATGGGAGATTAGATGTTGTAGTCAAAGTTAATTTTGAGTTTAGTTTCGTGTTAGAGAACCGCTAGGCTAGCACACTTTTTCTTGTCTCCTGTTAAGACAAGATCGGTGGTGAACAGCAAACACTTTCTTTTTATTCTTGCTGGTGAACGATAAACCAAGTTAACAATGACGTGTTATGAGTTTGAGAAACATTCTTGAGTTAATCAAAACAGTTTTGTCGCATATAACATGAATTTATCAATGTAGTTTCATGCATATGTAATTGATTACATTTCTATATCTTTTTAGGATACATTTCTAATTAAATTTAAATTTAATGCGATTCTTATTTATTTAGATGGAGTAGTTTGAGTCTTTTGAGAATATTTGTGAGGCATGCGAACCTAACCTCATATTAGTATCCCAACTTTTTGCCAAGTCTCAGTGTAGTCCCAAACAAAAGTTTTTGTTGCTTGACTTGCCCATTTATGAATTGACAGATAATAAATCGATTTGTTAGATTTAGTCAAGTTTTGAAATTATAATATAAGATATTTATGATTTTTTTATATATAGAAAATGTCGAAATCATCTTCTCAAATTTTGAAAATTCTCACTCTAGATGGACACGTTCAAGGGGATTAATTCTATCGAGACATTTGAGAAACTTTGGACACACGATTAAGAGAAGTCTTTGTTTAGTATCGAGTTGGGAATTGATGAATAGTTTGGAAACTAAAGTGAGTTTGGCAACTATAGCTATCAATGTCATGATGCTGTTAAAACATCGTTGTATACTAATAATAATAAATTGACGACGATAATTATTCAAAACTAATTAAAATTGATAATTGACACCTAACCTTCACGGATTTGATTAATTAAAGATCTTACGTTTGTGTGCTGACCTATCTATACCAAGGCAAGTGGCTGGCCACTGGTCTTTAATTAGTGAACTTCTTCAAATTAGTTCTTATATATATATATATATATATATATATATATATATATATATATATATTACAATCTTTTATATATTATTTTTAAACAAGAAATTTAATGTCGAGAGAATTTTATTGTAATCTAAATTAGTGACTATATATATCTAATTAACAAAATAATATGTTTAATTTTTTTTATATGTTAGTTTTTCAATACCTTGACTTTTTTAGCTATGGAAGGATCCCAAATTCTACCCCACCCCATCTTTATTAAAAAAAAAAAAAAGTGCTTTATTGTGATTGGAATGCCCGCTTTCTTGCTACAATAGAGAGAGGAACTGTTGGGTAGACTATGAATAAGCCTGATACCGACACTCGAAAATGAAGAAAAATGGAATTTGTTTAGATCAAGCAGAGTTAATTAAGTATACATTGTCTTACAGGTTCAGGGTTTGCTTTTGCAGTCTAGCTATACTTTTAAAAATAATTAATTTTTTATATTTTTAAATAATTTTAATATCTTGATATTAAAAATAATTTTTAAATAAAAAAAAATACTTTAAAAAATAATATTATACACCATCTTAGTATGTAAAGCTAAATCGAGGCACTTGAGGTCTTGGTCCAGCGGTTGAAGGGACTTGTTTCCTTCTCTGCATTCTAGGTTCAAACCTTACCGTGCACGCTTGTCACCCCCGCAGTGTCTTACATGCTCACTGGGTTTGCAGGATGTTCAGTGAGCCGTGGGATTAGTCGTGGTGCGCACAAGCTGACCCGGACACTCACATAAATCAAAAAAAAAAAAAAAGCTAAATCGAGGCTCTGAGGGTGCCTCATAAATCATTCCAGTGTAACTCTTATAAAATTTGACTTCAGCAACATTTACGAGAATGGTAAAGGAAGATTCGAAGGAAGAAATATAGTACATGTAGTCCTCCAACCATTATTGCTCTCTTCATTAGCACATGCAATTCTTGCAATTTGCAGACACAATTTAGTGTAATTTCTTCTTGATTTACTGTGGATTGTTCCCCAATTTCATCTGCTCAATACACATGGCTTATTGGATTAGTAAGATCCATTATAAAATCCTACCCTTAAGATAATAATATCTTTTTTTATTTATTTATCAGGAGATTTATTAGATTTTAAGCTAATCAACAAATGTATAACTAATATCTTTTTATTTATTTATCAAGAGATTTATTAGATTTTGAGCTACACAACAAATATAGAGTGTAAAGAACTTTCTCTTTATATAATTAGAAAATAAATTGAAATTTTTAAAATTTATATTTATTTTATTTTAAAATTGATCCGAGTTAAAACATGAATGATAAATTGATGTGAACATATCAATAAGTTAATTTGATTTTTTAAAACCAAATTAAACTACGTGATTTCAAGTTTTTTTATAAAAAAAAAAATCAAAATAATTTTAAATAAAACACGATCGTTTTAGTAAAAAACAATGGTTCACAGTAAAACCTATTCAAGCGTATAAGTTGACATCAATTTTTTATACCTTCTGGGACCCATTTCATTAGAGCCCGCGGAGAAGGGATACGGCGCACCACGTTCAACGACGGCATGGATTTTCTTTATTATTTTTTAAGTTTTTTGGGATGCTGAAATCCCGCAATTCACAAGTCTTCTGTGGAAATCAAAGTTTCTTTTTCTTTTTTCTTTTTTCTTTTTACTTTTTGGTTCATTTCCCTCCATGCAGTACAGTAGTATACTTTATCAGTAATGCTTTCACTTTACCGGCATGAAGGTAATGCAGAGTTAGGTTTGATGTGCTGCTTTATGCACTCCCACCTCATGTTTGTCTCTAATGTAGACACAGATACTGAATCTAAGATTATTATTTTTAATGCCATTTTCCTTAATAAATCCTTTATTTACATCTTAATTGGATCCCCACATCTTATGCTTCCTCTGTTTCTTAGCAAACCCGCTTTTCTCAAAAATCTTTTTTTATTTTTTGTTCATGGAAATCGACAATCTCCCGCTGATACTGCTCTTAAGTTTTCGTAATTTCCAAGTAAAGTAGATATCCTCCATCTAAATTGATAATAACCTATTATTAATCCCTTTCCACTACTCATAAAGAACAAGATCAATACACCAGAGGCACCGTGATTTATGCTGTGTGTGCATCTATGGGGTCGAGAGTCAAATATGTTTTAATGTTCTCGAATCCAACAAATACAAATTAATACAGAGACCTCTTCTTGCTGCTCCATTCCACTTATTCTTCTTTCGTACATCAAAGGGCATAAATCCTGGGAGAGGGCTGGTCCAAGAGGTTCACCATCGAGTAAATAGGGCAGAAAGTATGCTTCTTTTATGCTTGGACCTGAAGGCATTTTCTTTTCTTCTTCTTCTTTTCTGGATTCACCAACAAGGCTTTGTTTGGGAATGCTGCCAACTGTGCAGCTGACTCCATTTCCAAACGGGTTCTAAAACGTCTAAATGGTTACACTCTCCTTTTCTTATTTTCCTCTCCACTCTTGATTCAAGCAGAAATCGATTTTCCTGAAGTCAACATGACGGCGAATAACTTAATTCAAAGAAAAGTAAGAAAAGTTACAAATATGTTTAGTTAATTGAAGGGTAGTCATTTTTTTAATAACCTCGTAAAAGAGGTGAATCCTGCGTAAATGATGTACTTACAGAGTTCGATACCAGTTAAAGATGTTTTTCTCGCTCATTTTTCTAATCACATACCCCACAACTCAAGATTTTTAAAGCAGGATAATGAATGATGAATCAGTGATTACGAGACAAGTATGGAGGTCACTGCAGGCATAAACCAGACAGCATGGAGTAACAACTAGTAAGGAGCATTTTGTGCCGACAAAAATTCATTACTGTTCATATTATTCTACGACAATGCAACAGCCATGTACCCCAACATCAGATTAAAAAGAAAAAGATTACCACCTAATTAATTAGTTGTAAGAGATGGACTAAAAGACTATAAAAGGGGATAATCAAATCACCAATGGAATGCCCCCCGTTGATATTTTGATCATGATAGTGGACCACTGAGATTAAGGTTTTGGACACTGCTGTGATAGAATTACTTCAATGTCTGGAAAGATATATGCATAGGTTGTCATGATGTGGCCAAGTATGTTGGTGCTAATTCACTCTAGACAACACATTTAATCTTGATCCGCCAGGCAAGTAAGCATAATGTCACTGATATTAATTATTGCTAATCTGCTTCATCAAATGCTTCAAAATGCTCTTAGATATTACCACAACTATAATTCTTTGATGGAGAACTTTTAAACTTGAGGTCACTAACAGTGAACAATAAACATGTACCATTTCAAGTACAAATACAGAATTGATTTTCATTTTACAAAAGAGATGTTACTAACCTCTCCTGATCAGTGCACAGCAAAGTCCAGTGAATGCACACGCAACCTGCTGATTAATAAAAGCATGCCTTTGGTCGGAGTCCAGCGCCAATTTAGAAGGCGGAGAAAGCTTTATTATAATTTGTCATGGATATCTACCATCGCATTAGATTGATCAAGATGCAGACCTTCCCATGTCTCAACTCCAGAAGAGGAGCTTGAAAAGGCGTTTCTTTGGGCAAATGAGAAGCATAAATTCCCATTTATTCGACCATGAAGTCTGAGATTGTTGCGAATGAAAAAAAGATCTTCCATTTTCTGCACTCCCAACCTGCCTGCTGCTTCTCGACATGGGAAGTCATTAGCTTGCCAGATCTCTTCGAACATAGCAACACTTGAAACCTGGCTCAGAACCTTTATGGCTAGTGTTTGCAAGCTGGGTGTTTCAAAACCGAAGTTTTCCCACCATGCAACTGGGTCCATTTTATCCCTGCAATCCACGGCATCTTCCTCTCCCAAGGATCACTCCAGACGCCAGTAGGAGCTGAGCTGTTCTCTGAGAACATGTCTGGCTGTGCTTTCACCCTCATATCTTTCTATAGTAGCTTTCCAGCCCCGCATTACAGATTTATCTTTTGTTTGACCCTTCCCAATATATCTAGGATTCAGTAAATAACCTGCAGCGTGAAGAGGGGAAAATAGAACATCCCACCTGTTCTCAACCAGTCCTTCTAACTGATTCAATATGCCATCATCAATTGCCTGACTCCTCAAGGCTTCAAGTGCCTGAAACCGCCAGTCATAAGCTGCCCCAATAACAGATTTGCCAATATCAATGGTAGCAAGCAACCTAACAAATGGCTCATACAACTGCAACAGGGAATGAGCCTTTCTCCAGAAACCATCATCTAAGATGGCAGATTCCACATTTACAACATCCTCTGTAATATTATGCTTCCATTGCTTCCAGTCCTCACTAACAACCATATCCTGGAGTGATTGCCTTAGCCCAAAGACCCTCAGGAGAAAACAATAGGAAGGTGCAAACTTGGCAGATATTGGATCAGACAACTCTTTCAAATTTTGACCGAAAGAATATGATGAATTATGTTGATATGTGATCATGCATTCCTCAATTGCCTTGGCACGCAAGACAATAGGTTTTACCCATTCCACTTCAGCTATTCCTTCCATCAACATGAATACGGAATGTGAAGTGCAAGGAGACCAGAATATATTAGGGAACTTCGACAATACATAGGATTCAGATGATTTGCATGCATCGCCTAGATGTAAGACTATCTGAAGAACATTTGTGGGGCCAACTTCCATAATTGTATCAATGAGAGCACTAGTAAACACGTGCTCTCCCTCATCAGTATCATCCACATCAACTGCTTTTAAGAATACAAGTCCCCTTGGGCTGGAGACAAATATACTGATGTTTAGGCTACCTAATGCACCATCTAATCGACCTGCACACAGTATTGTGCATCCCATATGTGGTCAGGACTCCCTAAAAAGCGCTACTGATTTTTCAATCCTTCCTTTCTCTTTGCTTAGAAAAGAATCAGACAGCTTATCTATTGACGGGAGCTCATACCCAGACCCAAAAGAAGCAATTGCTTTCACCATTTCACGAAAGTAAGAAGAGTTGATGATATCAATATTTAAACCATCAGCATAAAAAAATCTAGCTACTATGTCATCTACATCTTCTTTTGTGATGGTTTCCCAGGCAAGAGTTGGCTTAGAAGTCCTAATAAGTTTACCAGGCTTCCCAATGACAGAGCTCTTTTTCTTCTTCTGTGCAACACGCTCCTCTTCTAGGACCTGAAATGCTTCTCGTAAAGACCTGTCGATAGAAAGACAACTTTTGACCCCAACACCTGAGAAGCCTAGAAGGTGGGCCCTGACACGTGAATAAGATCCATTATATCGTAGATTACAGTGGTTACATTTCCACCTTTTTGTACCACTTCCCCTGTCAAATCCACCAAACACACTAACAGGTTCCCATCCCCACTTATCAGATTCTGATGGCATACTTCCAAGCCTTGTCCTGAATACCAAAGAAAATGTGTGTCGTAAAGGTATCGTCCACTGTCCCTCCCATACCAATAAAACCAATATGACAGAAATGAAATTGGTTATATCAGGATATAGCAACTATTGAACAAAGAGCTGCATCATTTTCATGCCCTGAGTCCAAGAAAGACAAAAAATATCTATGTTGATGTCGGTGTTCCCAAATTTGATTCGTTTGTTTTTCGAGCTCAGTCTAAACATTTTGTATGGAATTTTGGTACCAAGCCTTTCTTCTTCCACTTCTCCCTCCAAAACTTCTCTTAATTACCTGCACATCTCATTCAAAGAATTTCGTTTTAAGCATTTAATACATTAGGCTAACCTCTCTCAAATCAGAAAGGGCAACAATAACAAAATTGTCATTCCACTCAAACCAAAGAAAAGATTCAGATATGTGGATAAAAAGAGGAAGTGAATGCCGTAGAGAAAAACACAGGTTGAATATCTTTGACAGCTTAACTATTCTGCTTAATGTTCTGACATAAACAGTCTGCCTGCAATAGCAGAAGTTCCAGTTGGGCTATATGAAGCTGAATTGGAGGATGTAAAAACATTATTGTATCATGGCACCGAGAAACATAACTAATACTACGATTCCAAAGAGCTACAAGCAACAGGATTAGGGAATGTCAAGTCATTTTTTGAATGACGGCACCACTAAACAGAACCATGATTCAACAGATTATCACACAGAAGGGAACTGAACTTCCTATAAAGCAGTATGCCAAACCAAGGCACCCATGCAATGTATATGCAAAAAATGGAACTAATTCTTTACACCATTGCCAATGGAAACATAAAACGATATTTTCACAAAAGAGACTTTCCAATCAAACGAAGAACTAGCAACTTCCTAGCACACGATCTCTTTACACTATAGCTAAACTAATTGTAATGCATAGACTTCCAAACTAAGTTCCCCATCCAGTACTCAACATGTGACTGGAAAACATTTACTTCTGGCTCTATCTCAGCATTTGGTGCATTTTATACTTGCCATTTTATACAATCTTCAACTTCAAATTCCTAGTGTCACTGTGTAGTCTGGTAACAAACGTAGGTAAACATGTTATGTCCAAAGATTAAGCTAACTGTCATTCCTTACCCAACCTAAACAAATTTTCCAAACCACATTGATCAAAGGTGGCAGGTCGCGCTTTATCTTTAAGCAACCTCATTGCTTGATGAAAGATTGAAGCTTTCCAAGTCTTTTCTGGTGATTGTAGCTTGGAAAAAAAATCACAGTTTTACCACTCAGCTTCGACTTTATTAAATTTGAATTTTAAATTAACAAAAGCCCAGCAAAATCCCAATCACTGAAAAGATTTTAAACGTCACTAATCTTTAATCAAAACCCACTTCATTTCTAGCTCTCTTTAGGTTGTGTCATTTTTAAAAAAACATGAATGGCAAGAAGTCGGATACTTTCGAAATCAAAGTGAGCAAGATAGAAATCAAATCAGCAAACAAGCAGAAAATGCAACGATTTTAACAGCGATAACGAGGGGAAAAAATGATTACCTCAAGAATTTGTTGATTCTTTATATTTTTGGTGCTGTCGAAACCTGCGTTTCTTTTACAAGGGTTTCTTTCTGGTAATAAAAGTTGAAACGATGATGGGGTTTCCGTTTTTTGAGGTTTCCGTTTTGTTCTTTTTTTTTTTAATTGTAAGTATGATTGGGCTTATTGTTTTAAAATTAGAGTGGGCTACATATTTTATTTTGGGCCATTTTACTGGGCTACGTTACCTATATTTTTTAAAATTAAATTTGATTTTGTGGTCCACTTGGATGGCTTGAAAGTAATGATACGGCCTGAATGAATGAATGTTTTTTTTTTTTTTTAATAATGATTGTTTTTAAAATTTTATTTTTATTTAAAATTTATTTTTGTTATTAATGTATCAAAATAATCTGAAAAAAAAAAATCAATTCAAGAAAAAAAGTTAAAAAAAAATCATTTAAAAAAAAAATTGAAATACAAAAAAACAAAAAACAAACAACCTTTAAATGGATTAATACTTTCTATCATCTTTCTATTTTTTTTATTATTATTTAAAAGGTTTCTTTTTTTATTTATATATCAACTCTATATTTTTCTTCAATCACATATTTCTTCCGTTGATGTCACTGACACTGTTAAAAATTGATATATTTCGTGCTTCCACAACATGAAATTTCCGCTGATATATATTTTGGTTTTTAAATTTGTTTTTCAAAAATTTAATTTGATCTTTGTATTTTATTTTTTCTTAAAAAAAAAGGTTCTTAAGTATAATTCTTTGACATTGTATTTTACAGAAAATATAATTCTTATGTAATCTTTATATGTTAAATTGTAAATTTGATCTAAATTAGTCGAACAATTTAAATGAATAGATTGATAAGATAAGAGTTGAATGAATCTAAACAGGTATGGCCATTTAAGAAATAAATCTTTTGTTTCGTATTATATTTATATTTATATTTATTGTGATTCTATAAAAAAGATATCTGTTATGATAAATTTTTCTTTTTAAAAAAAAAAAGTTAATTTTTGGAGTCTGGCCTAAAAAATCGAGAAAAAGAATGAATAGAAAAGAAAAGAAATCATAATAGAGATATAATATTATGGAAATGATTCTTCCATAGAGTAATGACTCAATCCCAAAATATCTTGATAATTTTTATTTGATTAGATTAAGTAATCTTTATGATTGTAGTTGATATTATTGTGATCTTGTTGGATTTGTGTTTCCTATAATATCATGTATTTGTTTTGGAAAATCTAACAAAGATTATGATTTGACACGTGGGTATTTAATTGAGAAAAATAAAAAAGGACCAAAGTGTATTTTGTAAAATATAATGATTATAGTAAATGTTTTAAAAACAATTCAAAGACCAAGATATACAATAAACAAAATTTTATTCTGTAAGAACATGATATATGTCGATTTTAAATGATATTGGTGGTGCTAACTAATAAAAGGACGTGATGATAACGGAAATATATTATACAAGGATGATATAATAAAGTATTTAAGAGATTAAAAAAAAAAAAGAAAAAAACAAAGAGAAGAGAGATGCTGTAAACCATTGACCCATGGTTAAATCTCTCTCTCTCTCTCTCTCTCTCTCTCTCTCTCTCTCTCTCTCTCTCTCTCTCTGTATATATATATATATATATATAATTAACGAATAAATACACAGCCCCTACGTTTATTTAATAGATTTTTACAAATAAAGAAAAAAATCATAAGTTTTATTTGACTATTTAATAGTTCTCTTAATTATAATTATTGAAAAAAAATGATTAAGAATTCATTAATAGAGATAATCAAGATAAAAAAAAAAAAATCAAGACACTTAACACGTGTTTTGAAAGTATGATTCAAATAAAGATCTGGTAAATTTTAATTTTTTTAAAATAAATTATTTTTGATATTTTTAAATTGTTTTGATGTGTCAATGTAAAAAATAAATTTTAAAAAATAAAAAATATATATATATTTTAATATATTTTTAAATAAAAAATACCTTAAAAAATAATTGCAGATAAAATCATACTCTCAGACATCTTTTTAATTAAAATCGCCTATGTGAACATTAAATTTAATATAAAATACAGTGAAGGAGTCCATAAACTTACGATCTATTTCGACTAACCCCTCAGACATCAACCTAAGCAAAACAATCCCAACTCGAATGAAAAAGATAAAATATGTGTGGCTTTTTAAAAAGCACTCCACGTGTTTGCCATGTAAAACTCTGCCAATATTAAGTTTTTTTAATTAAATAAATATTTAAGTGTATTCTACATAGTTGCCAATATTTATTATTGTTGCTATGGATTTAAAATTAAGATTTGAAGTTAACTGTGAGAAAGTTTTAAAACGAGAATTATTGGCCTCGGATCAAGGAAGAATGGTTGAAGACAGGCTGTTAGTTTTTTCAAAAACAATTGGGTAGGATGTTAGTCTTGGAATTAGGATGGAAAAATAAATAAATAACAAGAATGAAGAAAAATTGGCTCCTTTTATTTTATTTTAATTGGTTTTTAGATTTTTTTGTTTAACCCTAGATAGAGATGCTTCTGCTCTACACCTATTATTGCCACGAGTTTACAAACTCATCGTAGAATTAGAATTTTATTAATATCGTCAAAATTAGAATTTTGTTTTTATAAAATCATAATGAAAATATAGATCTCATTAACAAAAATCAAATTACAACTCAACAAAAAAAATCAGTAGAGATATGAACATGGGTTGAATTCTCTCTCTCTTTTTTAAATTAACGTGGGTATTCAGGTTAGTTTGTGCATACCTCGACTAATCCTACATGTCCTAAAATTAACAACTATGTAAACCTCTAATAGCTTTAATATCTATAAAACTCGAACTAGTGACTTCTAAGAAGCAAATTCAGGACCTGACCAATTAAACTATACTTTTCAGAATTTGAATTCTTTCTTTTTATTTAAGAACACAGCGTTGAAATAAATTAGATATGATATAATTAATAAGTATTTTTAAAATCAAACTAAAAATAAAATTGATTCTAGATATTTTTTTAACATTAACATTTTTAAAACTAATTATGAATGAATGAGTGATGAATTAAAGTTAAAAAATATTTGATTGGCAGGAATTCTTAAACATGAAGAATTTAATCTCACATGGAAATATTATGAATTTTTATAATAATGAATATAACGATACATTGAGAAGTACAAATTAGGCACATGGAGAGCTTATAGAGAGGAAATCATCTAGACAGCATACACTCTGTGTTAAAAATACGTAAAGATATTTCTTGTCGGCTAATGATCAATTACATGTACAGGTTCAAGCTGTTAACATTCATTAAGGCAAATGTTTTTTTCCAGAAAGTAGTTTTCTGAAAAACTATTTTTTAAATTTTTTTGTTTGTTTGTCACTAGAAAAGTTAGTCAATAAAAAACACTTTCCAGTCAACGAAAAACACTTTCTAGTCAACGAAAAATACTTTCCGGTCAACAGAAAACACTTTCCAGTCAATTTCAGTCAAAGAAAAAATTGACTTAGTTTTCAGGAAAGTGTTTTCCTTTTAGCTGTGTTTGTTTTCCGAAAAGTGGTTTTCGGGAAATCACTTTCCAAACTTTCTTGTGTTTATTTGCCAGTAGGAAAGTTGGTCAATGGAAAACACTTTCCAGTAAAAGAAAATTTGGCTTGGTTTTCAGGAAAGTGTTTTCCTGAAAAATTTGGGGGGAAAACACTTTTCGGAAGTTGTGAAAAATTTAGAAATGTCATTATTTGCTGATTATATTAAATTTAATCCTCAAACTTTTGATTGTTATATATATTTTATTTTGAATATTTATTTTTCAATTTCATCTCTTAAAATTTTATTTTTATATTAACTTTTGGTCCTTATTTTTATAATTGCTATTTGCTTTTTCCTTATCATATTTTTATTAAAAAAATTTATCTATCAAATTTGGTCCTCATTCTTTTGATTGTTACTTATTTTATTTGAAATAATTTATGAAATGTTGATTATTATTATTTTAATTTCTTCATCTTTTATTTTCTTTAAAAAAAATTTTATTTTGATTATTATTTATTTTATTTGAGATAATTTATGAAATTATATTTTTTTTTCAATTTCATTCTCATTCAACTTTTTAATTTGTAAGATTTGTTCCTCATTATTTTAATAAGCTATGTATGAATATAGGATATAATAAAAAAAAATTCATCATTATAAATACTTTTTAGATTTCATTTTTTTTATTGTAAGTGATTAAATATTTTATATATATTAGATAAACTTGAAAAAAAAATTAATTCATTAATAAATTATTTTTCAGTTCATTTTCCATAACACAACCAAACACTGGAAAGTGTTTTCCAGTTCATTTTTCATAACACTGTCAAACATCGAAAAAATATTTTCTCGGAATTCACTTTCCTCGGAGTTCAATTTCAAAAAAAAAAACCACTTTCCTGCAAACAAACGAAGTCTAAAGCTGTCATTCCTTTTATTTTAAAACAAAAAAGTCAGGTTTTAAAATGGCAAGAATTTATAATTAATCCTGGCAGCATTTTTAATCCCCTGCCTGTTACATAAACAGGGGATTAAATTGGTCAGGAATTTTTTTGAAAAAAAAACTTATTTAACTGAAAAAATAATAAACAACCACATCATAGCAGCGTCGGAAGCAGCCCAGTACAAAACAAAAACGAAAGTAATAATGGAAATAACATATTCTCAAGATATATTTATTTTTGTGTTTTAAAAATAATTTTTTTAAAAATATATTTATTTATTTATTTATTTATTTTAAATTAATATATTTTTAAATTATTTGATGTGTTAATATCAAAAATATTTTTTAAAAAAATAAAAAAATATCACTCACATATATTTTAATATAAAAAAATTATTTAAAAATCAACCTATAATCTTTTAATAATAATAAAAATGCCCGACACCATCAGCCCATCTTGATGGCCCTATACGCGATAGCTAAGAAGTCAATTTCGTCATCTTCTTTCGAGTTGTCAGCCAGCTTGTGTTGACTATATACATGTCCACATGTGTGATATTTGCGGTGTACATTCATTTGCTCTCTCTTCCATCTGTCTTCACCACCATTTCAGGGACAGGGAGATAGAGAGATGGGCGCTGTTGCAGCTCACGGAGAGGATGGCAAGGTCTCACAGCAAGGAGCCGACCACCAGCTAAAGGAGCTTGATGCCGGTGCCCTTTTTGTTCTCAAATCCAAAGGTAAAACACACCAACGAGCTGCTTCATGCAATATTCTACGCCTTCCATCTTCTTTCTGTATGCAGTTTCCATTCTCAGTTTACAGAATCTTTCTTTCTTTTCTTGCCTCTTGGCTTCTCTCTTTTTTCGTGTTTCTTTTGATAAAATCTCTTCTATTCCTTCTCCTTTAGCACAAACACATGACTGTTGCTTTCCACATAGAGAGGAAAACGTGCCCCAGATAATTAAAAACCCTCCATTCCTCAAGAATCAAGATCGTTTTTCTCTTTTCATTTGTCACAAATATTGATCAAAGCTCATTGATTAGGATAAAGCTCGTGTTAATGGCAAAGATAAACCTCAGCATGCAGAGGCTGCTGAAAGACATTGAGTTCTAGTGCAATTGTATTAGAATTCTGATTCCTGCTTATCCTTAGCTTCTTTTTTGTATCAAAACACTTGTAATTAATGATAAATATCCTGTAACAACTTTGATATATATATGGATGAGAGAATACAGTTATTCTCAAGCATTTGTAAAAGTATTTTAAACTCTTTCACTCATCATTTTTAAAATAAAATTTAAAATAAAAGAGTCAGATTTGCATTATAAGCCTGTTGACGTTTAAGATCATTTCTTAGAAGAATTATTGCAATTAATGAGATTCGAATCTTATCTCTTTTTTTTTTTTGAAAATAAAGTATTAGTATTAATTAATCGAGTACAAAAAACCCATGGAATGTTTCGTTTGACTTTTTTTATATTCTCAATGTGTACACAACAACTTCAGGATCATGGCTGCATTGTGGTTACCACCTAACAACATCAATTGTGGCACCACCTCTTCTTAGTCTGCCCTTCGCTTTCACATTTCTTGGGTGGGCGGCCGGAGTTGCATTCTTGGTGATCGGAGCTCTGGTCACTTTCTATTCATACAACTTGTTGTCTTTAGTTCTTGAACACCATGCTCAAAAGGGTAATCGCCAACTTCGGTTCAGGGACATGGCTAACCAAATACTGGGTAATTAACTCACACACCTCCTCCCCCTCCCCCCCTTTTTTTTTTTTTTTTTGCTTTGATTTTGAATTAGATAATTAACACTAGCATTTTTTTATACGTGTTTTAAGTTTCCTGATAGTACTAATAAATCAACAGCATGCACAGTCTCCCAAAAATGTCGATGAAGATATCCAATTAGTGGTGTGATATCTTTTCTCCACGTCAGGACCAACTTGGCCTATTAAAAAAAAAACAAAAACAAATCAAAACTAACTATTTATAAGCTTTTATAATCTCAATTATGTTTTTTAGCCAACTATACAGAGATCAGGATCTATATAAAATTTTCATTAAATTTCAGCTTGATTTAACAATTATATATAAATTATGAATGTTTTTGCTAGATTGGTCATGCAGCATGTTTAAATCTTTTCTCAAATTTATTTAGTCCAATTGATATATAAAGAAAGAAAACACCAAAGGAAAAGAGGTGTGATGATTTCTTGCATCAGCTTGCACTAGTTGAGACCAAATTAATGGGAGAGCTTGCAAGAAATTGAGAGGTCATCAAAGAAATCATGGGCTTGCATATTCCCCCTAGCATGATCTGGACACCCAATATATATATATATAACTTTCATCTGTTAGATAATGATGATGGCGACATTTATATTTAAAAAATATATAATTGTGATGGGAATCTTGTATTAAAATTTCCCTCTCGCTTTCTTACTTATCTGATTAAAATGTATACTTGACTTTCCCACGTCAAAGTTTCGGCCCGCGACCCAATCTTTTTCGTTGAATAAATTTGACACGTGATCGTAGAAAATTAGGTTATATGGGCCCCACTTTCTAGGCCTGGCCCAGTTAACTTTGACTCTTCAGTCCGAATGCAATTGTTATTCAGAAACCTCAGGTCGAATGCAAGAGGAGTACTCCGTCAGTTTCTTTTATGTCAAGAAAGGCGGGTCCGCAGGAATCCGAAAAACCTCGGATAAATGGATAGATAATGGTTATCAACATTGATATTAAATTTATGTCAATCCGATCTACTTGAGTCAAAAACTCAAATTAATTAATTTAAAATCTGTTGATTTTTAAAAAGCATTTTAAAAAAATTAAATTAATATTTTGTTTGAAAAATTTTATTGATCCTCTTCAACCTGCAGGCTTTAAACATTTCAGTTTTATATTATTCCTTAGTTGGGATTAGATTTTTTTTTATGTCAAAAACTCAAAAAAACTAGATTAAAATCTGTTATTTAAAAAAGTAATATTAAATTAATATTTTATTAAAAAAATTAATAACCCGAGTTAATTTAGTTTAATATTAATTTTTTATTGGTATTAGATTAGAAGATGTCGATCATGTATACGGGTTATGGTCATAAAGCTCTTAGCATTTCACACCCAAATTGTTGATTTTATAGGGCCAAAATGGGGCAAGTATTTTGTGGGTCCAATCCAATTCATGGTGTGCTATGGAGCTGTTGTTGCTTGTACTCTTCTTGGAGGACAATGCATGAAGGTGAGAGCTATGGCGGCAACAATTTCTTTTTTTTTTTCAAAAAACATAAAATGAAAATAATATAATCTTACCTTTTCTGTTTTTTTTTTTTCCTGCAGACAGTTTATTTAATGTCAGAGCCAGAAGGGCCAATGAAGCTTTATGAATTCATAATCATATTTGGGTGCTTAATGTTGATATTAGCTCAAATCCCATCTTTTCATTCGTTAAGGAACATCAACTTGGTATCGCTGGTTCTAACCCTAGCTTACAGTGCCTGTGCCACTGGTGGTTCAATTCATATTGGTGAGCAATAATAATGAACATCACTCGTTTCAGCAGTTTAGATAAGTTAATAATTAATTAGGCTGTTTTTATTATTATTATTATTATTATTATTATTATTATTCACAGGAACTTCATCCAAGGAACCAAAGAACTATTCTCTGAAAGGAGACACACAAGATCGCCTTTTCGGTATCTTTAATGCCATTGCTATCATTGCCACAACATACGGCAATGGGATCATCCCAGAAATCCAGGTATGGAAAGCCCAGTTCCCTCTATAATTATGCATGGTATCCTTAGGCCAGATCTTGCTCGTCCAGACCAAGTTTCTCCCTGGTCTGGTCAAGGTTTAAGATCCTTTTCAGTTTTCAATACAAACTTCAATAGGAGAAGATAATTTAACCAAGTGCACAAAACATTTCTCGTTGCAGGCAACAGTAGCACCGCCTGTGAAAGGGAAGATGTTCAAGGGATTATGTATTTGCTACACTGTTCTTTCTCTTACCTTCTTTAGTGTTGCCATCTCTGGTTATTGGGCATTTGGAAACAATTCTGAACCTCTAGTAATTAGCAACTTCTTAGCTGACGGGCAAACTTTGGTGCCTAAATGGTTTGTTTTGATGGTCAACATCTTCACCATTCTCCAACTATCAGCAGTAGCTGTGGTACGAGCATCTCCTTTCTGTCTCTTTCTGTTCCTAAATCTGCACTACACTAACTTAAACTACATGGCATGCTTACAGGTTTACTTGCAGCCTACAAATGAAGTGCTCGAAAACACCTTTTCAGACCCGAAGCGAAAAGAATTCTCTGCTCGAAATGTAATCCCCAGGGCAGTCTCAAGGTCAATGTCTGTCATCATAGCAACTACCATAGCAGCAATGCTTCCATTCTTTGGAGATATCAATGCATTGATTGGTGCTTTTGGTTTCATCCCTCTAGACTTTGTCTTGCCTGTTGTTTTCTTCAACTTGACATTCAAGCCATCGAAGAGGAGCATTGTTTTCTGGTTGAATGTCACTATTGCAGTAGTTTTCTCAGCAGTAGGGGTTATAGCAGCGGTTGCAGCGGTAAGACAGATAGGTCTTGATGCCAAAACTTATAGGTTATTTGCTAATGTTTGATTAGATTAAATGGCATATTGCCTTACATTATTAGTAGCAAATGTATATCTTGATACTCTTCTATATGATTAATAAAGAGCCTTCTCAGCTCCCCAATGCAAGGAACTAACGATATCCTGTATTCCTGCTACAACAAGGAATCAGAAACAACTGTTTGACAATTGACAGCAAGTAAACTTTCTATATTGAGCTGATATAGCTAACTCCCTAAGGAAATTTAGAGAAGTACAAGATTTTGATAGCTTAAAGGTAACAAAATTCAGGGAATTGAGATTCAATTCAGTATTCAACTGCAAGAACAAGATTCCTCTCATCTAATAAGAGGTATTAGATATGAAAAAATAAAAATAAAAACGAATCCCAAATTTCAATTGCTAGTTATTAAGAACTATCACATATATAAATATAGAGATTTTCATAACCAGGGGTCTCCAACATTGGCATCTGGAGGTACTGTTTGGTCTGGAATGTGCTGTTGGGACTGCAAGACATTTTGACCACTGCTGTTTTGAGAACTAGCATTTGCTTGTTGGTTTGAAATGACTGTGCTACCTGCTTCTTCATTTCTTGGTTCTGAAAGTGCAGATGTTGGTGTAGTGCAGTTATCTTCTGCACCTGTGGTTCCAGCAATTTGTGCGGGAACCCTTACCATATCGGAGCTGGCAAGCAGACTGGGAGCTGTAGGAGGGTCAGCTGATTGCCTCCTCTTAATTTCCTTGCCGATGTTCTGCTTGAAACTGGCAATAATGAGCTGGTAAATCAAAACAAATATAGCGTGAGGTTCCCAAAAACGAACAAGCTGGTAATACAGTTCAATTGCAAAGAAAATTCATAAATCCTTGAACTCTGTATTCTGTAAACAACAGATTGTAGACAAGAGACATAAACATCTAGTGGATGCTTTATGAATAGGCAAAACCTACTTGAATAGGGCCAGCTGCGATTAAAGAGCCTGCAACACCACCACCAAAAACCCGGCCATCAGGTTTAGCTAGGGAAATACTTAGCATGCCAATTTTGCGATTCGAACCTCCTGTTTCGCTGGAAGTGAATGATCCAGATAGAGATAGAATTTCGAAGGGGCCCTATAAGAAATGAAAAATCATCGAGAATGCACATCAGAAAAAAGGAAAAGGAGGAGGAAGAAACAAATTAAAGGAAGTTTTTTTCTTCAGGTATGATCATATCATACAACATATCTCAAAATCCCCCCGGAAGAACCAGGCTGACGCATAATAACACTCGAGACAACACCAGTAGCTGAAAGAATGCAAACTGCTCGAGCACCCTTTTGAGAAAATGCTAGTAACTTAGTAACAATATCCTGCAGACCACAAAATAGAATTAGAACATCTTGACACAGGCGAAACAATGAGAAGCACTGTAATTATACAAAAAGACTAAGCAAATTAACTAAATTCTCACATATTTTACAGTACCTCTCCAGTATGCACGGGCACTACATGAGGGGTGAAGCTTCCTCCTGCTGTTTCTGCTGCAAAACCACCTTTACATGGAGAATTTCAAAATAAAATTAAGGGGGCGGCAATTTAAGAACTTTGACAAAGGAAATTATATAAAAAGTAACAGAAATTCACACATTTTGATTTAAAATCAAATTTTACAATCTCCTTCAAAAAATTAAGCAAGAGATTTAAGCTTGCTCTCACAAAAGGAAGTCGTGATTTTTTTTTTCTTTTATTACATGAAAGATAGGATTTAAAATTTGGGATAACATTTACAAATAAACACTCTATTAAACTAGAGGATTCTCTTCCTTCTCACTTATTGCCACATTCTTCAAAGAATTAACACACAAAAAAGGAAGTCTTAATTCACAGCTCATTCTATATATGATCTGAATACATCCCAACGATGATTAATACAGGACGCATAACTTTCGCACGTGAGAAACAGGAAATTTTTTTACAAAACAAGCAAACCATTGAATATTAATCCAACCTATAAATGAAAGGAACAAAGCAACACAATACCAACTAGTACTCCTTACAATAAAAGCAAGTGCATAATTTGAGTACTCACCAAGGGAAGCCAAGAGTTGAAGTTTACCAGAACCACGGGGCCTCCCTCTAACCCGTTTCTCGCAACTCGAAAGAGAAGAGGAAAGGCCCGGTGGCGGAGACAGAGGAGGTGATGATACTAGGTTTGCACCCACATCATCCTTCCTAGGTCTCCCTCTCTTTCTTTTCAAGGTGTTTTCAACAACACTCTCTGAGCCTGACCCTCCAGAGCAGCCTGTTCCACCACCACCAAGGTTGTTTGGCTCCAGAGTATGATCACTACCACCTGTTGCCACCTTGTGCACCACCTGGTTGCCTGCTGGGTCATGATCCTTTGTTGTTATTATAAAAGGAGTCTGATCAGAGACTATCATGTTCTTCTCTTCCATGCAACCCGTGACTACAACATAAAAGGAAAAAATAATAATACTAAACACATGTTAAAGGAAAATAAAAAATAAAAGAGAGAATTTTTTTATGTGTTAATTCTTTGAAGAAGGGTTTTGAACTAACAATGGTGGTGTGGAAAAGGCGCCATGAAAGAAACCTATATGTTGAAAGATTTTTTTTTCCTTGGGATTATGTTGTGATTACTAGGCAATACTATATAATGGAGAAAAAACAGAATTTGTTTTTAATTAATTCCTTGAAATATTATAAGTGGGTATTTTGGATTTTCTATTAGAAAAGGACAAGTATTGCGGTTACAATATTTATTACTGGTTTTTAACTTCTTTTTTCTCTTAGGGAAGAGAATCTGCTTTGATTAATAAAATAAAAAAAAATATCTTCGATGCATTTAGTAATAAAATAATAATTTTGTTAATAATTAAAATTGATTTTTTATTATATTAAAGAGATTTTATTTCCAAAAACGAATGGAAAATGATGTCATATTTATCGCTGATATTTACTTTTGAAATTTGATTTTTGAAAATTTGGTGGATTAAACAAAATATAATTTAAAAAACTGGCTAATTATCCAATGCACCATATATTGTAGATACTAAATATAAATCTTACTTTATAAATTTATATATTGTAGATACTAAATATAAATTTGAAGTTATATTTTATAGAATATTAAATATTTTGACGTTTTTTACCAGCAAATTCGACATGCAAAAATAGGCAAATATATAATCAGATAATAATCATTATAAACTCGGTTCGAGCCCAACTCTAAATTTAGGTTTCCAGAACCAACCCACAACACCAGGGTTCTATTTACTTGCACCGTCTGTATTCAGCCTGATCCACTGAGCAGATGATTGAGTCCAACTCGCAAGCTTTCGGCCAGTGTTCTTGATAACAACAACCACAACTTGCTTGCTAGACAAAGAGTCATAGGCAAAAGCAAGAATTTCTCATTGAAATATTTCTGATTCGTCAAGCTGCAAATCTGGTTGTGCTTACAGCATGCCGGTAAATATATTTTTATCAAAAAATATAGATTATGCAATTAAGCTGCCTCCTTTTTTGTCAAACACATAATCACAGCATTCATCTACACAAGAAGTAACTGAAATCAACCTTGCATTGAGGGTTTCAAGAAGCACATTGCCATGAAAGGGAGTGCCAAGAAGAGCAGCAACAATTCAAGCTGGAGGAGGAAAGAAGAAGGGATTGGATTTAAGATAACTAGCCTGCCATGGCCTCCAGAACCTAGCCCATATATACTCAAATGCTTTAACCATGGGGGACAGTGCAAACCCAGCAAAAACAAAATGCAGCCATCTGCTTCAGAAGAAGGCAGGGATTCGGGTCTTCATTCCCCTCTATCCAGGATAATTGATAAGCATATCGATTGTCTTCTCTCTTATCTTTTTATTATACTTCATCATTCTCGTATCATATGTGATTGTTTACAGAAGTTTAAATAAACTTTTTACTTCGAGCGTCATTATTTGCCCATGGACAACTCACGTGTTGAAAGTGCTTTCGTTTTATATCCATGAACTGTCTTCCAATCGTAGTGTACAGTATTCTGCCAAAAAAGATTTATCTTGGTGTTATACCAAATCAAACCAACGCGGTGTAAGTTATGAGTAGTAACATATTCATCATCTAGACCGAGCAAGTGAAAAACTTAGTTTTTATTTTTTAATTATTATTCAAAATAGAGAATTTTAGAATCTTTGAAGTTTCAGAAAGTTAATACAAGTTAGAAAATTACTAGGAAAATAACAAAGTTTGAACAATATTATTATTGAAAATAACGATTAAACAGAACCGTTAATGAAATAATAATTATTTTAAAAATCATGTCACTTCTGATAAACATGTATAAAATATCAATTTAAAATTTTATGGAGATTTAATGGTAAAAAAATAAGATTTAAAATCCAATGATCAGAAAAAAATAAATCACCGGAAACACACTGGAGCTCTAGTTTTTACACCATCGATACTGTTAGAAATATCTCGACAAGACAATTCTAACCATACCTTAAAAAACCACCAAATATGATTGTAAATTATCATAGGTTTTATTCAGAGTTAATTTAGAGTTAATTACAACCTTGTTTAGTGTTCTTGTTGAAATCTTTATAATAATACTGAAAGTATCGAAAACAATACTCCAATATATCCCAGAGACTCACTCTTTTTTTTCTTTTTTCTTTTTTATATATTTATTTCTCTTGCCATGTTATCTTATCTCTTTTCTTTTTTCTTTTTTTTAATTATTGAATCTTGAATTTCACTTTCCAACTATTATAACTTTATAAAAATTTGGATTGATTAATTAATTTGTAAAAAAAAAAAAAAACATTATATTGAAACATGACCAGTTTTATCATCTTTTTCATTACATCATTCACCACAATTATTAAAAAATATTTTATTACATGGAAAATTCTTCAAGCCAAAAAATATTTTAAACGAAACAAAAGTATCCTAAAGCTTCAAGAATTTTCTTGATATGGATGTGGAAATGCTGCCAATGGACAAGGACTTGAGATGGCTTGGTGTATGGATGTGGTCATCAAAGATCCCCGTATAAGCAAAACCAATAATTTGAATTAATTAGCACAAATTCCATAATTTAAAGGTTTTGCTTGCTATTATAATTAATGGTCCCTAATAAACAGGAAACCCTTGGGGAGAATCATGACTTGAGACTTTCACCCATCGAAGCATATATACAAAATGAAGGTTTTCTACTTAGTAATCGAACAAAAGCCGAGAGAGGAAAATAAGCCCAAAATGTCATTTCACGGCAACCGTGATCATCGCCTTCTCCCATCGCGAATGATGTTCCTCTCATCCCAGATCGGACAGCTACATGTAGGTTTCTTGTTCTTCCACTTAGCTCCACAGGTATAACAGAACTCGTATCCACATCTGTCAGAACAAATAATAGGAAAGGAATGAAGTTAGAACGGTGTAGGACAAAAAAGTCTTTCGCTTATTTAACCATGACTTCTTATTCCATGCTGTATCAAATTACGATAACAATAAACAAGATGCAAAAAATTGCTGCAGTAGGGCAAGACTGCTGGGTTTTATAGGTGACAGCTGGGTTCCCCCCATAGGAAACCATACCATTTTCCACCAGTTCAATGTATATAAACGAGAAGCAATATTTTCCAACAAAAAAGGCAGTAGATTAGTGCTCCATTGAGAAATAATAGGTGAAAATAGCAATAAGTGTCCAGTAAATGATACAGAGCACGGTTACCTGCAAGTGATATGATAGCAGCCTTCAGCAAGTTCCACCATATTTTTGCACATCACACATTGGCGCCAAAGTTTTCTTTTTGCAAGGCTATCAAGCATCTTATCTTCCCTGCGGGGATAAGGTTTAGATCTTTTATAATCATAACAGGTCATATTGTAGTGCCATGGAACTCTGCAGTTGATGCAGAAAAAGTAATGACATTTTACACATTTCCTGGCTCCAGATTTTTCACCGCCAACAAATGAAGAATTTGTATATTCCAACACCTCACTTTTTGACATTAATGCAGAGCATCTTGGATATGGACAGTAAACTTTCTCTGTAACAGCAATAGAAGCTTCCTTTTTCCTTTGGCTCATTATATCAACTAATTTTGGGTCCAGGAATTCCCCACAAGTCTCAATACTAACTTCAGATTTACAGCCTTCATGAGGACACTTAGCCGTTGTCCCTTGAAGTAACTTCACTTCAACATGCTGTTTCATACAGGGAAAGCAATATCTATGAAAACAGCCATCAACTGAGAATATATGATCTACATCTGTATCTTCATAGCATATTACACAAGTCTCTTTCAGTTTCCTTTTGCCTTTGCTATTTTCTGCAGGCCAAGTGATCTGAGAAACTATGGCGTCTTTTGCAAATCTAAATGCAAACTTGACATCAGAGCATGCTACAAGGGACGGCTTACAATCTGCAAACTTTTTCTGAAGACGAGACACCTGATTCACCAAGGTCGAAATCTTACTGTTTTGTGGTTGAACAGCACCAGTAACCTGCATATACATACAATTTTAACCATCCAATAGCAAGGAAGCTTAAAAGACTGAAAAAGGAAAGTGTCAGTGCTGACAATAATGACTAGCAGCTAGAATTTCAACTAACTTAGCTTTGCCGAAAACAAGCCACTGAATGTTTCAAATTAGGAATCACAGGAAGTCTCAATTGAAGCAAATAGGAAAAGGAAAACAAATAAAAAATTTACCACACCACAACAATGATATTGCGGACTTCAATTGAAGCAAATGCTTGTCACTTGCAAAATGATTTGTGACAGTGGACAGACTCGGTGCAGGGGTACTTCTGGCTGACAAGGACATCAGGTTCTTCTCATGGGAAAGGTTTGTAACGGGGCTAAATTCATCAGGGGTACACTGAGGAAAACCATGCTGGAATGACACCGTGGGCAGAAACAACCCGTGGGACAATGTTGAAATCAGCAGCGTCGACAAAATTAGCAGCAGGGGCTGAGTCTAGACAATGGATAGTTCAAGGCTTGACAAAAACACTATTGACATGAATGGCAACGTGCATGGGCAGTGGCAGATTCGGTAGCAGTGTAAGTCTAGTGATTCAGCAGGACATGGGTTGATGTTCAGCATGAATTCTGACTTGGACAGCGGACAGTCCAAGGCATGCTGAGACACAGTAGAATGACAGCATGGGTGTTGACAGTTGGGCAGTTGGTTTGTGGGAGGCAAGCCGAGTTACAGCAGTTTGTGACAGTTTATGGCAGTTTTCGGCAGTTTCTTGTATAGGGAGAAATGGTCAGGACATGTGGAAAAGTGTCTAAATCTGTGTGGGAGCTTAGGGACTGTTTTCTTTGTAACTTCCACTATGTTCTAATATATGTAGGCTGTAAATATTTACAGTGTAGCATGCAAGGCAGTGACTGTGCATGAGTTCCATGTAATAGTTTAGTTGACATCACTTGTATACTTCAAACAAATATAGACAGCACAAAAACATTTTAATTTGATCTCTGGCTCTGCAGCTTGACCGTGTAACAACCGGTTAGGATTTAGCTTTGAATTCGAAATTTCAGTAACCAGAATCATTCCTGTCACATTGTGGATAGTTTTGAAAGCAGCCATATTTTTGGCTAGGATCTAAAAAAACAAGGGCATCCATTACAATCCAACCAAAGTAACATCCTGAAAGAGGAGGCCTTAAAACAGCCCAACAGTAACATTTTCACAGTGAATTCCAAAGGCTAGTTGCACAAAGACACTATTAAACCAGTGCAAACACACCCAAAGATGATAACAGCAAAAGTTTCTTTACAGCATGAAAAGCTCCTAGGAAGGTATGTTTCTTGTTCAGTGGCCCAAAAAGCTAGTAAGCTTATCGGTAAGAATTTTACCCGTTTTAAGGAGCAAATCAAATATGTTTTGAGTTTCACCATCATTTACAAATAATATAGGATCCTCTATCATGTAACCTAATGAACCCATTGTAGTTTTTTGGGACACAGTTTATAATCAAGGTAACATTAAGAGTTTCGAGACAACATAGTTTATAATCTTGAAGAGAACTATCATGAGATTGGTGATAAGAGATTTAACTGCATAAAAATCATACCCAAAACAAATCCAGACAAGTCAAAGAATGACTCATCCAAATAAACTAAAATCAGGCATTAAAAAAATTAAATCTTTAAAGAAAATCATAATGATAATAATAAAAGGAAACAAAGTAAATTCACTTACATATTGGTAGAGCATAGAGTGAAAATCAAGCATTAAAAAAAATAAATCTTTAAGGAAATAATAATGGTGGTGGTGTGGTGGTTCACTTACATATTGGTAGAGCATAAGAGATTTAACTACATAAAAATCATACCCAAAACAAACCCAGACAAGTCAAAGAATGACCCATCCAAATAAACTAAAATCAAGCATTAAAAAAATTAAATCTTTAAATAATCATAATAATAATAATAGAAGAAGAAGAAGAAGAAGAAAAGAGTGAAATTCACTTACATATTGGTAGAGCATAGAGTGGTCAACAAAGAAGGTGAGGTTTTTCAAATCCAAAGCAAAAGCAGTGTTTAACCCTTCAATCAAAGCCTGGAGCTCCACTGAAACCCCTGCACAACTCTTATTACTACTACTGCCTTCTGCACCAACATCTATACCCTTGCTAACTTCAAAAATCAAATTATCCTTAGAATCACAAATGGCAACTCCAATTCCACCCACAATTACCTTCATATCCCTGATCCTCTCTTCACTCTCCACTCCCTTGCTATACACCTTGAATAAACTAACCCTCTCTCCATTCTCGAACGGGTCTTCGTAATCATCTCCGTATTCCTCCCATTCTTCGTCAGGGATGTTCATGATTTCGCTAGCGACTTTTTGATCATGCATTCGACGGTCCAGATCTTCTCTCATTTCTCTCATTAGATTCTCACTTTCTTCACGGTCCTTGCGTTCTTGATCCAGCCGCTCGATATCCTCCAGGAAAGAAGTCGAGCAGCAGTCGAAATCTTCTGCTTCTGCTTCTGCTTCTGCTTCTGCTTCTTCGTTTTTGGGAGCGGAGGAGGAAGATGGCGAGACCGTTGAGGGATGATGATTGAGGATGGAAAGGGAGGCTGTCATCGCTTCTTGCATTTGGAGATTGAATGCCAAGTCGAGATCAGAGTTTAAGGTTTTGGCCTCTTCGATTTCGCGGCGTTGCTCCGTCAGCACTGCAGACTCCATCTCCATGTCTCGGAGTCGTGCGATCTTTCGTTTTCTAGGCTGACTAGGTTTTTATATGTTGACGATCAGAGCTGGCTGGCGTGATCGGGAAGTCTTAAACCGGTTCCTCAAATTTTAATTTTTTAAAAAATATTATTTTTTTATATTTTTTAAAATATTATTTAAGATCCCCGTAATACACAGCAACAAATAAATTATATTTATTAATTATATTTTATAAAATAAAAACTATACTCACTTCATAAATAAAAAATTCAACTATATTATTTTAGAATTGGTACTTAAAATTAAAAATATCTAATTTTTATCATGCAATCAAGTAAAAATTATTTTAAACATAAAATATCAAACTCGATTAAGTGGATGGATCATATTATATGTGACTATAATTATTCAATGTGGTATTATATTAATATTTCTTTAAAAAAAAAAGTTATAGATTGAATCATGCTTTTATTAGTTGGGGTTACCCTAAACTCATGAAATCAATCAATTCAGCTCAAGGTAGCTTTTACATCATCCAATAAAAAAATTATACCACACAGTGAGTCTAAGTTAAGAGATTTACCTACTCGTCAAGTTATATTTGAAAATGTAGTTGTTGTTATTTTTTAAAGTGTTTTTTATTTTAAAAAAATATGTTAATAATATATTTTTTTATTTTTAAAAAATTATTTTCGAGATCAATATATCAAAGTAATTTGAAAACATCAAAAATATATTAATTTAAAAAAAAAAAAAATCAAAATTTTTTGGATATGTTTTTTGAAAAGCACTCCAAAAAAAAAAATGCCCCACGCTTTTAGTGTTTTTTTTTTTTACATTTAAAAAATATTGATTTAATCCGTGATACATCATGAGTCAAAAGACTAGTTGAGTTATAAACGGAGATGACACCCCTGATTCCATGAAACCGAATCTTGAATGGGGTTGATGCACTTGAATCCACTTGTTATGCTTGAATAAAACATGCATGTATCGAATGAAAACATGATCATTAGGCAATGATCAATTCAAGTTTAATACACAGAAATGATCAATTAATTGATTGGTCGAGGTAGACCTATCAATTCAAGTTTCATTTCCTCGACTTATGTTAGTTGGATCAATACAAAACACAGCACGAAAATCAACTGTGTCAAAGCCTTTTTTGGGATCAAGAGTTGTTTTTACCATGCAAAAATTACCGATGCCATGCTTCCGGATCAAAGATTCTTGGTGGATCATGTCAACAATGGCCTCGATTTTGATTATAATACGAATATCTAACTTTTACTTATAATTCTTGGTGGATCATGTCAAAAAATTATTCTTTATAAATAATACGAATATCTAACTTTTACATATAAGATTTTGAAGTTCATAGATAATGAATTTATTTTTTATATTATTAAATTTAAAATAATAGAAAGGTTAATTTCACATGATATTTTTTAAAATATACATAAATAATCTAGTTTAAAAAAATCATTAAAAATGTGATTATAGTTGTGGTTTAAAGTATTTTTTATTTGAAAATATATCAAAATAATATTATTTTCAAGGTTGTTAAAATCGCGATTTTAACACGGTATGGAAAGCCTCATACAAACTCGGATCATAAAATCGGATCGTAAAATCGTAAGGAATTTTAAAATACATTAAAAAAAATTTATATTTCAAATAAAAATTCATATATAGTTCAAGTACCTTAAAAAACATGCTTCAAATAAAAATTCATACATATTTCAAGCCTTCAAATAAAAATTCATACATAGTTCAAACATCTTAAAATACATGGTTCAAATAAAAATCATACATAATTTAAAATAACTTTTTTTTGACAATACTTGCACAAAACTTTTCTAGAATTTTTATCAACATCTATCCCATGCTGCCATTCCACATCAAGTCTATTACCAAAAGTATTTTTTCTAGATGCCATAAGTTCAACAATTCAAGAATCAATTCAAATCAGCCCTGTAATCAATCCAAACATTTTATAATTATAATTAATTTTGATATTAAACATCCAGCTATAAAAAAAAAAAAAAACTAATACTGCATTCAAAAACTAATACTGAATTCAAAAACATTTTAGATAATACTGCATTTAGATAATACTGCATTAAAAAAAAACTAACAGAAACTAATATTAAACATTTTAAATAATACATCATTAAAAAAAATAACAGAAACTAATATTAAGCATTTTAAATAATACAGCATTTAGCATTTAGTAACCGGGGATGTTTAACCATAATTCCTATCCACAGCTACATTTTAAATAATACAGCATTTAGCATTTAGTAACCGGGGATGTTTAACCATAATTCCTATCCACAGCTACATTCTTCTTCTTACATCTAAAAGAGAATCAACATTTCTCTAACCTCAAACAAAACCGCAGGAGACAGAGAGACTAGAAAAAATAGAATTCTTCCCTTCTCTTCATATATAATTTTCTACCCTCTCTCTTTCTCGTTGCCTCTTACTCTTCCCTTAAATTCAAAACAGGTAATATGTTTGATTTGTTCCCTCAAATTCTTCCTTCTTGTTTTCGGTGAAAGACCCATTTACAGAGTCACAAACCAGCAAAATATCACAATTCAAGCAGTCGGTGAGACCCATTCACAGAGTCACAGACCATCAAAAAATCACAATTCAAGCAGTCGGTGAGACCCATTCACATACTTGTTTTTGGTGAGAAACCCATTTCACATACCCATCAAAAAATCAAAATTTTCGGTGACATAGGGGGCATGGACATCAGGACATGTCTGCAATTTGACAAATAAATTACTCTAGATTCTAAATTTGCAGAAGGTGAAATGAGATAAATGGAATAACTTACGATGGCTGGTGGAGACTGGAGACTGGTCACTAGTCACTAGAGAGTCGCCGTTGTTGTTGTCTGAAATCTAGATCTCACGGTGGCCGGGGAAAAAGATGGTTGTTCCGGTTCTGTGATGCTATTTGCTGGAACTTGGACGGCTGAGAGAAGGAGAGCAAGGATTTAGTGACTTGGGGATTTCGATTTGTTCCGGTTCTGTATTGTGTGAAACTGTGAATTGTGAAAGATTGAAAAAAGATGAAGAAAGATGAAGATTTTGGTTTTGTTGCCGTGTTGCGAACTTGCGTGTGACTGTGTGCACTGTAATAGTTAATAGGCTGGCCGGCCATTGCTTGACACGTGGTGATGAAGAGAACAGTGGCACCCATTTTTTGTTTTGTGACAGACGTGTAAAATCGGGTGTAAAATCGTGATTTTGCGCGATTTCACCCGATTTTACCTATTTCCGAGTTTATTGAACGATTTAGCACGTTTAGCCTATATCAACTCGTAAAATCGTACGATTTTACGAGTTGACTCGTGATTTTAACAACCATGATTATTTTATTTTTAAAAAAAATATTTTTGATATCAGTATATCAAAATAATATAAATATATATAATTTAAAACAATAAAAAATATATATTTTTTAAAAAAAAACTACGTTCTTAAACACTATCTAAAAAATAATTTTAGTATAAAAAATGATTTAATAATTTATCAACTACATGTAGAAAATAAAAACGAATATAATGACAATATACTCAATCAATTTGATCAATAGACCTAGGTAGATCAATTTAATCTTATTTGTTGAATTTTTTACACAAACATAATTACACGTACCATGAATACACAAAATGATTAATATTTACTTGAACAGTTTTTACTATTAGCGGCAACACCACCCGTTTATATTTAAAAATCTTGGCGGGCTACGTAGTTAAGTGGGAGATGTTCCCGCCAATTCGCCCAGTTTCATGTTCCATTTGAGCCTTCTGAAGTAAAGTCAAGGAAAAAAAACACCAGTGCTTGGACCTTGATTTCATGTCCCCGTTAACTAAATCGGGCGCGACTCCGAGTCAACTCGTTGTCGCCACGAGTGGATTATAAGATTCCCGCTTTGTTAAATTTTCAATAGACATGAATTTTAAATGATGTAAATATTTAGCGGACGGTAAGCTTAAGCATTTTCATTGTCGAGAGGGTGTATTGTCTACAGGTAGGCACATGTGGCGTTTGCTATCCAACACGCCGTGATCCAATTAATGGGCCCCGCTCACATGGTCACTAGCCGCCTTCCTGGATCGTGAAGAATGAAGATCATTTTAGGGGGTGGTTGAACTTGTTTCGTATTAATGTTTTTAGATTTTTTTTATGATAATCATGTTAAAAAAATATAAAAAATTATTTTAATATACTTGTAAATATTCCATTCGCTTGTATATTACTGTTCAAAATCGGAGCAAGAAAATCTAAATGCTAAAATATTTGTAAATTTCGTTTAGAGAAAGCCAACAAAATCGTGTTGTTTTATATTCAAATACCAATTATTAATATATTCCTGTAATATTTACCTCGAAGCATGTTTATTTGTGATTTATACCCATGTCAAGATTTATATATAATAAAAGGTTGTAGTATATATTTTTTTTATAAATATATCACTTTGAAAAATAATTTATTTAAGACTAATTTATAAAGAACTTAATATCAGTGTGCAAAAATTAACTTAGTTATATTTTTAACACTAGACATAAATAAAACCTTAGTCAGATGGAATTAATCACAGGTAAAGCCTGTATTATAATATGAATTGTTGGGGAAAAAAATAAAAATAAAATAAAAAATTTGATGCAGTTATTTATTTATAGTTTTTTATTATGAACAAAAAGGAGTTGTGCTTTTAGTTCACAAATCCATCAACCCATCACGTTTTGATAAATAAGGAATGACATGATTTATACTCTCCTTTTGTTTTAATTATTCTTTTTATGTTTACCTGTCTCGTTTTATTTGGTTATTTTTAAACTTGAAGTTTTATAAACATTAATTTTTTTATTATATCCTTCGGTATATTTTTAATTTAAGAATTCACAAACATTTTAAAACATGCATCAAAATAATTCATTATTACTAGACTTAATGATTTTTAAAAACCATTCAAGTTCTGTAGTGTGTAGTATATGTAATTTTTTATTCAACTTTTAGAAATTGCTGTGGTATCATAAAAAAAAAGTCAAATTATAAAATGCAATCAGAAAAACAAGAGCGAGGGTGTACACTCTTGCCGTAAGACTGCCTCCATCATACCAATCCTTTTTCCCCAAATTCTCTAATTTACAAAAAGGAAAAAATAAAATCCACGTCAACACGTAAATAAGAAAAGAAAAACCCGAGTGCAAAATAACTCAGATGAGTCAAACTCGGATCTGAGTCACACACGTAACTCGACATAGGTATTTTTTATCACTATTTCATAGCAGAGAGATGCCGTTCTTCTCTCTTATCAAGGCACCTTTCTCTCTAAAAAATCCTCAAAATCTTCTTCAATGTGACCGCTGAAACCTAACAAAGATAACCTGGCTTTCTCCGTAAACTTAAAATCACAGCAATAAATTTATATTCTGATAATCGAGTTCTGCTTTTTTTTTTTTTGTCAAATTGTTGATTTTTTCCCTTTTTTTTAGATACCTGGATGAGTTTTTGATCCAGGAGGAGATACAATCGAGTGTGCTATTGAATGTTTGTTTTTATTTGAGTGGAAAATTAGCGATTAAGTGACATTTTGCACTGGATTTTTAAGGATTTAGGGTTTGGTTAGATTCGATTGTGATTTTATAATGGAGTTTACGGAGGTTAAAAAAAGGGGTAGAGGTAGACCGAAAAAGAGGAAGCTAAACGAGGAGGAGAGTGAAGATAAGAAATTAGTAGCTAGTGCTTTGAAAAAGCAAGCTTTGGGTTTTAGATGGAAGCCATTACTGGGTAGGTATGTGTTGAAAGAATTTGGAAGTGGGATTTTTTTGGGGAAGATAGTGTATTATGATACTGGGCTGTATAGGGTGGATTATGAAGATGGGGGCTGCGAGGATTTGAAGAGTGTTGAGTTTCGTAAGATAATATTAGGGGATGGTGATTTCGATGATGAATTGGTTCTTAGAAGGGAAAAGTTAGATGAATTTGTTTTGCAAAAGAGTGAGAAGAGGAAGGTGGAAGCCGAGAAGGAAGTGGTGGATTCAAAAAACGAGTTGGGTGGTGGGTTGACGGTTGAGAATGAAGGGGTGCATGATGAGGATTATGCGGATTCCTCGAGTGATTCATGTGAGCATGTGCGTGCTGGGGGTTTGGGAATGGAAGTGGAGACTCCAGTTGCTCCTCCACCGCAACTGCCTTCATCATCAGGGAGTATTCGTGTGCCGGACGAGTATGTCTCACATCTCTTTTCCGTGTATACATTTTTGAGGTCATTTAATATCCGTCTTTTCTTGAGCCCTTTTACATTGGATGATTTGGTGGGGGCGATTAATTGCTCAATCCAGAACACTTTGTTGGATGCCATTCATTTTGCTTTGATGCGAGCATTGAGACGTCGTCTTGAAGCACTCTCTTCAGATGGTTCTGAGCTTGCATCAAAATGCTTGAGGTATATATCAAAGTTTTTCTACTTAATTTGCCTATTAGAGCTCTTCAATGACCGAAAATTTTATGACAATTTTGTAACATTTACTTAATTTCATAGTTTTTGTGAAAATGATAAAGTGTGGATTTTAACTACTTGGGGGTGTGGGGTGACAATATAATAAATTCGATACTCTATCTGTCATTAAAAGATGTTCTGATGGGATATTGCTCTTGCATGTATGCGTACAAATTCTGCATGTATACTTAATTCCCCTTCCTGTTTTTGTGTCGTATATTCCTGAGCTTAGACGTGGCTGGTATGTGCATGTGTTTGTATGTGATATTGTGTTTGATTTTTTATCCAATTTCTGCCAATTAATCTATGGAATTGTGTCCCACTCCTTCTGTGCAGGAGCGTGGATTGGCGCTTGCTTGATTCACTCACTTGGCCTGTTCATCTGGTCCATTATTTTACAATAATGGGATATGCGAATGGAGCCGAGTGGAAAGGACTTTATGATCATCTTTGGAAGAGGGAGTATTATTCCTTGCCAGTGGGTAGGAAGTTGATGATTCTGCAGATCCTATGCGATGATGCCTTGGATTCTGTGGAGCTAAGAGCAGAAGTTGATATCTGTGAAGAGTCAGAAGTTGGCCTAGATCCTGATGTTGTTACAGCCATTCTTCCTGATAATGGACCAACAAGGGTTCATCCTAGATGTTCCAAGACTTCAGCTTGCAAGGACAGGGAGACCATGGATATCATTGCAGGAAGCCAGGGAAGCAAGCCTTTCAGTAATTCAAAGCATTTGGGCTCCAAAGGTACTGAAAGGGATGGAAATGCATCTGATGCTGACGTAGATGGGAATGGGGATGAATGCCGTCTTTGTGGCATGGATGGAATCTTGCTTTGTTGTGATGGATGCCCATCATCATATCATTCAAGATGCATAGGTGTCGTCAAAATGTATATACCTAAAGGCCCATGGTATTGTCCAGAGTGCACCATCAACAAGTTGGGACCTACTATTTCAATGAGAACATCACATAGAGGAGCAGAAGTATTCGGAATTGATTTGTATGAGCAAGTCTTCATGGGTACTTGCAACCACTTACTGGTGTATGTTTTAGCCTTCCTTTTTTTCCCCATTTTTTGAATATTATTTAAATGCATTATGACCTACTAAGCTTCATATTATTTGCAAAACAAGTGGCATTAAAACAGCCAAAGCAGTTCTTAGGTTCTGTCTTCAAGACCGTGAGCATCTTGTCTTTTGCAATGCTTCTTAGTCTATTGATTTCCTGTTCATGTTTTCCCTCCTTTTGAATTGTTTTTCTTTCCAGGCTGAAAGCTTCTACTAGTGGAGAACCATGTCTGAGATACTACAATCTGATGGAAATCCCAAAGGTTCTGCAAACACTTTCTGAATCCATGCAACATAGATTATTATACTCAGAGATTTGCAAGGCAATTGTACAGCATTGGAACATACCACAAAGTGCATCCTCACTTTTGGAAAAGATGGAAAGAGGCTTCGATATAGCATCTGTGAAGGAAGATGCAATAATTTCTACTATATCTCTTCCTTTTTGTGAGGAAAGCCATAAAGTTCCAGAGAATGTTGTGGCTGAGAATGCAGTTACTTTAAATGGAAGCAATACAGATATTGTAGCAGTTTCATGTCTTGATACCTCGCTTGATGTATCGTTTCAAGTTGGTCCTCAGTACATTGTGAGCGACGGTGAAATGTTGAGAACAGGAAATTGCCATCTTATGAGCATGAAGCTGCATGAGCAGATTAAACTGGAGTCTACTGAATCAGTTAACCAGCTTGCTGATTCATCTGGTGTAACCCAGCAAAGCTGGGTTGACAGGTCAAGTGCAAAAGAACTTACCACATGCACATCAGCAAACAGTGTAGGCAGTCGTCTTGAGAATGAAATTGGAAATTGTTTACCAGCTTTTGTGTTTTCCCAAAGCAAGGAAGGCAATCATCCAGGATTTGAAATGGTTGAGAGAAGTTCAACAAATAGTTCTTACATGGGAACTTTTTTCAAACCTCATGCCTACATAAATCACTATATGCATGGGGATTTTGCTGCCTCTGCTGCTGCTAATCTCAGTGTTCTTTCATCTGAGGAAAGTCACTCAGAGACTCAGAAATCAGGCAATGGCAGGAAAGCTATTTCTGACATTTTATTGCAAGTAAAAGCTTTTTCAACAGCAGCCTCTCGTTTTTTCTGGCCAAGTTCTGAAAGAAAGCTTGTGGAGGTGCCAAGAGAGAGGTGTGGTTGGTGTCATTCTTGCAAGCAGCCCTCCAGCAACAGAAGGGGATGTGTGTTAAATTCTGCTGCCTTGACTGCTACTAAAGGTGTCTCGAAGATAATCAGCGGACTTCGCCCAATTATGAATGGAGAGGGAAATCTTTCTAGCATATCAATGTACATTTTATGCATGGGGGAGATTTTATGTGGTCTTACAGTCGGCCCCTTTCTGAGTGCAATTCACCGAAAACAGTGGTGTAAACAAGTAGAAGATGCTTCAAGTTATAGTGCAATAAAACAGCCCTTGCTTGAAGTAAGTTTATTTGATTTCATGTGTGCTTATTAAGTTGGTCCATTTTTTCAGCCTAGTTAACCATGGAGGCTGTTGGTCATTTCTTGAGTCCCCCTATTTGTGTGTTAAATGTCTTTGTTATTTATCATAATGTATGTCAGACTCTTGGCTTGGTTGATGTGACCTCTTTGTGTTTATTTGCAGCTTGAGGAAAATATCCGCCTTATTGCTCTTTCTGGGGATTGGGTCAAGGCAATGGACGATTGGTTGGTTGAATCTTCTGTGACCCAAAGTTCTGCAAGTATTATTGGAACCGCACAAAGACGAGGAGTGAATGGGAAACAACATAGAAAACATTCTGGTGTGATTGACGTTGCAGCTGATGGTTGCCATGACAAAAGTTTTGTCTGGTGGCGAGGGGGAAGTCTATTAAAGCTTGTATCCAACAAAGCAATTTTGCCTCAGTCAATGGTTAAAAGGGCAGCTAGGCAAGGTATATTTTTTAAACCTTTGCTGTCCCTTTGTTCTAAAATTAATTAAACCATACTTTTTGCTTTGTTTGCGTACTTTGTATTATTGAAAGTTCCAATGATATCCTAGCTGCATTTAGTAATTCTTATAAACGGAGGTAATATGAAAATTGCAATTTTTGTTTTTGTGTCATAGGTGGTTCTAGAAAGATTTCTGGTATCCATTACACTGATGATTTAGAGATTCTGAATAGAAGCAGACAGTTGATTTGGAGAGCCGCAGTCGAAAGGAGTAAGAATGCATCACAGCTTGCACTTCAGGTTTGGTATCATATTCTGTTTCTTGCTTCCTCCTCTTTTGTTTGGCATATTCTGTCTAACAGCAATTTGTCTATAATAGTTTCTAGTTGTCCAACTTGTGAAAATGGTATTGGAATTTTCATCAGGTTAGATACCTAGACTATCATGTGAGATGGAGTGATCTTGTTCGACCTGAGCAGAACCTCCAGGATGGAAAAGGTTCAGAGACTGAGGCATCGTTTTTTAGAAATGCAGTCATTTGTGATAAGAAATTTGAAGAAAAGAAGATTAGGTATGGAATTGCTTTTGGGAACCAAAAGCATCTTCCTTCCCGCATCATGAAGAATATAATTGAAATTGAGAAAACTGAAGATGGAAAGGATAAGTACTGGTTTTCTGAATTGCACGTTCCTTTATATTTAATCAAGGAGTTTGAAGAAAGCGTAGATGTCATTCCACCATCATCTAATAAGCCTTCAAATGAGTTATCTGTGTTGCAAAGAAGACAGTTGAGAGCTTCCCGCAGGGATATGTTTTCTTATCTTGCCTTTAAGAGAGATAAGTTGGACAAGTGCTCTTGTGCTTCATGTCAATGTGATGTTTTGGTTAGGTAATATTCCATGCTTATTCTGTTTTTGTTTCTAAATTCACTGCAACTGTCATCTTGGGAAAGGAAAAAATTTCACTGCAACTTACCCTGACCTTGTTATTCTCTGTCGATGTGATTTTCAGGAATACGGTCACATGCAGTTCTTGCCAAGGTATGCTTATGACTAAGTTGCTATTCTTAAATATATTGCAAAGTGCTCTATTTTGATTCTGAACTTTGAAAAATGTGTTCTAAACTTGTGTTAATCTGCGCCTCTATTTGTAGAAAAAGCAAGCCTGTATTTTTTCAGGTGATCATCGGATTTTTCCGCTGCGCTAAAATATTTACTTGTCTCTTACATTTGTAACTGCTCAAGTCACCCTTGAAATTTTCCCATGCACCCTTTCATTTGAATTTAGAAAAGACTATCCCTCATGGTAAAGTCCAAAGAAAAAAATTGTCTGAGCACCCAGTGGAAAATTGGGATGGAGAACTTTGAACGGTGCTAAAGTTCAGCTCAAACGTCCCTTGCTTTCGGGAAAAAAACACAATGTTGTGGGTTTGTTTTTGAACTGTTAAAACTGGCTACTTCTTTGCTTCATATGAGGGTGTGCTAAATGCCTGCATTCAAATGTACCATGACACTTAGGTTTACCAGCCTTACTGCAATATTTTGTTAATGTTTACAGTGCTTAAGAGTGTGTAATTATAGTCATAGCTAACCACCATCAAGTTTTAAGAAACTTGAGAATTTTAGGCTTTGAATTATAAATGCTATCATAAGTGGGCAATCAGAAGGTAAGCCAATGTTGTTTCAATATCTTACAGCCTTTATTCATAGCAGATTTACAGACAGACTGCAGGATGACCTGGAAGTTGCAAAAGAGGATGACGTTCATGATTATAATATTTGTTTTCAATGCTTTATATAGGAGCTACGTACCATAGAAGACAGCAATATTCTTTGATTCTTGAAATTGCATGAGGGTGGAAATAAGGTTTCTGTGCTTCGTTTGTTTAGGATGGAAAAGATCATATTAGGAATGAATACAATAATACGGGGATGTAACGCACTCCAAATTGAAAAACAAAACATGAACAGATCTTTTTTATTTTATTTTCTTGAATAGTTTACAGACTGACATGCTGTGTTCTTGGGAAGTTTAAGCTGCCTTTTAGATCTGCTCTTATGTTTTTCCTTGGTTATATAAGCGGATGGGAGAGTTTGATTGTTTGCACTAATGGTTCCATTTTTGTTTTATATTGTGGTTAGGTTATTGTCACCAGGACTGTACTGCAAGTTCAAGAATTTATACAAATAAGGAAGCTCAGTTTTCAGTCACCTGCAAGCGATGCTACAGTGCCAGAGCTGTTATTTATAGTGAAAAAAGTAACAAATCTCTAACCAGTCCATTTCCCTTGAAAGAACGTCATACTGCAGTGACAGTTACAAAAGACACAGGGATTAAAGTTCATAATCAACCATTAGTGTCTGTCAGAACCCAGGAGAGTTGTTCTGAAGTGAAACAAAATACTTCTGCTTCTAGTAAGGCAACAAAAACCAAAAGTAGAACCCAGGATAGTTGTTCTGAAGTGGAACAAGCTACTTCCTCTTCTGGCAAGGCAACAAAAACTGAGAGTAGATCACGTAATTGGGGTGTCGTATGGAGGAAGAAGAACAATGAAGATACAGGAATTGATTTCAGGCATAAAAGCATTCTATTAAGGGGTAGTCCAAATGGAAACTGGTTAATGCCGGTGTGTAATCTGTGCAGAGAGGATTATAATTGTGATCTGATGTATATCCATTGCAAAACTTGTTCAAGTAAGCCTTCTGCACATCATAGGTGCCATTCCTCTTTTAAGTAGAAAAGTATGGTTGTTTTTTGTTTTATGAAACATGTTCTTTTTGTCTTCTGCAGATTGGTTTCATGCGGAAGCTGTAGAAGTTGAAGAGTCGAAACTTGCTGATGTTATAGGCTTCAAGTGTTGTAGGTGCCGTAGGATAAAATCACCAAATTGTCCTTACAGGGTTGATCATGGATATGAGAAGCTAGAGGTTATGAAGCCACAAAAGAGAGCATTGGAGCAAGGAATAGGAGCTGACTCTGGAACTATTGTTGAATCCAGAGGCTTTGAGCCAACTACTCCAATGTTACCTGTTGAGAACGTGTTTGTACAGGATGATGATCCTCTTCTTGTCTCTCTTTCTAGAGTTTACCAAATTACAGAGCAGAATCCTGGAGGGGATTTGGAATGTAACGTTGCTGGACAAGGGCAGCAAAAGCTTCCAGTCAGAAGACAAGGAAAGCGCCAAGGAGATGCTGAAGATATTTCTGGGACTAATATATACCATGCCGATTCATCCATGTTTCTTGAAACAAACAGTGCCATGAACTGTGAAGGGGAGATATCTTGTGCAGAATGGGATGTTTCTGGTAATGGCCTTGAAGGTGAGATGATGTTTGATTGTGAAGATGTAAACTACAAGGATACGGAGTTTGAACCACAAACATATTTCTTTTTAACGGAGTTGCTGGCATCTGATGATGGTGGCCAGTTGGATGGATTTGATTCCTCTGGGAATGGTTTGGGAAATTGTGAAAATCAGTTTCATGCAGTTTCAGCACACGAGTTCCCAAAGCAACATACAATGGGCACATCTTGTGACGCGTCTCTGCAATCTGCTCCTAACACAATGCCTTGTAAGATGTGTTCTGACTTGGTACCATCTCCTGATCTTTCTTGTGATATCTGTGGCTTAGTGTTGCACCGCCATTGTTCTCCTTGGGTTGAGTCTTCACCTGTAGAGGGCAGCTGGAGGTGTGGCAATTGCCGAGAGTGGCGGTAGCTGGCTTTTGTCCTAAAAATTTTTGTTTTATTTTTTTGGCATGCGGGGGTTCTTCAGAGTTCTGATGGATGGGGCTGTAAATTGAACAGCAGTTGAAAAATCTCTTGTGAAGCAGGATTGCGCTGAGGTTGTGCCTTGTGAAGTAAAGATGATGATGAACCAGTTCATGCCTCATCATTGTCAAAGCTGGTAGAGAAGGTTTTGAAAAGTGCCATGATGATATCTCTTTCTAGCTCGGATGTTTTGGTATTTGGTACAACATGATGCTTCATCGCAAGTTCCCTCCCACTTAATTCATTCAGGTTCGAAGTTAAGATTATTATTTTCAAGAATTAACTGGGATAATTTGCCAAGGTAGTCCTCGATTTGGCACTCTTAAAATCTTGTGGAGTGAATTACTTCACAAGCTTAAAATATTTTCCCTGATAGGAAGAGATAAGCAACTCTTTTTTCTTATGCTTATCTGATTGCATTGCATGTATAAATCAAAGTTAAATCACAAGTTTCTTGAGATAGGTGATATTTTTAGAATGCCAGTCTATGTATTTCCTTCTCGAAGTTGATCAAGAACTGGCATTTTAGCTTTCCGTAGAATTGAAAATTTTCATCCCTACCTCAAATCTTGGATCTTAATACATCTTTTCTATTAAGGTTTTGATCAGGTACAATACAATATCTAGTGTATTCCTTAAAATTGCCTTCCATCAGCAGTTTATTATCCATTAAAAAACTGTATGTTTAGATGATAATTCGGTAGTTAAGGCATCGATGGTTTTCTTTTAAAAAATAGCAACAGTATTATAAACCAGCTACGATGCCTCAGTAACCATGGTGGTCTACAAAACCCTAATTTCACCGGGATTTTTCAGTTGACATTCCAAGGGGTGCAGGAGACAGGCTCATTCGTGTCAAGATAATGAACGACCAGCTCTTGATCAGAGGGGAAAATCCTGCAACCTGGTAGAAGACCTGGACGCTGCATTTTCTTGTATCTCTATTAACAACACAGATTTTGGGTGGGAAAAGCACAAACATTATTAAAAGCATGGTAAACACACATTTTTTTTAATCATTATTCTAATGTGTGAATGTGTTGACGTATGTACCTTCTATACATGCATGCTTCTTTTATTACTTGCTCTCTAAGCATGCTCCCAGTTACCTGAGTAAAGGGTATTCCCATGTTTTTCCGAGGGTATATTCCTATACCAGAGGAATTTGTGTTAAAAGAAAAATCACAAATCGGAAATTACCATCATAGCTAGGGATTAATTCAAGTATCTTCTTTGGAGCAGTACAATATGTCAGTTTAATGTGTCACATCTCTCCTTGCTTGTTATTCTTAGGAGAAAATGTTGGCTTTCGGTTGATTACTTTGCCTTGGATGATTAACAATACACCAACCCAATGTTTCAGAACTAAACCAGACCGGTTGGTTCAGCGGTGAACTGGCCACTAAGCCGGTCTGTTTTTTCAATTAGATCGTTTGAGTGATTGAACTGGTTTTTCAACCGGGTTGAGTCATCAGTTTTTATAAGTGATGTCATCCTCGAGTGACAAGTCGTTTACTATCATTATTGACAGATCATCAAACATGAGCATAATAGTTACTATGAAGTAATTCCCCCACCTCTCTCGTTGCTCATTATTCAGGAGGGGAAATATTGGCTTTCAATTGAGTATTGTGCCTGGGATAATTGAACGAGAAACCAACTTTTCTGGCTGATTCCTAAAGAAAGAGTCCTGTGCTGCTTCCAGTCGAGCACTGGCAACCATTTTCTCAGAATTTGAAGATCCTATATATCAGATTTTAATTATGGTATAGAATTGAAAATTAGACCTTCGCCCTATTGTGTTTGAGTACGGCAAATTTTGGATTTTGTATTACCATGGCTAGATCAAGTATCGATCTGGTTAAAATGGCTGCCATGGATGAATGGGATATGCAGAGAGCAGATTTCTAATTGTTATACAGGAGTTTAAAGGATGTGGTGAAATTGGGGTTCATTTTCTTCTATTCATTTAAGATTTCAAGTACAATTAAGGCTTAATAAATTAATGCTCGTAAGAACATGAAAATTTATTAATTAAGATGTTATTTAATTCATAAATTAATAATAAAAAAATTATTTATCCAGGTATTCTTTATATTTTTCTAAAACATTGAACTTAATACATGTATACATTGTGTTTGTACTGATATTATCTAATTAGAAATTATAACTATATATATATATATATATATATATATATATATATATATATATATTTTCAAAACTTCAAATATCATGATACAATGAATGTCAATAAATTTAACTAATTATTAATTTATCCCATGCCAGAAAAAAAATACATCATTTAATTGAGTTATTAATTTATAGAATATTAATTTACCGAGGTTATACTGTATTTAAGTTAAATACTTAAGTCAAACAGTAATTATAGCAAACCGGAGTCCAAATTTGAGATGCAAACATACTGTACACAACTTCTGAATAAAAAATAAAAAAGATTGAAGCAAAATCTGAAAAACAAAAGGATTGCTCTGAGTTTCCACCTGTAACTCTTGCTGAAAATATGATTATGCATTGAGAATCAGATACAAACTATTACAACTGGTTCTTCTACTTCAGGTAAATATCTTACAGCGCTGACAAATTTGGTGCTACAGAAATCAAATCCAGTAAAACTGGGATGAGAAAGGAGTGATTTTTTCAAGGAAAAAAAGAAAATAAAGAAACCCTCACCCCAAAATAGAATTTAGAAATGGAAGCGAAAAGAGAGAGAGAAAAACTCACTAAGCACATTACAGTAGTGCAAAAGAATCTCAAAATCCAGACCATCCCCTGGAATTCAATTTGAATACTAGAACCGCTCGAAATTAGCTCACCCTGGATTCCGCCAGCCCTTGCTTGTGAATTTCCTGATCCACCTCTTGAGGACAGATGGGTGGACCAAATGTATAAATCAAGTTTACAAGTGTATATGGAACAAATCTTCACATGTGAATCACCTCAATGTTACAGCAAACCAGCCAGCAGAGCTCCAGGATCCGTCAAAGCTGCAGGATTGGTTGGTTGAGCTACTGGAGCAGCTGGTGGTGCTGGTGCAGGTGGAGGCGGTGCTGTTGGAATACTAACTAATTGTTCTTTGATAAACTCCTTCAGCCTGTGTAAGGAAAAGGTGGAGAAATGTAAGTTGTTAAAAAGTGTGGGTTGATAAACTTGTGGCACACGGCTTGGACATCAGATACATACTCAAATGTTAGTGTTGGGTCCCCTGAGGCAATTGTCATCCGCAACTGTGTGCGGTCTGCGGGATCTGTTTCAATTCTAATCTGAAATATAGAACTCAAAGAAACTGTCAGAGGGCTTTCATGCCAAAATTGGAATTCAAACAATATCAGCATTGCAAACTAACAAGAAGGAACTAATTGTGTGAGGGAAAAAGAGAGTTAATAAGTGATTATACAAAGCAACTTGTTTGGAAGAGGTCTCACTTTGTATTTTCAACTCTAAATCTGTAACGGACTCTAGCTACTAACAAATCCACCATACAAAATGCTCATTCTATGACAGCAACAGAATTACAAAACCATTTATTTAGCTCAAATAAAAAGAAAAATCCTTACCAAGCAAAGCATGGGCCGGATGCTCTCTGAGTAGAAGGTAGTACTTGCAATCAGGTTATTGGGGTTTGGGTCCTAAAACAGAAAATAGAGCAGTGAACAATTTGCTATATAACTCAAAACGAGGGAATAAGATGGAAAGAGAGAGTCACTTACAAGCCCTGGACAGACTGCCAACCGAGAGCTGGTAAATATGTCTGCCATGTCAATGAGAGACAATGGTCTTACACCTCTAACCTGTGTCATTAAAAGGGTAATAATACAATATGATGGTGTTAGTCAATGGAAAGGGATACAATATAGCAACATAATAAATGGCAACAGAACTTGCAACTGGTCATATTAATGAGACAAAAAACTCAAAGATTGACTGTTTAGATTTTAGACATCCTTGAAAATTATGAATGAAAAGGTAAGGCTACATCCTGTAAAGGCAGAGATTGACCATTTACATATTGATGCCGCCAAGGAAGAGGCATTTGTAAATTATTATAACTTGACTTGTAGGTTTTGAGATTTCTTGTAACCTAGTCTATTAGGATTTTTGACATAGATATGTCAATAGCACACTTGTTAGGAATCTTTGCCTATCATGGTTTTCCTTTTCCTTTCGTATTTGATTTTCTGTTTCTTATTTAGTTTCGGACCACTAGGATAATGAAATTATGAGTATTTTCATTTAGTTAGAGAGCTGTGGTCTCAAGTATTTTCCATTTTCTTTTTCTCCTGGTGCTTCTATTTCTTTCTTGTGGACAACTGTGGGCCTCAATAAATGAACTCTAGCTCAATACCAAATCTTAGCGAGACTAAGATACAAAGTTTCCCGACATCACATCACATGTCCTTCCTATCATGACTGATAAAGGAAGTGTATGCTGCTCTAACGGCAATTGTGATCAGTTAAAACAGCACTGGAACAGTGTAACAAACAAGCATGAGCACACAAGAAGAAAAATCAATTTCGTGAAAGCCTGTCAAAAGATCTATTGCCGCAAGACTTCAATATACTACTCTACCAACTAGGTCACATAAAAGGCAGCTATATCCATCACCATGAAACAGACCAGACGAAATGGTGATATAATAGCAAACTGAAAGGGAAAGAATTTTTCTACTCAACAAAAATTATACTTGTATTGCAACAGAAAGGCAAATATACATACAACTTCTTGAAGCTTCAGTGGTGGCCCTGAAAGTGATCTCCACTGAGGGAAAAACTCATCAGAAGACACTGTAATAGGCTGAAGAAATTTGTTCAGAACAGCTGGAAGGCGAAGCTTGACATTGGCCTACAAAATGTCCAAAAATTAGATAAGTGTAAAGATGAACATAGAAGGCAGCTAAAAATTAGCTTGACATTGGCTATTTCAAAGATTAGCAATGCAGAACACATTTCATATATAATGTACCATGTTTGTACCAAACTTGTACGAGAAGTCAAGAACAGCAACATCCCTGCTTGGATGGAGATTCATTATTTCAAGTGGGCATTGCACCTATACAACAAGAGGAGATAGTAAGGAATACTATAGTTGAAGAAAAATTACGACAAAAAAGGTGCCCTATAGTGACTAACAGCCAGTTCACAATTACAAGCATTTTTTACCTGTGCCTGTGGAGGAATTGTTTCAGGTACCAATGAGAGTTCGATTTTTAAATGGGCAGGGGGTAATATCTGAGCCCGAACAGAAAGAAGTGGAGAAGTGTTTTTGTTTCCCAAGAAAAGGACAAGACGTCCATGCTGAGCTCGCCACTCCGCTTTAATACCAATCTGCAAAATATTTGATTCTAAAATCAGGGCAGTTCTTGGAGAAGCTTTTGCAAACTGTATGGCCAACTTTAAATGCATAAAGGGAAATGGCTTAAGCATCCAAGCAAGAAAATTAACTGTTTGGAAAAAGGACACTCGTACCTGAATGTTTGGATCCTCGTATAAAACACCACTATCCTTCAAGCATAAAGCATAAAACCTTTCATTGATATTTCCAATTGGCTGCAATCATCATGAACAAACTCAGCTCGTCAGAAGCAAGAATCAAAATGCTATAGAAGTCATGTTACATCTGCCAATGCACAGCAGCTAAGATAGAACTGGATTGCATTATACATTCAAAGGCACTCAAGCAAATCCATCTGCCTACCCAATAAAAAGCACAAACGGTTTGAAATGGTAAAAAAACTTTCAAGTTTTCACCTCTAAATTTCCTGGACTAAATAGACAATAACAATATAACAAACTACATACCTGGACAGAATTAGCTTCCGTTCCTACAGGTACAATAGCTGCTGCATCATCCGCTGGAATTGGAACCCCTTCCAGTCCAGAAACTGCATTTGGCTCAAATTGGACAGCAGCTCCAGGAGGGCCCTCAATTGCCAGTGGACCCAAGAGATCACCTAGGAGATCTGCTGAAGGAGATTGAGGATCTACTGTAGCCAAAGTCCCATTCGCCTGGGACAATTCTTGAACTGCTGAAGTATGCTCCTGTCAAGATAAACATCAAACAGATTCCACAGTGCAACTCAGAAATTGTTTAAACATTCTTCCAAGCAAAACTCCAGGATTCATAAACACTAGACAAGAACTACCCACATCGCCACTCATGCTGGGAATCTTTACTAGACTAAGCTGGCCAACAGATTGAGGGGTCCCATTTGAAGGTTGTTGGTCTGTTACGACCAAAGCATTAGACATATGCTGCTGTGCCCGCAACTTAATAGCACTTTGCTCTGCAGTATCTACTTCAGCAACCTCAGCTTTTTTAATCAATGCAGACTGAAATTCAAAGTGAGAAACAGTTAGTTACAATAGCATGCAGCTGAATCCCTTAATCACAATCATTGATGAACTTGCAGATGGTAACCTAGAAAGATTCTTTATTCAGAAAAATTATTGAGTAAACACACTTACCTGACGCTCAGGGAATTTAGGCATTTCAGCCAATATGTCCATTAGAGCTGCACCTTTCCTACTTAATGCAAAATACTCAATTGCTCGCTGTTGTATCTCAACATCAATGCAACTCTCGTATCTATGACAGTACCAAACAGTTTTAAGGAGGTTTGCAGAATAACCAACAGATACCAACTTAACGCGGAGGATGAGAGGAGCAAAGTAAATCTTACTTGCTAAATATTGCCCAGACATGTTTCTGTAGTTCTGGGTCAGGGGGTTGAGTGTGCATTAAGATCTTAGCATACGTGGAAAGAAGAATTGGAATGGTAGTAGTTCTGCAGACACATTCATTACTCATATAAATGACCAGTGAAGACAAAACACAAGTTTGACAAAAAAGATAGAGAAAGGTTAGGTGTTCTTACGATACAGTAGGAAGCTTCTCATGTATGACACTAAAAATTTCCTTCGGACTACACCCAGGCCGTCTGGCCAAAAGGTGGCTGTACTCTCCAAGGAGATATGCACTGACCTGTTACAACCACATACGAATAGCAATAACAAGTCACACATCTCCATTCACCACCCCCTACTTTCTTTCTTGTATTGGTGTAATAACAAACTAGTAATGGTGTCAAAAGGTGTTAGAACAGAACTACACACCTTGACCATTGTCTCATGTATGGCAGGCTTGTCAAGATACTCTCTAGCCTTTGCTGCTGCATAAGGCTGATAAAATGTTTCGAGTCTCAGTTGAGAATTTCTAGATCGCGGTCTCTATAATAAACAAGATTCATTATGCTTAAGCCACAGATATTTTAATTACCTGTAGGTCTTCATTGTTTGTAACAAACTGCACAACACGAAACCATATATCATCGCTGACAAAATCTCCTGCCTTGTCAATCAATTGAAGGATCACATCCACGTACCTATGTTCAAGATAGATAAATAAAATACAAATTGATATTTGGGTGTTTCTGATTAATAATAAACAAATTATCTAGCCATGCTAAACTGGAAATGACAACCGACAAATGGTTGAGCCATGAGCTTTAGTTACTACCACTGTTAGAGGTTTCATTGGCACTGAAATTCTTACATCTAGTTAAACTATTATGAAGCAGGAAAGATAGTGCAGTGTCTCACGGAATGTAGAGCTATTAGTTTGCCACTAATATAAGCAGAATAATATGATAAACACCATACAAGAAATATGAAACCAAGCATTATAAGAAATTTCACATCCTTTAAGGCAGTTGCTAACTAGGGAGACCTGTCATTCCAAGTATGTATTTTTAACACCCGAAATCATATTCAACATCTCATTTTAGCGGTAAATGCCAATAATGTTTGTGACTTGAATTGAAGACTTGTCCATTCTATTTCCTCTAACCTATGTCCAAACAATAAAGAGATTATGCTTTCACTGCTACCATGCCCAACATTTCCCTATAGCTGACTGGCAAAAAATCCTTACCAAGACAAATCAGGAAAAAACTTTTCTGCAAGAATAGCAGCTTTAAGAGACAACTCCTCACGCATTGCAAAATCTGCTGTGCTAAGATACTGAACATCAGATAAAAGTCAGTGCACATTCTCAGTGCCCTACGTAGATCAATAAAGAATTCCAAAGGAACTGTGAACTAAATTCACGTCAAAACATTAGTCCATAGATTCAAAGTGTTTATTTATACCTGCAACAGTTCTTCCACTATGTCCTTTGCATTTGAAACATCACACATACCATAAAGCAAATCAAGAGCACGCCGACGGATACTGGAGGGAAAATTTGAAGTCAGCTAAAGTAAGTCTAAAGAATATATTTGATCTAAGCTTTAAAGAGAAGCAGTTGGCATTTAGGGCGAGCATTCAATAGTTTTATCCTCATAAACATTTGATATTCAATACACTGCGCATGCATCTGATCCACATCTGTGGCTTGGATGCCATCCTCTTTATAATCAATGACATGAAATACCCAAAAGGAAACAAAGAAGAAAAGTGCAGTGCTCATATGCATCAGAAACAACATAAAAAAATAGAAAACATTTGAAAAATGCAACACTCTCAAATTTAACCTGATGTCAGGATCTTTCAATGAGGTGATGATCTGAGCCTGATGTCTTTTAATGATATCATGCACGTCTGTAACCATCAACATCCGAGTCATATTCTCCTGCAGCAGAACAGCAATGCCATGTAATACTCAATCATGCAGCTATACAGCAGTAATTAGAGATTTACTCACCAAAGTTTCAACATCAATCAACTCTTGTAAGTTTGTTGAGTTGCTAAAAAAATAAAGTTACATCATCTCTATGACTTACCAAGCCAAGATAACGGATATTTGGTTCACGAACGGCAATAAATTTGCCAAGGAGGGCAACACACTGAGACATCATCTCTTTTTCAGCATCAAGGTGCATTACCTGCAAAAAGGAAATTAAGATCCAGAAACCACAACCAATAGGCTCGCAAATCATTGGTACTCTTGCAAAGTGAGAAGGGTGAGGCCTCAAGTTCAAGTCCCACCTTTGTCAATCTATCATCCATCTCAATAAATAAAACACAACACCAGGTCCCTATAAAATACTCAAATAACTATAAACTTTACTTCATTAATCATCTATTTATTGAAAGTGAGGGCAGGAACCAAATCACATGCATTTCCAACCAGAGTAGAGAGGCAATTAAGAAGGATGGTCTCAAAATGTCACCCAATGCCAAGAGCTTAAATGGTGATGTAAGCACCAAAGCTCATCAACTTGAAGGCAGTTCTTCCGTTCAAAATCCTTTTCTTTCTTTAGTCACATGCACATGAGAGGAAGAGAGGGAGAGAGGTGCTAGTATCCACACAACACAAAAAATAGATATTCAATTATGTTATTACATAAGCAGTAATAATACTTGCATTGAGAGCTTGTCCAATTTCCCATTGAACACCCAAATTCCCTTTTCAAGATAAATGAAATGATGCTTACTGAGCATCCAAATGAAGAACTTCTATAATGCTCTTTGTTTTGTGCCTATGGTTAGTTTCTGCAAAATCAGACAAGGTACTGCTGCTCCCACAATAAACCAACCACGAGCACACGCTTGTCAATAACAACACTGTACATTGTATCAACAAACAAAATCTAAGCTGTTCTATATAACATATTGATGCACCAACGTGCTTAATTGATCAGTAAACTTACAAGAGCAAGGGCTTCAAAGAGAACAGCATGCGATGCGTTGTTCTTATTTACATTTTTTACAACATCAGTTCCCATTAGTATCCGCTGTAAGACCTGAGACCACCAATTAGATATTATTAGAAACACAAATTCTAAGGAAAATGTCGAATTAAATTCTTTTAAAATAGTCATACCTCAAACAAGGATCTTCTAGTATTAGGATCTTCAATAGTTGGATAGTACTGAAGAGCCCTCATTGTCTTAACCTGTGTAATATCATTAACAAGAACTTGTCAGCTATAAATGGAGAAATTGCTGACAGCTAACATTCATGAAATTTAAGATTTACTACTTAAGAGAAAAATTGTATAGACTAGATCAGAGGTAATCAACTTCTCTAAGGATCTCATTTTTTTCTTTTTCTAAAAGAGAGAGACAGGACAAAAAGAAGAAAAAACATACATACAACATACATATGTGTGTGTGTGCGTGTATGCATGTATGTATGTATACTGACCTGAAGCCAAGGAGATGGAATACCATAATAAGTGTATTCTTGTGGAATATCCTGGTTCCTAGCAAGTCGCTCCAGTGTCTTAACACATTTTGGTACACAACTCCAATATGCTTCATGGTTATTTGACACTAAAGCAACAAGAAGACTCATACAAGACGTCAAAACACCAAGATCACGTTCATCTAACAGCTGTGCCATCCGATCCGACCTGAGGCATTGGAAAAAGAGAGTTTGATTTGGCAGAGATAAAAGGTAATTTTGGATAATAGTCCAATGGCTAATTTGCAAAAGCATACCAGCCATCTACATTGACAACATCTGGATTTTTTCTGTACAAGCGCAGCAAACATAATGCAGCCTTCTTTCTCACAAGTGGTCTGCAGCTACTAGAAATCTAAAACAAAAAATGGGGGGAGGGTCAGCTTTCAAAATATGCCAGTCAAGCTCACAATTTTTTTGCTATCCCTTACTAGTAACTTTTGAACATCTGGTGCCAATGATTCAGCAAATTCTCTCCCACCAATATTTCCAACCTACAAAGATCAGAGAGATATCATAGTTCACATGAGTGAGTCTAAGAGTTGTGAAATCAAATACATGTTGTAGAGCGAGGCAGAGAAAGGAAAGAGGGATGGACACTACAGAGAAAACAAAAGAACAGATAAATGTACTTTTCTGAAACATCTTAATAATATGATCGTGTAGTCTAGAAACAAGAAAAAGGTCTTCTGTTACCATACCATAGTCAAAGCCAGGCACTGAAAAGTTTCATTCCGACCAATAATATCATTGCGCACTGTATTTATTGCTAATCTGAGAAAATCATGGTTCTCATTGAGCAAAGATGATGTCACTATGTATCCAACCTGCAGGCATTCACAGAAAGGTGAAAATCAATTGAACACCAAAGTCGATTCATAATATAAAGAAAACAGGAACACAAGTACATTTGAACTTAAACTGATCACATCATGGAAAGTATAGCTTTGGAGAAAGACTTGACATTTATTTAAATCTCCAACGATTTTGAAGGCCTCCACTAGTCATTATACAAAATTTAGTTGTTATAATTGTATGGCTTTCACCTTTTATCACCATGTTAGTGGCTCCTATTGATTGGAGTACGTCCTTTGGATTATGGAGAAACAAGGCAGAATAACCATTGTTTTCAATAATTCAACTTATACAAGCTGATAACCATTAGAAATTGTGAAATGCAAAAAACAATTACCTGCTTTTCAGGGTACTTTGGTGCGGATATTAAGGAAACAGCTTCCATGTGACCAAAATCTACATCGTAGCCTAGCATGTAAATGTAAAGCATTTTCCAAACATATTTCTTCTTTTCATAAGGAGTCAAGCCCTGTCAAAAGAAACAAAAATGCCCATACATAACAGCTCTCTCGACGTTTAAAATACTGCAAGTGTTGTCTGATATAAATACATGCAAGAATTAACACCTGCATAGATTCTTACATGAGCTAGGTAAAAACATTCCTGTTATCCCTTGAGATTGTATTTTTCTGATGGTGTGGCACTTTAATAAAATTGCATTGAAATTTCAGGTAGATATTATGAACAAACGTCGAGATTATGTCGACCAAGGCACAAGATGCAGCAAAAATACAGTCTCTAAGAATGTGAGCAGAATCCTTGCTAAAACTTCTGTCCTGGTGAATGAGCCTAAACCCTCTAGTAAGAAAATAAACCTTTCTCTTCCCGAGAAATTATTAGGTGAACTTAGTTCACCACTTGAGATCATGGACCAACCAATTGTAGAATTATATATCATCCTATTTTGTGAATTAGAAAACTCAAATCATTTTTCTCTCACCTCTTAATAAATATTTTGTTTTTTTTTATAATCAAGGTTATAGCTTGTTTGTTTTAAAGTTGATGATGTGGATAGATAGAATGATATTTCATTCTACAATTGGTTGGTCCATAGTCTAGAATGGTGAGCCAGGTTCATGTAATCATTTTCTCCCGTGGCTTTTACAAACAAAATTTATCAGGCTTGAATGCAACTTTTTAGCCTCCCACCCACCAGCAAAGAAATTCAAAGATCTGAGTGCAATCTCCAAGACAGCGACCCACAAATTTGAAAAGGATTCTTGTTCTAATGAAAGAACTTCATCTTGAAATTAATGGGTTGCCAAAACAATAATCTAAACTTGTAGCCGAGTACCAGCATATCATGGTATCCACATTCATAGACAAACACCCAGCATATCATGGTCTATGCATTTCTTGTTTCCACGGAATTGGTCAAAACCAAAACATGAGTAACCAGCCTTAAAGTTTGATTGAAATCTAAAATCAGCTACACCAACACCCTACAGCACTGCAAGTTTGCATGTGGTACCTTGGAACAACATTGACAGAGTTCTTACATCTGAGATGGTAGGCTACTGACTTATTTGCGTTTCCCTTCTTACATACAAATATTCTCCACACAAGCCTTGCCTATCCTACGTCTTATTGAGCTCATCATTCGATCATATGCATTTCAATGCAACAAAAAAGAAATGTCATTTCAGATGCATCGCCAGTACACATCTACAGAAAGAGTAAACATTCAGACACACTACCTTAAAAGGCTCTAGCCTATTACCTAGAAATGCAACAAAAAAGAATATCATTTCAGATCATATGCATTTCAATGCAACAAAAAAGAAATGTCATTTCAGATGCATCGCCAGTACACATCTACAGAAAGATTAAACATTCAGACACACTACCTTAAAAGGCTCTAGCCTATTACCTAGAAAGAAAGATAGTATCTCGATAACAGAAACATCAAAGAAGCTCAATCTTAATGTCATTCACTAGCATGAGCTCACTCGACACGAACTCTTCGCTTTCGCAGCCCTAAATACTTATGCTATGAGAAATGCTAATCTTACAAAAAAAATAATCCCGCATTCACTTCCCGAGAAATCTCAACCATTAAATTTGCAAGACCCGTCAGTAGGGTCCACTCAATCAACGGATTCAGCTGAGTCTTACTCTTATGGATACTTGCATTAGCTCAGTTAAACTTGAAATGTTTCAAACTTCACTAAGAGCAAAAACACAGATTATTAAAAAAGAAAAAAGAAAAAAGAAAGACAATTCTTATAATTAAATGATGATCTAATAAATAAGAAATTGAAGCAATCAGTGCTAAATTAACATTCTCTATTTCTAAAAAGTGATTAAATTACATATAAAAAGAAGAATAAAAGAAAACCCTAACCTTTTCGTTTTTGAAGCGAGTACGGATATTGCCAAGCTCTTTATCAACGCGAAGTCTTTCTTGCTCTTTGTTTTGACAATTTCGAATATCGCTTATAAAGACAGAGAGTCCTCTCATGCCTGATAACGCCATTTCCCTCTCAGATCCAACAATTAGAAAGGGCTGATTTATTAATTAATCGATTATAATTAAATTAATCACCAGTTTTCCACTGCAAAATCGTCTTTCTCTTGAAAATAAGAATGGAGGTTAGATCTACGATAATGAGATCTTGAAGAAATGGAGATCTGAGTGTGAATTTGATGCATAAATGGTGAGGGAGAGAGGAAGATTTGACGAGATGATCTGTAGAGAGAGAAAGGGTGGGAGGGAGGGAGGGAGAAACAGAAATGAAGAATTTATTTTTCGTGTTTTTATTTTTCTTTCTTTTTTTCTATAGAGAGAGAAAGGGTGGACTGAGGAAATTTGTAAAGCCGTCAGGGTGCTGCGGGAGACGACTTTTATTTACTGTAATTTAATTTCATTTAATTTAACCTCTTAAAATCCAACCTGAGGTAAGCTCGGTAAAAAAAAATTAAATATATATATATATATATATATATATATATTATTTAATAAAAAATTCATAAAGTTAACGGATTAATAACTAAATTTTGATAAGTTATTGAATTAATCTAGATTTTTAATTAGATTAACCAAGTTTTTATTTTATTTTTTAATCTAAACCAATTTAAATTTTAATTAATTAAATTTTAGATTGAAACTACCAGGCTAATCCATGTTTCAAGATAATAGTTGGAAAATTAATGGAATTTTTTTATTAAAAAAAACATTAATTGGATATGGTTTAATTATTTTACTCTGGTTTCATTTTCACCTCACTATCCACATATTGCAAAAAATTTTATTTTCTTGAGAATTATTTACCCTTCAAGCGGTTTTCAGAAATCAAGTTCCCAAATTTAATATATTATTATATTTTTTTTTTTCAATTTTAGATAACAAGATGAGATATAAAACAAACCGCTTTCATTTTACAATCTTAATCAACAATTCAAGCCTGAGATGCATCTTTTATTTTATTTTTTTTGGTTTAGGGAAATGGACCGACCTGAATACACAAATTGCTTTTCCTGTATTTGAATTAAATTTTAAATTCTGTTTAAAAATGTGGTTAAGATTATATTTTAAAATATTCCTGACACTAAAAAAAAATTCAAATGAAACCTTAAATCTATATAGTTAATTATGTTTAAATTTTTAATATCCTACCAACCGCGGGTTACAGTTGTCATGCTGACAAGCCAAAGCATTCAAGGTTTCTGTTGATCCCATGATAGATGTCATTACTCTGCTTCAAGATGATGAATGGAAAAGCTTGGGTCCATCAATGGCTTCGGGAGGTAAGAAAACCTTAAATTCAAGTGCCTTTCCGGTCACCCGTCGAGCATAGACACGGTCACCTTGAGGAATCGGGAACTTCCGTATTCATTTCATGACAGGAAGAAGAAAGTGTATGAGACGACTTCAACTATTGCACCCCACTCGATTTTGCCCAATCTACGAACTGCATACCACCATAAATATTGTTGGCAAATCGCACACCAACAGTGAAAGCCATGGCTACAGGTGGGACACGTTTCGCCACAGGTGATGCTTCAACCAGGTGCTCCAGTCCATTAATAATTTGGTAGCGAGTGTTGGAAGATAAAGCAAGAAACACACCTGACAAGTTAAAAACCATAATCAGCAAGGCATCGATCGATAATTAAAAAAGAAGAAGAAGAATCATATAAACATGTCATCAAAATACCGATGGGAGAACAAAAGGTCTAGCCAGAATAAAAATTGAAAGCAAATTACTTGTGTAATACTAATGAATAAATGAAATTACTGCTGCAAAAGAGACTAAAAACAAAATGGAATTTTAAATGTTGCAGCATCGACTATTAAAACCTCAGTTCAGCTAGTTCGGAAACCAATAGCCAAAAAGACTGGCCAACAAAGTTTGCACTGATAAGTTGCCATTGTTACCGAATTAGAAACCAGAAGTTGGAAAAAATTATACTTAAACATACCCCAAAGAACCGCACTTTGCACAAGAGGTGGAACAGGAATGTCCTCATCTGATTTCTTTATGCTTCTGATGATAGAGAAAAACAAAACAAAGCAATTAGCACTTCATCTCCAAAAGAACAAGTATCACCTTTAGTAAAAAAACCACCACTGTCATAGAGCATTGTATTTTTTAGCAAGACAAATAAAAATAGAGCTCTTATGCAGCTTCAGCTTCTTAAACAAAACATGTAGAAGGTTTTTTTTTTTTTGTTACAAGTAGAAGATAGAACAGGTAAATGCAAACGCAAAGGTATCGTTTTCAATACAAATTTCTCAGCTATATATTTTCCAGCTGCAACAGGGGCATGCGTTACTCAGTAGATTTTCCTCTAACATGGGAAACCATGCACTCTTATTCTTCAATTTCCCTGGTATACTCAGCAGACAAAACAGAATAATATACAATTTAATTGTTAATGAAAAATAATTATGAGAGAAACTAATGCTTAATGGCCCATTTGCCAGACCAACTGCAGAGTACAACTGACAATCTTAAGACAGCCCAAACATCTTGAAATAGAGAGAGTAACATCTTTATGAATATAAATCAAATTTCAATAGAAAAACAGAACCAGCCAAATTGCTTGATATGGCATTCTTAAATGATTTAGAAGTCAGAACTAAAGGATACATTTTGTATAAGAAAAAAGACTCAAGGATATATTCATAACATCACAAGGCCCATTCATTTAGGAACAACAATGAAATAGAACGAGAGAGAAATCATGAAGACAAAAGGAGTACCGTTTGGCAGTCATTATTAGATTAGCAATGCCTTGGCCAATAAGTCCACACCCAAACCCAACTGAACCATATAATACACCCTGAATACAGAATTTCCAATAAAGTACATCAGAAGCAGAAGAAAGTAATTGTAAAAGTACCACTAGAAGCATAGAAAAGCAAGGACTAAATATGAAACATGCATTCGAACAAAGTTCCAAAAACAGGAGTTGTGAAATAAGATACCAATAAAAACTAAAATGCACCCTCCCTTTGGGGTGTCAGTTTTGAGGATTTCTGAACATGCAGCTATACTTGAATCACAAGTGGTACCTTGTAAAAGTAGGTAGCAGTGCGCTGTTTCACAGAGAATTTGCATCCTGGCCTTTCAGCTTCAAAAACACTGCAAAAAAAATAAAAAATAAGAGGCTTTGTGAAGGAAGCAAGAAACCAACGGTATATTCTCAAAATTGAGAATCTGCAATAAGAGAATGTGAATGGAAAAGGGAATCAACACGGTACAACATGGTACCCTTGAATAGAAATGCTTCTCATTGCATTTATATAGTAACAGTTACTTTAATTTTGTATCAAGTGGTCAAACGCAACTCTCCAAGTGCTACATGAATTCCTGCATATATTGTCATTGAAGTAAACATTCAAGAAGGTCAAATCCTACGATAGCTAAATGAAGACCTAAAGGTCACCATCAAGTTCTCGTCCAGCCAAAGCAGCATGGCCAATAAAGCCCTATATGAATTTTACTAGCAAATGACCATTTCCCTCACTAGTCAAGCAGCACGGCAAGGTTCTAACCAATGAAGTTGAGTTTATAAAAATGGCTAGAGTATCTCAGCTGATTAGAGCATTAAAAAAAAAAAAAAAAAAACCATTTCAATATTCTAGGCAATATGGTGCCTAAAGTTCAAATCATAAAGCAACACTACTCAAGTTTAATATTCAAGGGAGAAGATATAACCTGCTAGGAAGAGCCGCACATGCCTGCTGTATGCTCCCAAACAACCCACCTGAAACAGCCGGCTTCCCAATACGAGCATAAGGAGCTAGCAATCCAACCAAAGCAATGTCGACGACAATCCCAACCAAAAGATCCGCCGCATACAACTCAAACTCTGACCAGAAATCCTTTCCCCTCTTCTGGACCTCCGCAAACGTTGCACAACACGAATCGATAACTATCTGCAACACACATCATCAACAAGAACATTAATCTCAATGCATAATATGAATACTTCAAATTCAAATAACCCCGCATATACAATATATAAAAGATTACCAGAAACAAACCTCTGTTCCAACTTTGAAAAGAAAAGAAGGATCAGCAAGCATTCGATTACGCAGCATAGTACAGTACTTCATTAAAAAACCTAGTGGCCAAGCTGATCCCTGCAGTAACAGATTTACAATACCACCAATATCAAACAATTATTATATTTATTCTATTAAATTCTAAAACGAAAATCAATAACTTTATAAAATCATTAAAAAAGACCTGCAAATCGAGGTAACGAAGGAGAAACATTTTGCGAATCCCGATAGATTTAGCAGCTTCCATCATATCAGCAGGAAGCTCAACTCCACGTGCCTCTATTTCCTTCATTACTTCCTCGAATTTCATTATCGGTCCAAACTCCTTCTCCTCCTCACTATCACCACCGTCTCCTCCACCTCCTCCTCCACCACCACTACCAGAAGAACCTCCACTATCACCTCCACAACCATTATCGCCGCCATCAGTTCTCAACTCAGAAGCAATATCCAAAACCCCGGGATCATCGTTCAAATTACCGTCAGTAACGGTACCGGAGGTAGAATCAGAAAAGGAGCATTTAACAGAGTGAGTGTTATTGTTGAAAGAGCAGACTAATTTTATTGGATGAGAACGGAAGTCGTTGCGGTGGTTTTTGACGGAACTGAAAATCTTGACGGTGAGATTAGCGATCGGAGCGACATCGTTAGAAGCAAAGGAGTTGGAGAGAGGGGAGAGTTTACAGTACAGCGAAGAAACTGACATTATTTTGTTTCTTATCGAAAAATGATTTTTTTAAGTAATACTATTAAATAGAGCTTAGTTACTGTTGTCTCGACTGAGACAACTGATTCTTGACTCCGATTTGATCTGTGGTTGTCCGGCGAGTCAAAAAGGCAAAGTCAGTCGTCTATTTGGTTTTTATTTTGTAGTATGTTGGGACTTAGGAGGGGGGGTTACTAGGTTTAGGAGTTCGGGTAGTGTCGAGTGAGAACACTGGTTTGGGGGATTGGATGCGGTCGAGAGCACAGAGATTGGAGAGGATATTTTGGGGAAAGTCCCTTGATTATGTAGATTATCACGATTAAGTACTCAAACAATGTTTTTTTAATCTCAATTGAGTCATCAAAAGTTTAGTCTCAAGTATTTTATTTTTTTTTCATCAATTTTATTGTAGAAAAGGATCCAAAATTGAAGGACTCTTTCGATATTTGACCAAAAACACTCTCGAAACGTCGCCTGAGAGATTCGAACTCTCGCGGGGAAACCCCATGTACTTAGCAGGCACACGCCTTAACCACTCGGCCAAAGCGACGTTGATGGAAGAAGCGTACAAAGATATTAATTTAAAACATAAATAATTCTTGAAGTTTCTTTCCTCTCGCCCTAGAGTATCTTTCTTCCTTCTGGAACTAATTTTATCATTCCCAGGTCTCCTTGAAGTGTTTTTGGGCAATTCATCTTTTCTTGATTCATGGCACGTTTTGAGGATAGCTTAGCACTCCCCTGGCTTATTCTTTTGCAGCAGAACTCCACTTCGAGGCATTTAAGTTTCTTGGGATCCTGAATCTTGGCGACATTTTGCCTTCATGGGCATGAAAATTGGCACCCTAACAAGACAAGCTTCGCGCCAAAACCCATAAAGGTTCCATCAACGTAACATCTCAAACACACCATTAGGATGTTAGAAGCAAATCCAAAAAATGCTGCTTGCTTTGCTCGTTTTCACCTGTATCTTCAAAAGGAATGCCGAAAGGCTTTGCAGACAAATTCCACATGCATTAGACTTAGTTCTGTTTTTCCCCTAAAGCAACCAGAGGCTCTAGAACTGCAAGCCTGTGGTTCCAGGAAGAAAACTGCAGCTTATATTAGTTGATGTATACCATGCATTTTAGAGAGCCGAATCATCGTCAAAACTATCCAATCCATAAACTTGAAAACATACAAATTGGAACATCAAACATAAAGAAAACAGAAATTAGTCAGACTGAGATGGAAGTTCAAACATGCAACATGAGTTTTATGATATATTTCCATCGTTTGGCAATCTTAAAAGACAATTCACAGTGCTGTACACGTATGGGCCGTAAAAGGGTGCCAGAAAAACCACAAACAAAAAGTAACTACACTTTTCCTCTATGATAAATACATGATGTATGACAGCTCCATTCTAAATCTGGTGTAACATTTCTCTACAATCCAGATTTGGATTGGAGCGTATTGCTTTTAAAAAGCACTATAGGACTTTCCATAACCCTGTGGTTCGAGAAGTCTAATAGATTTCCCTTTCAGATGGTCAGATATTTTCAAAAGAAGTACACTTCAACGAGGATGAGGAGAAATTGCATTCCATTTTCCATACAATTTGAAACCAATTCTGTGATACGAAACTGTGATCCTCTTTGCCCTGCCTTGTAGAATTAGCACACCTTCTATGCATCAAATCAGTCTTCGGTGTCCTAGTGTTACTCTCAAAACAAAGAGAAACTCTTTCGGTGCCTCGAATGGTGGGAGCGGCGTGCTTGTTCAATGGATGCTCTGGGAGTGGGTCCAGCACTGTCAACAGGATCAGGCTGGGCATCTGTGGATCGTGGGATAAGCTTGCACCCAATTTTCCTGGCAACCAAACGAGGGGAACTAAGAGAGCTATGTGATTTGGTCACTTTCTTCATCTCCTGTTTTATTTTATTAAATTCTTCTTCAAGTTCCCCAACTCTAGACCTCATACTTTCCATATCTCCCTTTAAAACCTGGTTCTCTCGCACAACTGTTATCCACCCATCTCTCTGCACAATCTGGCCTGCCATTTCACTAGGAACGGTCATTGGACCAGCAGGGGCACTTTCAGTGTCCAAGACATTTAGACAGCCAGCAAGAGCAGTTCTCAATTGCATCTGCTCAAAGAACAAGACTTGAAGAACCACTCTAAGCGGTAACCTTGCATTCTGGGAAGCATGGGCACAGGCATCAATGGAGAGCTTCTGGTAGTCAATGATGTTGCAAAGTTCTTCCTTCTCCTTCTCTGATAGCCAAGGGTGTGCCTGCAAAATGCCACAAGTAATCAGAAACCTTCTAAACTAAGAAGGTTGTATTTCAGAAGCAAATCCAATAATTTCAAACCTTGAAGTATATATCTAGTGCTCTGTAAAGCCCATCATGCAATGGCCTTGAAGATTCCGGAAGGGCCTCTGCAAGAAAGCGTATCTTTCTAGGTTTCAAATTTACATCAGAAGCAACCTCTGCGATGTAGTTATCTATCAGTTTTGCAACCTTTCTTAGTGGTTCAGATGCCGGAGATGTTTCTGGGTCCAATGATGGTGGAGAAAATGATGTAATCCTTGATTCTGAAGACATGAAATGATGAATGATCCTTTCTACGCAGTCAACATCATACAAAGTATCAGAATCTGAATACACAGGAATAAGAAGACTATCTAGGGTCGCCACTTCCAGTTGCATCCCTATTCTCCTCTCTAAAGAGTCCTTGCACATTTGACTGACACCCAGTATCAGTGCCACTCGAAGAAGTCCCAATAAAAAACAGCAAAAGGATTTCCCCTTCTTCTCTGGGAGAAGTTTCTCAATGGTTTCTATCAAAACCTTTTGATCAACAACAGCAGGTGTCAAGCTAAAACTGGCAACTGTTCTAGTTTTCCCACTTTGTCCACTCTTCCACCTGCCCAGGCCCGGTAAGTACTTCCTGCCATAATACATAATTGCACCCACAAGAATTTCAGGTCTTATGCCTCTGGTTTCCATTGTATTTATCAATCTTTCAAACAAACCTACACTAAGGTATGAGATGTCCTCAAACCACCAGTCAGATTCTGCGCTTCGGATTCTTGCCCCGGTGTTTATACCATTCCACAGGATGCTACCACCAGGGCTCTGTAAGCTACCATACATCATCATGGGCCATCCAAACAAACTAGGATCTGTGCATACCATCATGGATAGAGCACTCAAACATTTTCTTATAATCTGGAGCTTTTCAGCCCTTGCAATAACAGGATCAGAACTTTGAAGAGCCAATATACAGTCTTTCCAGTTGTGAAGTACATTCTTGTGGAAGAAGTTCTCAGACTTGGAAAGCAAATTATCTTCTCCAAACTCATCCATCATTTGAAGATAGTCTGCTGCACAATACACCATTACTATGTTTCTAGGTGTCAATTCCATCCGTAAGCCATAGCAAAACTTTACTGCAATCAAGAAAGTGTCTAGACCACCAGGGAATTCCTCTAATACTGTGACGAGTGCCTTTTCAGAGGATTCTTCACATATTCGTGCTATCTTCCCACATTTTGATACCAGTGGAAACTGGACAATAAGATGTTATCAATATTTCCAAAATCCAATTTCACTAATACCATCAGCTCCCCATCAAGGAAGTCTTTGCACAAATAAGTAATACAGTACAATTTGATCAAGTCAAGCATAGAAGGCACCAGATGATTTGGTAAGATATTAAAATTCATACCAGGTGCGGTGAAAAATGCTATGTCATTTTTTTTTCTCAAAAAAAAATCACACCAGATGTTTAAAAAGATGTAAACTAAACCTTCAAGTTTCTTGTGCCACAATAGGCACTCTGTTCACAGGTTAAATTATTAGCTAGCAGATTTTTGCATCCCGCAGCAATATAAATGGTTTTGGGTTTTTTTATGAAAGGTATTTTGTTTCCTGGATGAAAAGCATATTGGAGTAAGGTCTCAAGGAAAATGATGATCCCACTAAAAGCAAGTGATTTACAATATCCAGTAATATCCCAAAACTGAACTACACTCCTGAGCACCACCACTATAAACCATGCCAAACACTCTAATCGTGATCGGCATCAAACATATTTAGGTCAAAAATTCAACCAGGAAAAGGGTATAAACTATCCACAATTTTACATAAACCATAGATAAAGAATTCAAAAATATTAAAAGGCAGGTACACAAAACAACAAAAGGACGATGAATCAGTGACTGGAGCTCTCAACCCCTTCAAGTAGGTGAATATCAACCTACCTTATGAAGATGAAACTTTATACCATCCACAACAACAGTGATATCACTTGGCAACCCTGCATTGCAGAACCTGCAAAACCCACCAAGAAATCATATTATCAGTCAATCACACACACAATCAATTTTTAAAAACAAATTCCTTTTTTCTTCAAAAGCCCGTGAATTACAATAGAAGGCATGATTTTAACAAAGGAAAAGAACTCATAATTCAAATTTCAATACATAATTCCGGAAACTACACACAATCACAGCTTTAAAACAAACCCAATGACAAATAAACTCAAACCGAACACACCCAATACAGAAAACTGTCAAAAATCCCAAGAAAATAAATTTAAAATATGGGTTTGAGAGATTAAAAGAGATATGGTGAAGAAACATACCAGTCATTACCCTCTTTGTGAAAACCAGTAACTTTCCCTGCAGGGGCCATAGCCGAGCTAAGAGAGAAACAAAACCCCTTCTCTTTTTCTTCGCTGTTTTTCCTTCTCAAACAAGCAAAATCCTCAATTGGATACAAAAGAAAAGGAATTTAAGGCAAATAAGCACAGTAACAGAAACATGCTTAATGACTTCACCTTCACGGTGTTAAAAAGGGAAAGAGAAAGAGAAAGACATGGCAAAAACACAAGGGGAGAGAGGGCGAGTCAAGAGAGGTCTTAACTTAAGGGTGTCAAATGTGGTCGTGTGGGCAACAATAGAAACTGTGGGCCTCTTTACAGCTAAGAAAAACACATACAAGTGTAAGTTTTAAGTGTTTTGAGGTGCGTGTTAGTGTGTTCTAAATGTGAAGAATTTTGCATGCCAAGTTAACAAGAAAACCACTAACAGCAGGGACCATGTAATAGAAGAAGAAAAAAAAAAGTGTGTTCTTAATTATTACGGGTTCCATGTATCAGCGTATCAATCTGAGTTATAATTTAAAAAATTCTAGAAAGATGTTTTTTAAGAACAATATTCTTAGTGTAAAAGAAAAAAAAAAACAGAGAGAATATGGTGGCATGGAAAAGGAATGCACAGATCACGACGTGGTTGGTATAAAGAGGGGGGAGGTGAAAACGAAAACCTTTTGTAATGGAAAATGCTTTGTGTGAGATTTGATGCGGGCAAAGGAGAGAAAACAAAGCACGAGATTCTTGGAGTTAATGGCAGGCTACCATGGTATTTCAGAGGAACAGGAAGGACAAGCGTCATGATAAGAGGGCCAAATTGTGGTTAAAAAAATGATGGTTTGTCTCGCTTTTTTCCGAACATCTTGCCCGCCATCATCATTCAAAACGCGTGCGTTTTGGACATGTCTTGGATTTGGTACCATAATTATTAAACTTGGTTAGTCTTAACGATCGAACTTTGCGTTTCAGACATGTCTTTGGTACCATAATTATTAAACTTGGTTAGTCTTAAAGATTGAACTTGTTTAACGTGTGGTGGTGGTCATTATTTTTTAAATTTTATTTCTATATTAATATATCAAAATAATTTTAAAAAAAAAATCCTTACACCACAAAAACAAACAAAACCTGATATAATCTATCAAGTTTGATAGTTCAACACTAAGAAATTGTATTTTAAAAAAACAAAATAATATTATTTTAATATAAAAAAATTAATTCAATTTCACCTAATAACTTCATAGTTCACACCCTTTTTCACGTCAAACTCTAGGTCAGGACCATATTATTTTTCTCTAGGGTGTTTTGGTTTTTTTTTGTTTTTAGCGAGATTGAATCTGGGTGTTTATTTAAATGTTCGTGTTGGGTTTTTATGGAGAGTACATGTGATTTTATTCTTCTGTTTTTTTATCATGGGAAGTACTTAATTTAAAAGCCTGATCATTTGATACACATGATATTTTTATTTGATGGTGAAGAGAGTGGGAATAAATTCTTCTTCCTTGATTTATTTTTTCTAACTTATGTATGAGTGATTCAATCATAGAGACCAATTGATTCGTTGTGGCTTGAGTTACACAATTAGAGACATCTCTTTCTTGTTTTAAAAATGAATCCCATTTCTTTGTGGTATTCGAACACGATATATTTATCTTCATTCCAGCCTTTCTTTAACATGTATTTAAAAGTATAATAATGATGGTTTTTTAAAGTATTTTTATTTAAAAATATATGAAAATAATATTTTATTATTATTATTTAAAAAATATTTTTGATATTAGCAAATCAAAATAATTTGAAAACATTAAAAAAATATTAATTTAAAATAAAATAATTTTTTTCAAAAATATTTTTAAAATATAAAAACAAATATACTATAATGGAAAATGATGGTGCTATTATTACAACCTTGATCTTTTTGTTATGTTCATGATGTTCATGATTAATTCTTGACTTAATAATATCTACCTCTACAATCAAGGATTTAAAGCTCATTAGCATTAATTGATATACAAAGTGGGTAGGTCAAATATAAATTGCCATCGCATGAACGTTACAAAATTGGATGTCGATTCTCAAATTCCAAGTACTTGGACAGAGTCTCATAATAAATTTTGTTTATGTGGGTATTTTTTTAAAAGATATTGTCATGTTCAAGTCTCATGATAAATTTTGTTTTGTTTTTAAGAAAGTGCTTTTCAAGGAGATATATTGTATTTGAAGCATGTATGAGCTCTAAGATGTGTTCTAGCCGAAGGCTTCGATGGCACACAATCCATGTTGTCGCGCATGATGACGCTGATGATGTTGGTCCAAATTTGATATATGGCTGGCTTTTAAAAAACATGTTTTAAACCTATCCGGAACAGATGATCTGTACGGTCGGTGGATGACATGTATTGTGCTCTGGAAAGGAAGGAGGCGAGGAGAGCAAGCAAGCTGAAGAGGTATGTATCATTTGTAAACTACTGTTGCAGTGGTTATGCTATTATTGTTAGCCAGCCTGTCCAAAACGCTGGAGAGCAGAAGGAAGCTTTTTATATAAATGGAAGCGCATAATTATAGATCCAAAACTCACCACCCTCCAGGCATGTGTACAAGCAAGGCACCTAATTCTGTTGTTTCAATCATGCCTTCCTCTTACGGTGCTGGGCCCTGAACAACACTATGGCTTCATGTAGAAAATGGGTCAACGGTTTTGTGGGAGTTATTCTGTTTTTACTCTCTGTTCAAACTCTGCACGCTGCAACCAGATATTTGTCGCCCAAGTTGTTGAATATTTAGTTTACTAAACAAATATGTTAAATTAGCTTCTTTAAACAATGTGAGAAATATACATCACGATCTGGAAAATTATTTTTTGGATTAAAAATATTGATCTTGTCGATTGAAAACTTATTTCATAATCATCCAGGTAGCTAAAAACCTAACCAGATCGATCAATAAATGATATGATTTGATTCAATTAAAAACCAGCTCCCTTCCTTCCAATTTCCTCTCTTCACGCATCACGCCCCAAAAAATTAGGCTACCAAAACACAAAGGAGCCCAAAACCATATACTCGCAGACAAGAAAACATAACTTCAGCCCGCGTTAGTAGGCTTAAGACTCAGGATGCACGAGCATCAAGCTTTTCGAGAGTGCATTTGGCTGCATTTGAAAAATATTTTTAAAAATACTTAAATTTTTTTATTTTAAATTAATATATTTTCAAATTATTTTAATATTCTCATCTTAAAAATAATTTTTAAAAAATAAAAAAAATCTGAATAAAAAACTCACACACGAGACTCAAGCTCAAACAGGTCTAGATTTTGAGAAGAGAGGAAGGTGAGAAAAGGGCTAACAAGATTGGAATTAATAAATAATAATTTGAAGGAAAAAAGCGTAAGAGGGTAAACAAATTAATACAACACTTTGCTGCAGAAACAGAATGGAGGCACGGACATGCAAAACCTCTAAAAAGAAATAGAACAAGCTTGTATAACGCCCCCTTTATGTGGCAACCCACGGCTCCAAGTGACAAATTACAGTGAGACAGATGTACTTGCTGATCAGAATCTAATATATTCTCGAGGTTTAACGTTCAGAACACGTTCCTGAGCTACAGTAGGCCACTGACCACCGACACCAGGAAAAACAAAAATTGTAGCGTATTGGGAATCAACAATTATGATATACTTACGATTTCCTTGAAAAGAATAGAAACGCCTGCTAATTACCAGCCCGTCCAAGAATACATCTTTTCTCTTAGTCTGGTTTATTTCTTCAGCTGGTTGTGGGTTTTGAGATGACCTTCTTGACTGCCTCGGCATACGTCTTGTGTTGATAGGTGAGGGTTGAATCGAGCAAGTCCCACAGAGATGTCTTGGGGTTCCAACCTGATGTCAAATGTCACAATGGGCTTAAATGTCAGGAGCTAGAGAGAGTAAAATTGCAAGTGTAGCTCAAGAAACAAGGCAATACCAAGTTGTTTATTGATTATGGTCATGTCTGGAATTCTCTTGTCACTATCGTCATATCCTTCACCGTAGAACTCTTTGGAGCTGACATCAACTGTGGGTTCCTCCAGTGCAGGTTCACCACTTACATTTGCGTAGACCTGTTACAAGAAAAGTAAGCGCATCAATTTCAGGAGGCAGAGAAGAAGGTATCACTGTAGTCATTAACATAAACGAAAATACAAGAACAACTCCTCACCGCTGTCATCATTTCAGCAAGCTGCCTAACAGTGACTTCATTGTTAGGGTTGCCAACATTAAAAATATGACCGTTGGCCCTGTCAGGATTTTCCTATATAAAAATCACACCATTAGGTATCCTTTTTTCAAAAAAAAAAAAAAGAGTGGGGGAGAAAGAGGATATAAGTATCACGTACAATCATCAAGAGGACCGCCTCTATGGCATCCTTGATATAAACAAAAGTTCTCTGGGATTCACCACCATCAACAAGCTTGAGTTGCTCACGACGAAGAAGAGCCTGAGACCAAGCAAAAATGGGACATCACAATCAAAGAACACAAAAATATAAAATAATGAGATTAAAATCCATGGTGTGAAAAGTAGACTAACATTGCTGAAGCATGCCAGAACCCTGGGAACACCCTCACTTGGGCCATCAATGCCGGGTATGAAATCCATTCTGGGTCCAATCCAGTTGAAGGGCCTCACAATGGTGAACTCAAGCCCATTCTCTGCACCCTCAGCTGCCACCATTAAGAAAGGAAGTCAGAAAAAAGTGTTCCAAGTAACTCAAAATTGCAAGATCATAGGACAAGATTGATTACCATAAATCAACCTCTCAATCAACTGCTTTGCACATGCATAGGACCACCTCTGCTTCTCGATAGAACCGAAAATGCAGGGAGAGGTATCTTCTTTAAGGACATAGTAGGCAGGATCCTATCACAACACATCGAACAGAATTACTGGCCTCCTTTCTAACTATAAACATATGATGAAAACTAAATAACAGAACAAATCAAAATCAAAAGCAATTCCAAAACATAACTTTTGTAACTCCCAATTCAAACAAGAACACCAATAACAGACAAGCTATGATCCAACTGCGCAATTTTATCAGTTTCTAAACTTTACCTCTAATCGAGCCAAATCAAAATAGAAAATACCAGTGACCTACACTCTCTTATAAACGTTTTACATGACCGAACTAATTACCCAGAAAATTTTGTGATCGCACCTTTTGTCAAAGAACTATTTCAACCCAGAAGCGTAGACTAAGTAGGATAAGCCCCAAAAATAGTTTTACGTTACTCTCTAACACATCTCTTCGACTAAAAGTCTGAAACTCTAATTTTTTTACCTTAATGACTTTCATTAAGCTAAGTATGTGCACTAAACTATCGTAAAAATATCGAAAAAGACCCAACCTCTCTACATGTAAATGCAAGCACATCAAGTGCAGCTTAAATCACGAATCTAAAATTACAAACAGATCAAGACCCTTCAAAATCACAGTACCCGAAAAATGCTCCTTCGCTAACATACATCAAGAAAGCAAAGAAAACACGAATCTTACCTGACGAAGAGGACTATCTTTAGGAAGAAAACTACCAATAGTTTTTCCATACACTTCACAGGTCGAGAAGTGAATCAAACGCTTCCCATTCTCTGAACAGTACTTCACCTAATATAATTCCAAAAAAAAAAACTCAATCAACATCAAACCACACATCAACTTCAACAAGATAAATAGAGACCGCATCTTTATCAATTTCAACGATAATAACAAAACCAACGCAAACATTACCACGGGCAGCGCGTCAATAAAGTTGCTATAAATCGTATCCAAAGGACGCGTATTATAATCCGCTGGAGTACAGATCGCCGCAAGGTTTATCGTCTGCATCACACATTAACACCAAAACACACAAATTAACACAATGATTAGCGCTTGATTATAGATTAACAACTTGAAAATAAGTTACAGCAATTACCAGATCTGACATCTTAATTAGGCCTTCGAGGCGAGAATCGTGCTTGATATTGATACGGTGAAACTGGATCCGGCCAGCCCATTCGAGACTATCCGGTTCGAGAAGGTGCTTGATCTTGTCACTGTAAACATCAAGAGCTAGGATCTTGTGTGGAGTTTCCTGCAAGATCTTCTCACAGAGGTGGGACCCGATGAAACCACCGGCACCGATCATCAATATTGTTAGCGGATTTATCGGTTTTCCATCAAGATTAATCCTCACCGTTGATGCTGCCATTGCTAGGAATCACAGAGGGAGGGAGGGAATTAAGTGTTTTCTGAGGAGAAAATGGAAAGAGATGAGAGTGTTTTGGAAGGAGAAAAGTGTAGGGAGTGGTTTATATTAGTAGGGAGACGATGTAAATGTGTGATAAATTGATTGATTTTGTGGGTCTATTTTTACGCGCGGGTGTGGATGAGGTAAGTACTCGCTGTGGATGAGTGATACGTGTTGGGGCTCGTGATACGCGGTGGAATAGTGTGTGTTTTACTGTTTGAGTTGCTTATTTGGGAAATAACCTCCTGTTTTGGCGCTTGTGTTTGCAACAGAAATCCAATTTCCACCTTTCTTTCTTTCCTTCTTTTTTTTTTTTTTGTTAATTTCTTCCATGATTGAAAAATATAAGCCAGATCAGAAAGCGGTTGTTATTTTTTAAACGACGAGATTAACTTCTCTTGAGTTCATTGAGTAATAGCAAGGGAAATTTAAGTAATTGGATAATTTTTTAAAAGAAATAAAATAAAGTAACATTGTTTTTAAAATATAAATAAAAAATATGATCGTATCATTCAAGACATGAATTAACCCTTAAAATAACTTAATTTGAGTTTAGTTAATTAAAATAAATAAGCTAATCCGTGAATTTATGACATAAAATCCAAGTTATTCAAATAATCTAGAGATGAAATTATGGTTAAAACGAGTTGTAGTTTATTCGATGACCAACCATACAATGGATAAACATGTAAGGCACGGTTTGTCTTTATATTTTATATTTTATTTTGGTGTATTCTAAAAAATGTATTTGAATTGAAATGATATCAAAATTAAAGGTTTTTAGTATTATTTTATAATTTTGATATGTTGATATTAAAAATAAAATAAAATTAAAAAATATGTTATTTTTAATATATTTTTAAATAAAAAAATACTATATACTACAATGTTAAACACTCCAAATATTATCTCGTGGTAACCATTGCTATTAACCGAGGGTGTAGCAAATATTCCATTCATAGCAGCCTCAAATCATTATGTTTATTATTTCTATTAATTAGGAAATTTATTTTTAAAAAATTGACATAGACTCTATAGGGAGTGGTCATTTCGTTGTATGAATAGACAAATATAATTGTCACAACGAAATGATTATTTTTCCCACTTTTCCTGGGTGAAAAAAATTGGAGCCCTGATTATAAGGGTCATTTGGTATTTTTCTAATAAGCTCATTGGTCATTGGAACTATTTAAGGGCATTTAATTTTTTTAAAATTGTTTACAAGGTGAGATTACGCTTTTATACCGTAAATCAACAAAACTTTTTCCCTTGTACGGTTAGACATGTCATTTGAGAGGAAGTGCATATTTGTCCCTTTTTCTCGTGATTTTTCAATTCCAATCCCTATATATTTTATTGTTTGTTTTCATAATTGACTCATTTGTAATAATTTTTTATGTTTTTAATTCAGTTCTTGGATTGCAATTTATCATGTATTATTTTTATTTGTCTTATTATTAAAGTTTTATTAGTTTTTAATTTTATATTTCAGTCAAAGTTTATATTATTTTGTTTCTTTCAATCTAACCCTCGTTATTTTGATTTTTTTTTCATTTTGTTAAGATTTTTTTTAAATTTAACCTCAATAATATTTTTTTATGCCCTCTAATTTATTTTTCTTTTAATTATAGTTTTTTTATATAATTGGTTTTTTTTTTATGGTTCATCCTTCTACGTCTAATTTATTCAGGATTGAGCTTCAGTCAAACTTATGACACAATCAAAAGTTTAAGAGTTAATATGGCAAGGGATTCCTTTTCTCCTTGTTTTCTTTTATGATCCACTTACTCTATATTATTTTTTGATTATTTTCAGTTATTTTTTTTATCAGTTTATCCCATTCTTATAGCTTATATCACAGGTTTTATGAATTCTTTATGGAAAAAAGGTTTTTTTAAAAATGTTTTGTTTTGTGTTTAATATTTGTATATATATGTGTATGTACACACGCGCACACATATAGTTTTTAGATATAATACTTCTAATATGTCAGGCCTTGAATAATATTTTTTCTTTTTATTTACTCACTTAGTTTTATATGTGTTTCCATGCCTATTATATTTTATTTATTTCAATAAACAAATTAAATGGACATAAATAGATAAATATCTTATTTTGTGACATCAAATATTTTGATCTAAACATATTTCTTAATTTTTCTAGTCTGTATTTTATTTACTTTCAATAAATTTTATTTATTTATATAAATAATTATAATTTATCTAGTTATATATCTAAAAAATCCTTTTTTTATATACTTTAAAAAACCATACGAGAATAGCCTGAGAAGCGAGTAAAATTGCTGTTGCCAGGTCATGTGAGTGGCTTGTTCCCAATGAGCTGTCTGTCTCTATTATGCCCACGTGGTTTTTTTTTTTTTTTGTTTATCAGCAGCTACCACAACTCCCACCCGCGCTTTCCTCGCGTTCTACCACGCTCCAATCCCTATGAAAGTTTATTATTTACATTTCTTTTTTAGGATCCTGTTCCTTTCCCTGTCTCGAGGAAATGGTAAATCATTCCCTCGCTCGTTTTTATTAGAACTAGCCTTATCTTGGAGGCTGATTCATATTGAGTACACAGATGACATGGTGAAATAAATTTGATTTTATTGAATTTTTAGTGATTCAATTAACTTAATTTAATCTTATCATCATTTAAATAATTAATTTAAATTGACTCAGTAATCTAAAATTTAATATAGATGATCATATCAATGGTGATAACTGATAAGCTTGTTATTGTTGTTGCTTGCACTCTCGCTTTTTTAAGATCTTGTTTGTTTTGTAATTATTGGTGGGAAGAAAAAAATAAAATACTCGTTCAAGTTGCTCATACGACGGTGGCAGAACTAGAAAATCTAGAATGCGGATGTCATCATGGAATAGCATCGGGGTATGTATTTTTAAAATAATTCCAGGATGGCTATAGCGAATAATAGGAAATTCCTTAGGTGTATATTTTCTTACTCAAAAAGTCTTGAATTCGGTAAATTTGTAACATCTCAAAATTCCCAGGACTCAAAAAAATATCATCAAGTTTTGGGACTTTGGGGTGCCATGGTCCCTAACGCCACCACATTTTCCTTGCAATAAAAGTATTTTTAGATTAGTTTATGCGTCAACTAATACTAGTTTATCTCTCCAGTACAAACATTTTAAAAGGAGAAAATTATTATGTAGCTTTAGTGGGAAAATATTTATTGAGTATGTGCATTTCTAAACACATTATTATTAGCGCTGCATTATGAGAACATCAACTATGCGTCACTGTGACTATCCAAGCTTTTTGTCGAGGGCTAGTTATAATGAAACAATATTTTGTTAAATATGTTTAATAGTGTGGTAGCAATTATTTTTTAAATAATTTTTTGTGTTAAAATATATATTAATAATTTTTTTATTTTTAAAAAATTATTTTTAACATAAACACATCTAAATAATTCAAAAACATACAAATCATAATAAATTTTACAATCCATGATGTGGTCATAGACATTTGGTGAACATATCTTTTAAATCACTAAGCTATCTTATTGGATTTTAAACTATAACTAAGAGCTTTTGTGTTTTCGCATTTTTTTAAGACTAATATTTTTGTTTTTTTTAAATTTGTTTTATATTCTAGTATTAAGAATATATATAATTTTAAAAATATCATATCAATATATTTATAAACAAAAATTATTTTTAAAAATAATAATTATCAAAATACAGTACAAATCGAGCTCAACCTTCTCTGCAAGTTGTCTTTAATTTATTAGCGGCTGCCATCCACTAGCCACGTGAAAATAAACAACGGAAAGTGACAGTGACAGATTGATAAATAATTACTGCCTCTCATTGTATTACCAGCATAGTTTTAAGACCCGGCCCGGTGGTCGACCCGGTCCAAGGCCCGGGTTCCGGGTTTTGACCGGGTCACCGGATCTCGGCCGGGTCGCCGGGTCGGTCGGGTAAAAAAAAATTTTAATTTTTTTTTAAAAAAAATCAAAACGACGTCATTTTAGCAAAAAAAAAAAACAAAAAAAAAATAAAAGTCAACGGGTTTGGGGTTGGATGTTGACCGGGTCTTGCCGGGTCCCGGGTCGACCCACCGGGTCGACCGGGTCTGGCCGGGTCAATTCCCAAACGGGTTTTGGCCTTCACCCGGACCGGTCCCATGCCCGGGTCGGCCGGGTCCCGGGTCGACCCGCCGGGCCGGTCCGGGTTTTAAAACTATGGTGGTTCTTTGCTTGTGATGATGCAATTATTTTTATAAAAAAAAAATTTAGTAATTTTTGTTCTCTCAGATTTAAATTGGTTTTTTTAATGTTTTTAAAATTATTTTAACTCACTAATACAAAAAAATAAAATAATATATCATTTTAATATATTTTAAAATAAAAAAATACTGTTAAAAATAACCATTTAAAACCCCGCAAACGAGTGATCCGTCCGTTACACCGAGAAATGGTCCGGTGGAATTGACGGAGATGCAACGGCGAGGTGAATTTGATATTTCATTCACGTGTAGACAAAACAAAACCATCAATCAATAAAAATAAGCTTCGACAAAGGAAGGTGACGTGTCGGAGACAGATTGAAGTGAGGTGATGAAAACGAACATGGCTATTGAGCATGCCAGTGGTGCGCGATCGCATTTATAATATTAATTGATTGATTTTTTTTTTTTTTTGACTATGATTGATATTGATTTTTAGGTCAATTTATGCAGGTTAATTTATACATATCTATTAATTTTATAAATTTTAAAAATTAATATAAATCTTCAATAATTCTAAAATTTATAGGATTTAAATTAATAAATTTTTAAAAAATAAATTTAAAATTTAATTAATTAAATTATATCTTCATTAATTAATTGATTTTTGTTCTGCTTTGAGTTATTACACGATACGAGCATAAGCATTACACTTCCATGTTTGTGTAAGATTATCAACATTGTTTTGTCCTGTCTGGTACATTTAAAATATTTTATACCACTCAAACAAAATTAAGTTGAAGACATATAATGATTTTTTAAGATATATTCTCAATATAAATTTCATATTTTCAAAACTTTTTTCAGCCATGAGCGTAATTATCATCTCATAAAAAATCCCAACCTCCACTGCCATTTGTGCAGCAACATCAATCACTAGGCATTAAAATGGACTACATAACAAATACCCTTTTTAAATTATTCTGCTCAAAATTCAACTATCCCCGTTCAAAATGAAGAAGAAAAAGCCAACTCAACATAGCATTGCTTGTATCCAGGGACCCAATTATTCCCGTAGTTCGTGATCTGTCCCATCATTTAAAAAAAACAAAAATAGAAAGACTCACGTCACTCACCGTCTAAAATCTCCACGAGGAAAAATAAAATAAATTATAGTTTTCTTTCATCCACAACCATTTTATAAATACATGAAAAGCACGTCCCTACTACTGCTACGAACATGTTTGCAATTGGAAATTATAGTGGAGATTGCTATTTAAAACATTTATTTATTTATTTTAAGCTTAATTATGTTAAAACAATTCAAGAATATTAAAACATTTAAAAAATATATATAAAATAAAATACATGTTTAGTCCACACAATCAAAACATAAATAATAATCACTGGACTTAAATTTTATTAGCATATTAATTTGCGTTTCACAATAAATTAATAATATATTTTTTTTAAATACAAAAATATATGAGTTGACTTAAAAGCACGAAATATATTTACATCTTCATTATTTTCAAATAAAAATATTTTTCATAATAGTATTATGAATAGCGCATAGCAAAACATTACTCAATACATCAGCAATTAATTTCCTTGCCTATTCAAGAATATTAAAACATTTAAAACAAAAATATAAAATAAAATACATGTTTAGTCCACACAATCAAAACATAAATAATAATCACCGGACTTAAATTTTATTAGCATATTAATTTGCGTTTCACAATAAATTAATAATATATTTTTTTTAAATACAAAAATATATGAATTGACTTAAAAGCACGAAATATATTTACATCTTCATTATTTTCAAATAAAAATATTTTTCATAATAGTATTATGAATAGCGCATAGCAAAACATTACTCAATATATCAGCAATTAATTTCCTTGCCTATTTTTTTTTTTCATTTTGAGATATTTCTACTTTTATTTTTGTTCCTCTTTATTTTTTTATTTTTTTTTCTATTTATTTATCCTATATTTTAAAGAGAAAATAAATTAATGAGATTTTTTTTATATTATATAAAAGTTTTTTTTTTTTTCATTTGAGGTTGAGTTGAATTTTCTTATTAAAATATGTTTATATTTTCTTTTCATAAATGATTTGAAAAATATTGGATTTTTTTTATTTACTTTAAATAATTATTTTTTGATATTTTATATTATTTTGGGTAATAAGATAATGATAAGGGGTTTAGCTGCACAACCCAATTTAAAAAAAAAAAAAATTTAAAATAACAGATTTTACTGATAGCAGTACTGCATCATTGATAGATCTGGCAGGACTCAACGATATCGAATTTTGCTGGACAACAAGACTGAACGCTATTGAAAATTTTGGAAGCCAATGACTTTTGGCACAAAAAATAAAAAAAATAATGCTATCTAGTACTAAACGCAGCAAAAACAATGCTCCCTGTAAAAGCTAGAATGACGTTCAGAGTCCAAACAATCTATGAATACGGTGATGTTGTTTACAGTGCCTTGAGTAAATCTGCAGTGTTTTTACCACGCTAATTTGTACCGGGTCTCACGTGCAATGGCCCCCACTGAATTTTGCACCGACACGAAAATGTAGCGAAGCTAAGACCACGCGGTGTTTCTAGCCCGTGTTCATGTATTCCGATCAAAATGTGCTCCTTGCAAGTCATTAGCTGGATTGAGTAGGAACCTGCTAGAGGACTGCATGGCAATGGCCTTTGCTTGTTTGATATTCTCTCTCTCTCTCCCCCCCCCCTTCTCTGGGTCCCCCACCCCCTGATTGGCCCATGATGGGCTTTACAGGAAAATACCTGATCCATTACTGGCAAAATCTATCGGGCTGGGCCCACCTAATTCCTACTGCTAGATCCTGCATGGAGAGATTACAGGTATTTTCAGTTTTTGTAGCGGGAGTCATTTTTATGTGGGTGAGGGAGTGAGACCCTGAGAGTACTTGGTAAGTTATTTTTTTCCAATTTAGTTTGTTTTGGAATTTTTTTTAGAGATTTTAGAAGTCCCAGATAGAGTTCCACGAAGGAAGAGATGGTGGTTATGAACCGGGGGGGATGCACACTTAAATAAAGGAATCTTCTGCAATTAATTATAATCAATAATTATTTTAGGGAATTTGTTATACCAACCAATAAGGTAATATAACTTGTTGCATTCATGCGTATACCAATATTTTAAAATAAACAAAAAAAGAAAGAAGAGAGACAAAAAGAGAGGCTATTATATAGTAGCGTGCTCAAGACTCACTGATACTCAAATTAGAGGTCTCAAGCAATTAAGAGTTTTTACTCTTCTTAAATAAATAGCGGAAGGCCCATTGCAATTTCTATGGTTACTTGAAAACAATATAATTATAAAATATAATTCCTTCAAGTTACATACTTTTATTTATTATATTATAATAATAATTGTAATGTCTTGAAGTAAGTGCCCGTTTGGGCAAACTTCTCCTTGTACCTTTCTTTGGTGAAGCGGCTGAAGCCCCATCAAAAAAACGTTAAAAGCAGAGCATTAAAACGATGCTTTTACATGATAAAAAAACAGAAACAGAAACGTGCCCAAACAGGGTCTAATTATACCAAAAACCCCCAAGCACTTCAAGAGACTGATGGCAAAGTTATGCAAAAACAAGTTTAAACAAGCCAAGATCCAGAAAATATATATATTTTTAATTCATTAGAAGATTTTTTGGAGGGACCCAGGGAGGAAGATGGCCCTTCAGCAGCTCAAAATTATCACTCCCTCCTTTCCTGAACTGGAGCCGGGCTGTCCCTTGACTAATTTGTTTACACATCCCTTCTCAACGAGGGCCAGCATTATGCAGATGAACGACGAAGAAAAAAACGTATTACTGTCCTTTTCATCGCCTTAAAAGTTGAAACAATATTCTTCACCTGGTCATGAAATTATGATGAAAATTGAGTGGAAGAAAGAAAAGGAAGCACCTTGGGAGAATGGAGTATGGCCTAAAGGTGACGAAGCCAATGGATATATATAGATATGTCAAATCTTAGCCTTTTCCACCATGCCCCTCTGTTTACTCAGATATTACTATTTTTTAAAAATGATTTTTAATATTATTTTAAAATTATTTTTTTTAGATGACTGTATTTACAAGTTGCTTAGCACGGACAAAAATACTGTTTTGTCTACCATCATAAGCATGGGTGGATCCATATGCAAAACTAATTAAGAGCAATTATCTCAATTAAACATACGCTTCAATGGAGGTTTATTAATGTGCATTAATTAACTATAGCCTCACAAAGGAATAATTTCTTTTTGAACGTAACAAGTTTGGACATGGATGCTTGCTTTCAATCCAATTACGAATGAATTTAGTTTTCAAATCATGAATTAAAGCCGATAAGATTTTTATTTTTATTTTTAATCATAAACTGCAATTGGCATTCTGTGTTAATTGAGTTCGAAATAAATAAATAAATTATAAGCACAATTCCAGGCACTTAAACTAAGGTATCAGAGCTGGAAGGGTTTGCTTGGTGGGGTTTGTAGATTCGGTCACGGAAATCAATTGGTGGCAGAGTTTGATTCGAGGGAAACCGAGAGAAAATGTGGCAATTTCTGATGGATAATATTTAAGCAGGAAAGTTAATGGAACAGTAAGATGCGAGGATAAAGAAGAAGAAAATGCAGTTAATTTTGTCTTCACATAATGATAAAAAGAGAAGGGGCATGCAATCCACCATGGATGAAACCCGTCCTTTCGAGCACATGGACGATGGAAAAAGAAAAAAAAGAGCCGTTCAAGGCTCTATCAGATATTATTTCTCTGGACAATATCAGCAGCAAGAACGCAGATGAGAGTACAAAAGAATAACATCATTTCACACCATACCTATAATCAATCATGTCTCATCTCCTTGAACATTGTGCCTTTACACCAGCCAACATTTATTCATACACGAATATCTGTACTCTTATGTGCTCTCCTCTTCTATTGCAATAATCAGGTCCACAAGCCAACTCTTGAATAGTGACATTCTGGGTTTCTGCGTTTTTCGTACTGTGTGCTTTTCCCAATGATTGAGGCTCCAAATTGTTGTAGCCTTTGGACTCTCCCTTTCTCTCTCAATAGTAAGCAAGTGACATCTCTCTCCATCTCTCAAACCTAACACTACCCTTCTCGACTTACCATTTCAGACAAAACAATAGGAAGAGGAGTAAAAGACAGCCAAAGGAATGGAGGTGTATAGACTCTTGTTGTTGGCTAATTGGGTACATGTGCACTACTTGGTGGCTTCTCTTAGTCTTGTTTCACTGTTCGCCAGTCACATTGCCTGGCTTTCACGTCCCTGAATCACCTGGTATAAGACTTAAACATGAAGGCTTGACAGCCCTCCATCCAGTTGTTTTGGTGCCTGGCATCGTCACTGGAGGGCTAGAGCTGTGGGAGGGCAAGCCTTGTGCAGAAGGTCTTTTTCGAAAGCGACTCTGGGGTGGCAGCTTCACTGAGGTATTCAAAAGGTTCGTATTGTAATTGAGAATCGCATTTTGTTTCATTTCCATGTCTTAATTTTGATTAAATTTGTGAGTTTATCGTGTAATTCGTGTTGGTTTAAACACCTATTTCTCAACGCATAACCAAATTTGGTTCATTTTGTTAAACCCTCCTCAGCATTGTTGAAATACATTTTCCTGGGTCAATTTGGGTTTCAACTGGATTGAAATTGTGAACTTAAGTGGAACAGTATCAAAAGTTTTAGACCACCGAGTAGGCTGAATCATCTGTTTTATGACAGGGAGATTACCTTGACATAGTTGAATTACATTATATTTTTTGCTCCATTTAATCATAGAGTTAAATTATCGTTGTTGAGAGTTTTGGACCACTGTGTTCAGTTGGAGCTGTCTTTGCTTTATGAGATTGTTCTTGCTAGTTTGAACCACTCATTTGCTCCTCTAATCCGGTGACTAGATTACTTAATTAATATGTGAACTTTGTTGGAATTTTTAGGCCACTGTGTTTGTTGGAGCATCTGTCTTTGCACAATGAGACTGGCCTTGACCCGCCGGGAATTCGAATACGTGCAGTGCCAGGGCTGGTTGCAGCTGACTATTTTGCTCCAGGGTACTTTGTTTGGGCTGTTCTCATTGAGAGTTTGGCAAAAATTGGTTATGAAGGGAAAAATATGCACATGGCAGCTTATGATTGGAGACTTTCTTTCCAAAATACAGAGGTATAGTGGTTCTTCCTCTGCCTTTTGTTATTCACTCAAAGCAGCAGTTCATCAGTCTAACACATACTCCCAGGTTTCCCAAGTAATTCCGTTGACGCAGCAGTATTAATCATGGATTAAAAATGTTGAAAGTATTGAGCTATGTAACACAGATGAAGTTCTTGCTTTCAAATTAACTCCGAACTGGAGCAATGCGGAAAAATGATTCAAAGAAGCTATAAATTTTCTCCGATGTGAATTTTTTTAGTAGTAAATTGTCATAATTCTTATGTTAGAATCCTCGAAAAAACTTTTTTGCTATAGAATCTAACATGAACTTTTGTTTTGCATGCATGCTTGTGTGTCTTGTGACTTCCCTTGTTTCCTATGTGTCTGGTTGTTCCAAAATCCTTTTGATGTATCAATCTTCACTCTCTAGTCATGTTCTTATTCCTGATCAGCATTTTTGTTTAAGATAAATTTGAATTGAGTCTCCATTAATACATTTCTAATCGGGGATGAGCAGATTCGGGAACAGACACTTAGTAGATTGAGGAGTCAAATAGAGCTCATGAATATAACAAATGGCTATAAGAAAGTGGTAATGGTGCCCCATTCCATGGGGGTTATATATTTCCTTCACTTCCTTAAATGGGTTGAAGCACCTCCTCCGATGGGAGGCGGCGGTGGTCCAGGTTGGTGTGCAAAGCACATAAAGGCAATCATGAATATCGGCCCAGTATTTCTTGGTGTTCCGAAGACAATCAGTAATCTGCTCTCTGCTGAAGCCAAAGACGTGGCATCTACCAGGTTAGTATTTGCAATCTGCCTCATCATTAGTTGGCATTTAGATACAATTTGTCCAGTAGACAATGCACTTGATGATTCATTTCGGAGGCGGTTACAGTACTACAATCTGTTCAATAGGCAACTAACCTGATGATCCATTTTGGAGTCAGTTCTGTAGTTTTTGTTTTAAAAAATTAAAAATAAAACAAAAATTTAAGGAAATAACTAATAATAAAGTTCCCAATATTGTAGATTTTTAAGACAAAAAATGTATTTATTTGGAATGCTTTTATGTGGACATCGCAGAGCTATGGATCCTGGCGTTTTGGATTCTGAGATTCTTGGACTTCAGACCTTGGAGCATGTCATGCGGGTGACTCGAACATGGGATTCAATGGCGTCATTGTTACCTAAAGGAGGAGAGACCATCTGGGGTAATTTGGATTGGTCCCCCGAAGAAGGGCATGCCTGTGATTTTTCAAAGAAAAGATACTCGCGAGCTTCTGCCGGAGAAAAGGATACGAATGGCAGCGATGTGAAGATCGATGATGTACTGAGAGCTGCCGCTGGAGCCAGTGGTGCTGAAATTGGAGGTGACAAGGTGTATTCTGATATCTTCAGAATGTCCGAGAGAATAAATCTCCGACAGTGATCATGTTGCGTTATTGACACTACCAAAGCTTACAATAACAAAGAGTTTGCCGCCAGGCTCAGAGAGAGAACTAACAATAAAATGGAGTTGCAGCCTCGAGGCCTGTCGACTCAACAGTGGTTAGCACCATCACATAGTTTAAGGACTGTAGAGTTTTAGTGAATCCTGGATTAAGGAGAGAAGTGCTCTGGAGGTGAAGAAAGGGCACATAAGAAACTGGAAGCATTATCTTCAGCAATCCTGCAGGAGTTTCCTGTTGGGCTGTTCTGGTCATTAGACCGTCGAGGTTTGGACAAACTGGGCTTTGCATTTTTGTTTTTGTTTTCCTTCTCAATGTTGCAATTGTCCAAGTTTCTGTAATCAAATAAGAGTTCAAAAGAACCGGAGGCATACCAGAAGTTTAGGTCATGCGCGATTGCAGAAAGGGGACAAGATTAAAGTTTTAAATATTCCATAATAAAATTTTAAATTAAAGTTTCCATGCGGTAACCTTGTTTAAAAAGATTTTATGTTAGCTGTCTTTCTTATATGATTTTCATCTACTCGGTTGGTATAGAAAACTAAACTAAATAAATAAAAATAAAAACACCCGAGAAATATTTTCTTAAACTAAAAAAAAATAAAAAATAATTAAAAAAAGAAATAATTTTCCTTAAAAATCTCATGAAAAAAAATTTATCTATTCTTCTCGACAGGGTGAAAGTACAGGAAATGTACTGGTGGGATTCGAGGTTGCATCCTCTCATATGGATGAGTTTAAGGCATTGGCAGATAGTCAGGGGTACGATTACAAATTTGCAACTGCAGACAAAAAAATTGAGGCGACGACCATGTATTTTTATGAGCTTCTTGATTCCAAGCAAACCAAACAAATGAATCATCCTTTGCAGGCCTGCAGACTGCATTTACACTTGCATGTCAGGGTTCTGGCTGCAGATGATACATATTACATGAATAGGATCATAAATTTAGGGAGCATTAAAAGAATTGACAATATATTGCTGGGTCTTGCGACTATCTATTGTCATGTCTAGAGATTAATTCAGAAAATGATTCTGAGATTGATGGGTTTTACTGTGTATTGTATAAATGCATTTTAAGAACAACTACATAGTTTTGTCGAGTAAAGAAAAGAAGAGCAAAAATTACCACCCAGTTTACATACATTTTCATTATCTTAACCCTCAGGAACAATTTGTAATGTCTGACCAGGCTGAGCAAAGCCTGATCATCCACCTCACATGGCAAAATAAGAAGCACTAAGCTCATATCTCTCTTTTTCTAATGTCCCTAAAGTGGATTAGGAAATGGGGAACATCAAGTAGCTAGCAGGAGGCAAGAGTGTTCTGAGTTAGGGTTTTGACACCCACCAAATCTTACATGGTATTGAAGATTGAAGCCCAAAGGAACAAGAAACCACAGCAACCAATATTTTTGCCCATAAGAGAAGTAACCCTGCAACGAAAGGACAACACTGTCCTTATCAGAACAATCTCAACGAACAGCACAAAGGGCAATCTTGGCTTTTCAGTGGTCCTCGGTATAGAAGAGTGTCCATGAATGATATTACAGCAGGTCATCACCATCCAAGTAATTCTGATAGCGATAGGAGAGCTGCCACAGAAGTAAATAAGGGCACACAATACAAAGACCAGAAAAAACTGATGAGGGTTGCAGCTATTAATGTCTAAATGCAAGTGCCCTAGATTTCTTTTTAAAGTTAATTATGTCCATGAGAGGGTATCTTAGAAGCTAGGACAGCTAAAACCATGCCTCATTAAGACACGCCATTTAGTTATAGTTGGAACTACTGCTATTTTTTTTTTCCTCTTGCACTGATATAGTACTCCAGCTTTGAATTGTCAATGGAACTCTACTGAGTAGACTGCCTTTTTTTTCTTGTCTTCAATGATATATGGTTGAAAAGACATGGTTAAAAACATAAAATAAATATGTTTCAATATAGTTTCTTATTGAATTCCTGTATTTTCAATTTCAAAATATGAGGCACAAGACTCTATTGTTTCTGTCTTTTCTGTTCTAGTAGAATAAACAAATGCTACCTGGATAGTTCTGAAATGGGACAAAGGGCATGTTTATCATTTCACTCAAAAACAACTAAATTCCTTTCCTTAACATAGTTGGTAGCTTGAATGAGAGGTGAAAATATAGACAAAAAAAAAATAAATTAAATAAATAAAAAATACAAGTAACAGAAGTGACACTTGATCATAAAAAGCTGTCACATTTCAGATTTCACATATAATGAAAAACATTTATATAGCAGATGTTGGTATCACTGATCTTGATAAAGATCAAGTTTGACTTTTCATACATACAAAGTTGCCTTCCACTATAAATTTCACCTGTAGAGCGTCCTTAAGTCCCCAGTTTGCCACATACCTATCTCCTTACTCCCCCATTTCCACAGCTTAAAATAGTTGAAAACTATGGGCTTTGCAAATTCTCTCTGTTCTTTCTTTCTTCTTCTTCTAGCTCTAGTAATCTATGAGGTCAATGCACAGCCTCTGGTCCCTGCAATGTTCATATTTGGGGATTCAGTTGTTGATGCAGGCAACAACAATCACCTCTACACCATTATAAAAGCAAATTTCCCTCCTTATGGTAGAGACTTTGTCCATCATAAACCAACTGGCAGATTCTGCAATGGAAAACTTGCTTCAGACTTAACTGGTACACTTCATTTCCAAACCCCATCATGGATTCAGTCTCGTTTTTCAGTCTACTAATTTGTTTTTCTGGGTTTATTGTATCTTTTGGTAAACAGCTGAGAACCTAGGTTTCACTTCTTACCCACCAGCCTATCTTAGCAAAAAAGCCAGAGGCAAGAACCTCCTGATCGGTGCCAACTTTGCCTCCGCTGCTTCTGGTTACTATGAAACTACTGCAAAGCTTTATGTAATTTCATTAAGACCCCAAACTCTTAGCATCTCTGTGTCCTCTCATATGTCTCTAGACAATTGAGTAATGTGTTTTGTGTTTTCTGGTGTAGCATGCAATCCCATTGAGTCAGCAATTGGGGAACTACAAGGAATACCAGAATAAGATAGTTGGAATTGCAGGGAAATCCAATGCTTCATCAATCATATCCGGTGCAATCTATCTTATTAGTGCTGGTAGCAGTGATTTTGTTCAAAACTATTACATTAACCCTCTTCTCTACAAGGTCTACACTCCTGAACAGTTCTCAGATCTTCTCATACAATCCTATACAAGTTTCATCGAGGTCTCTCCTATCCTAAACACACAGTACTTGTGTCGTCCTTCACTAGTTTTAGACTAATGTAATTTTGAGTGCTGCTAAAATCAAATCATGTGCAGGATTTATACAAGCTGGGAGCGAGAAAAATTGGAGTGACATCACTGCCACCACTTGGATGCTTGCCAGCAACTGTCACAATATTTGGGTCTGATAGCAATGAATGTGTGGCCAAGTTGAACAAAGTTGCAGTTTCCTTCAACAACAAGCTCAATTCCACATCCCAAAGCCTGGTAAACAAGCTTTCAGGCCTCAATTTGCTTGTTTTCGACATCTATCAACCTCTTTACGACCTTGTCACAAAGCCTGCTGACTTTGGTAAGCACAAAATTATTTATTATTGGCTTGGCTCTGCCCAAATCTTGTAACTGATTAAAAAATAACTAGAGGGATACAGGATTTGTAGAGGCAAGAAAGGCTTGCTGCGGAACAGGATTGGTAGAAACATCAATATTGTGCAATGGAGAGTCTCCAGGAACATGTGCAAATGCGTCTGAGTATGTATTTTGGGACGGTTTTCATCCATCGGAGGCTGCAAACAAGATCTTAGCAGACGATTTGCTTACCAGTGGCATTTCTCTCATATTTTAATAAAATGCTTAAAATTGACTACATTAATAATTGAATTTGTCTAAATGGGATTGCTTAATTAATCTTTGTTTGAGAGTATGGCTGTGTGCATTTGGTGTTGGAATGTGCTCGGTAGACATCATGGTTTGAATTTAGCATGTCGAAGGTTTTCAATTTTTACATTAAATTGCTCGATGCAGCTTAAGTTGATGCAATGTTGTTTACATGTAATCCTTTGTGTATGAATAAAACATAATACTACGTCCATTTATTTTGTCTTCAAGTTTTTCTTCCTATTATTTTGTTCGTATAAAAATTCACATTTATTACATAAATATATGCATTAACCCTTCCACCATTTTTCTTTTTTTCAATATAAGGGATATCCTCGATCAACTTACCTGATTAATTAAATTAATAAAGACTTAATTCCTTTATTTAACAATTAAGAGAACTAAAATAAGATTGAATTCCCTTATATAACCGTCATTATTTCACAAGAGAATAAATGAAAAGAAAAGAATAGGGATAGAGCATACACTTTCTGTTGTAATATAAAATTCATTTCAAAATCAAACACGTTTTTATTCTTTATATTTATTATATCCTGAAACACTAGCTAAATACAATTTTAAGAAACATTGAATTAGATTTATAGATGCAAAGGCTATTCTCCATTATACAGTCCAAAGCTTGTCAATTTATTGAAGGAAAAAAATAGTTTTAATAATTTGGAAAAATGAAAACTGGTATTAATTTTTAATTTTGGAAAGGCGCAATTGAACACAAACCAGTCTTCTATTTTATTTTTCCCGTATAACTTTCGGTTGACAACTGAAGCGGCTGTAAGTTTTTTCCACTTCTTTTTTTTTTGTTTCCTTGTGCTTTAACAGGCCCCAAACCGGGTCTGCGAAGGCCTGACGAGGCTACCCAAGAAGCCTCGATTGGAGGCCCTGTCCACATTAACCTGGTCAGTTTAGAGGGTTTTTTCTCTCTCCCTTTCTTCTTCCTCACATATAGGAAAATAAAAGAAAACAAATCTTATGATTTCATATTTTATCGGGAAATAAAAAATAAATAGCCCGATTTTCTCTAGAAAATTTTTGTTTTTTCCTCCTTGATGGCGAGTAGGAAGCTTGTTCGAGACTTGGTATTCTCATGGAAGCCCCGTTTTCTCCACTTGACAGCACACAAGGTTATTTTATCTGTTTGGTTGCGCAGAATTATTTTTCTGATCAGTTTCTTTCTGCTGTTTGGTTGCCGGGAAATATAGGAAAAGAAAGGAGAATATGTGATTACAGAAAGAGGAACATAAGTTATTAGTCTAATTTAATTTACGGTTATTTCTCTGTTAAAAGAAAGACAAAATGTTGGTGCATCAACGGATGTTGCACAAAACAGTAATTTGGACGATGAACCAGTCCTCAAGACATGATTACTCGGTGAAACTGTAACAAAAAAACAAAGATCAGAATCCAATAATGGCGACGAGATGTATAGTGAAGTAATGATGATCAAGAGGGAGAGGAACTTACTCGATATGTTTTCGGCAGCAATCTAACAATCTCCCAACATTTAACTCATCTACAGAATGTTCTCCTGCCACATCACCCCCACTAAGACGATCCTTTGAAGCAGTCCACTGATTTAAAATACTGACTATTCTCGTCAGCTGAATCCGCGTTAAGGGGAAAAGAGCATAAAAGGCGTATGATGTGAGAAACATGCAAATAACGCAGATTGATTTATGGCGCATAAGTTTTCCAAAATCAAATTTATGTATTGCTCACGTAAGTTTAAGAAAATAAGACAAGGATACAGCTGTACTTCGATTTGATTTTGAGCTAGAACTGGTCAAGTCCTTGGTTACTTCACAGGAATTATCTGATTGTCGGTTGAGAAGATCATCTTCAATAATCTCAGATTTTCTTGCTAGAACCAACACATACTGATGCAGGCTTAATAGGCTCATGTCATTTTCTCTAACTCGAACGAGTAACCTTGCAATAATGCTCCACAGAGCACTCCTTGCTTCTACATCATCTGAAGCCAAAGGAAATACCTCGAGTAGTCCCTGTAAGAATGGCAAATCTGGACAGCCAATGTGTCACCACTAGTTCAATTAGGGGCCAATTATTGGCAGAAGATTGTGATTCAGGAATAAATCTTGCTGATAAGAAAAAAAAAAGTACATTATACCTTGTGACATCTCGGAGGCTAAATTAGGCATATCAGATAGAATATTTGCAATCAAGACAACAACAGTAACACAAGAGCTAGCAACCTGCAGCACAGAGATTAGCACATGACTTTACAATTTAGTCAAGCAGCAATAGATTCCACCCGAAGCCAAGGAATAAGCATAAATGAGAACATACAGCATGATGACATCCATTGTCACTGCTTGAAGATTTAACTTTTCCCTTCACTTCCGGTTATTGATGCAAAATCTTTTAACTTAAAGTTATTAGTAGAAGGCCTAGTCAACACACACTCATAGCAATTGTAAGAGATTGACTTTTATTTGCTTACTGTTTTAAAAATCACACAGGGAACAAAGGTGTCTGCTTCACTAGTACTGTATAATCCTTTAGCTGTGAGAATTTTGAATAGGCTTTCATAAATCAGTTCTGTTATCAAATCTACAACATGTTCATAAACTAAAAACAAAAAATCCTAGTGTGGTCTGATCTTGAGTAATGGATTGTGTGAACTTTTTTGACAGCATTTACTAGGAGAAAGGATTAAATCCAAGTAACATGGTTATTAAACATGATAAAACACTCGTTCCAGTTCATGACGTCACTAAAACTTGAGGTTGAAGCCACTTCATAATTTCATGCGAACTGTAAATATGCAGTACTAAATGCAATCTTATCATAGATGTACTATGTATTGCTGAAAAAACCATATTACTAAGAACCTGAACCTGCCAGTACAAAAGGCATGTGAAAGCCTGCTGTAAAATTTGCAGATCACAAACATCACAAAGAGCCCACACCAAACGGGCTTGTAATTAAAACTTTGCAATAGAAACTTCATCCTAGCACTAGTTTTGAGGATGGAAATGTATTAACAGAAGGTGAGTTCAGTATTGGAGGATGGATAGTCATAGTTCCAAATTCAGAAGATCTACAAGTGCTGTTTTGGTCCTGTATATTAAATTATCAACAATTAAAGCTTAAGCAAATCACCAGCCACACAGCATATGATTCGAAATGCTAATTAGGGACTTTGTAGTCACAATACCTCAGCTTTATCCGGGAGTTTGATCAGGTCACAAACTAGTTGGAGAAGTTTCTTATTAGAGCAGATTTCTTGGGAATGACCATCCAAAATGGAAAGAGCTTCAATTGCACGAAGAATTACATCAAGAACAGAGTACCTGGAATGATATATAGATTGATTGTCAAACTGAGTATCAGACAACATATTGATTGTGTTTAACCCTTCAATGCAAATGGGGCGAGGTCACACCTTTCAGGTACTCTTTCCTCTGTTAATCTGCTCATTTCAAAATCCAAGAGGTTGATCAATAGACGTGGTAAACCCAGCTTCATCAAGGATGCAACAATGGTACATGAAGCTTCCTGTTGACTTTCTAGAATAGCTAGCATCAGTCCTACACTCTGTCCAAGAAGGAAACTTCTTTAGACATTGGAAACCACAAAATTTAAGCAATAATAATTGATCGTTTAAAAAGAAAAAAAATCACATATACAAACACATAAAGCACAAAGCTTTAGATACTTCTATGTGTGAAACATGTGGATATATGCAAAAACAGATGAGATCATTTAAAAGCAAATGCAAATAGAGTATGTTTCTCAACAATTTGTTTTAAAGAATTTCCATATTTGATTTAAGTATTGAAAATCTTCAGTAATTCCCCAATAAGATAATCGAGACCAATTATAGGCTTTCTTTAAGTCCTTCATGCACTCTGGACAATTGATTGCAACTGCATCACAGATCTATATGCCCAAAGAATTTCCAAAATTGATAAAGTATTTAACTGCTCAGCTCTCTAGCCTGGTTATTAGTATGCCTCACCTACCCTAAATGTTTAAAGGTTACAAGGCTCCTATTTCATCGTTATTTCTTCCAGAGCTTCTCAAGGGCATCCTGAAAGCAGCACACCAAACAAGCACCAGCATCCTGGAAACTCTAAATTTTGGAGATAGGTGTGGCCTTTAAAACAGTGAAGTGCCCATCTTTGGTGCTGGTTATGTGTTTTTTATAATTGCTATTTTCTTATGGTTGCAACCTACAAGCATCTTACACATTTTCTACTGTAAATGTATAAATAGCACTTGGGTGCTTGAATTCAAATAATAGTATTGCATATGTACAGAATGGCATATAATTTTGTTGCTACCTTCTCTAAAAGCTGCGGATGTAAGGTATTTTCTGCAATCCATATAATACGACAAAGAATATGTTCAGACTGCACTGCCTCAGCCCAGGGATAACATTCATTACCTTGAAGACCCAAAGTTAACAACCTGTGTCAGAATTTAAACTGTAAAGAAAGTGTATAGAATGGATTAAGAGGAATACATCATATGCTGCAGTGTCAAATATGTTACAAACATAGCCTAACAAATTATAAGAGCAACTAAGGACTTGGCATCGGTAACAATTTCACAACCAACAACATTTAGGGATATGAAACTGTAAATATCACCGCTTCCATGTTTTGTTTTTTAGGATGAATTTGGAAAAAAGGTATGGCAACAAAAAAGTTCATGTTCCAGAAGAGGCTATCAACTCTCAAGTACATGTCTTGCTATAGACTCTCAACTTGGGTAGAAGTCAGAAATGCTTTTATAAACGAAAAGAAATTTTGGTAAATGAAATCTTGAAAATTCCCAAGTAAAAGAGAGTAAATAAGAATCAAAGACTCGCAACTATATATTACCTACAAGCTTCAGCTAGGCATTGAGTGTCATCTGAAAACAATTGATCCACAATTGTTGAAATCAGCCCATTTGCAGAGACTATATGCTTCATTGGGGCTTCATGGCAGGCTAGGTTTCCAATAATGCCAAGACAGATTTCCTGAGCAATGAAATGAAAGACAAACCACAACCATAAGCACCAAAATCTCAACAAACTAACAAACAACCAATTCCTTTCAGTGAAGTTGACAAGGCAAGAAATAACTTCAACTTAAAAGAAAAAACATATTTAAAGAAAGAAGAAAAAAAAGTAGCTCACTGTAACACGTGCTGATTGCGAAACAGTAAGGTTAGCCATAAGCACTTCAAGCACAAGGTTTTGCACCTGCACGGATGAGTCAACATCCAATCCAGTAAACATATATACATAACTGTAACAAATATTATAGCTTGATCACGTTAAACTACTAAGCCAGTGGTGTTTTTTTTCTAAACCTAGCCTACTGTATGCCATAACGAATATCGCAAAAAGTTAAACAATGATATAACACGCATTAGCGAGAATTCGACTAAAAAACCCCATAAATTGTCTTATCATGAACAGGAATTCATAGCCATAACAACTCGAAAATTCAAAACTATTATCATATAAACAACACAAAACATCAGCAAAAGGAGAAGCAAAGCAAAATCAATTAGTACCATGAGTTCAGCATGAGTTCTACTCGCCGCAAGATCCCACAAAACGCAACCATACTCTTCCCAAATCTCGTCCCCTGCCAATCCACGACACGTGTCCTTATCTTCTCCTCCTCGACTACCATCATTAACTATGTCCATTTTCTCACACTCATTTCCACTCTCTTCCACCATTTGATTCGTATCACCACGGCCGCCATCATCACTGCCGTTAACTCCACGAGAATCACGACTGGTCACGGAATCGATGGGAATAAGTTTCCGAATCAAAGAGATGATGTAACTAGGATCAACGGTTGTTGTAATTTCAAAAAACTGCAACAATAAATAACAAACCCTAACTTTTAATAACTTGTTTGCTCGAAATAATTACGCAAAGAAAAAACTAAAGGCCGTTATATTGTGATATGACCTCATAATCGGGCGGTGCAGAAGGGTTGCGTGCAAGTTCATCTTCGTCGTGACGGGTCTCTTCCTCCACGTAGTCGTCTTCGTCTTGGTGTTCTTCTAGCGGGTTTGATTTTGATTCCAACGCCATTTCTTAAGCTTCGATTTTGTTTTGTTTACTTTTTCCCTCTATTTTCAAATATTTTCACTTTTTATTTCTTTCTCAATTTTGCAGGGTTTCTCTCTCTTTCTTATATTTACCCCTTACATTTTCCGGTTTTACACCTTACTCTTTTTTTTTTTTTTTTTAAGTGAGACTTGGTAATTTGGACTAGGGAGTGTTAAATAAAATGAGATTTTAAAGGGCTAGTTCTGTGATTATAAATAAGTTTGTTTGTTTTTTTGCCTTTTTTCAATTAGAATATGAAACTAGTATAACAAAAAAATATTTTCCTGAATATATGATATTGAGGTATACTCTTAAAGTAATTTTGATGAACATTGTCTTTTTAAACCGTCTTAATTTTTATGTTGACTCTTGTTATTTTAGTTTTTTTTCCCTAATATTTTAACTTGTCAAAGGTACATTTCAAATTAAAAAAAATAAAAATTTTCGGTCTTTAATTTACTTTTTTATTTTGGGATTTTAGACTAAAGTGTTAATTGTAATAAAATTTTAAAGAGTTAGTCTCGTGGTTATATATATATATATATATATATATTGTATTCATGGACTGATATTTTTTTAAAAAGATATTTCTCAAAATACATGAGACCAATATTAAGGATTTAAACTCTCATTATACTAGTTTTTCTATGAGATTTTAAATTGTCAAAGGGATGTTTGGAAATTAAGAGAGAAAAAAAGATCTGTTTTAATGAGATAATGGTCAAAATTAATAAATTGATTTTTTCAAAGGACTGAACCCTAATAAAATTAAAAATACAGGGACTCAAGCACATTTTTAGTGAGGGTTCCGCGTGCAACAACAAACTGACCTCAAAATCCTATTTCTTTCAAGAAAAGAATCACTGTGTCACGGGGTAATTTTTCGCTCTCAAATAAACCCGTGCAACAGCCTAGTCCCTCACTGGACTCAGCCTTCCCTCACCAATCCCACTAGTGTTTGCCTAGAAACTAAGCAAGCGGAATACACAAGTAGAATAGGATAATCAAAGTGCACAACAAGCTTTATAGGAACTCTTTTTCAACCTTTATTAATCTCGTAAACAAAGGAAGCTATACACAAATCTATATGTGTGCTATGCACAAAGATTGCATGCTACACCAAGCTATCTCTAACTCGTACTCTACATGTTCTTGCATGCCCCTACATGTTGAACATGCCCCATGCATGCCCCTTTTCAACTAAGAGCTGCAACTAGTATTTATAGACAAGCATTTACAAGGCACAACTCTCATTCCTCCTTTTAAGAAAGTATTGGGACACTATCTCACCCATGTTCACCCATGAACATAGTGGCCTCATTATCTACCAAGTAGTGGGTAGTTTTCCCCCATGATCTTAGTGGGTTGAGATCAACCCTTGGTCAGCCCCCATGATCCCATGATCTTGGATATCCATAACTGTCACTAACCCACATTCTGCATGTCCACCTGGCAGCCCCAATTGCCAGTTTTTGCTGCGTCATTTGTTGAGTTTCTTGCATGCCTTGGACAGTCCGTCGTCCAAGCTTTAGATCGTGCCAAGTCGACCCAATGACTTGCACAAGCTGTTGCGCGCTGCCGAATTCGCATCTGCGTGCAGGCTGCCAATTCATGCGTTGTTGAATTCGAATATGTGTGCAGGATGCCACTGTCTGCGTTGCCGAATTATGCGACAGCCCCAGTTCTCGTCAGCTTATCCCCCTAGCGAGTTTTCCTACTTGGCCTGGACAGTTCATCGTCCAGTCCATGTTCGTCAACAATCTGCATTGTCGATTTTTCTTTAACGAACCTTCAACTACATAAATTTGTGCTGCTGATTTATCCCACTGTTGGCATGGCTGCCAGCACCCTCCAGCACTGTTTTGGACCGCCTATCGAAGTGTGCACCTTGTGCACATTTAACACTGTTACACACTGCCTATAAAAACAACCCTCCTGCGACCTTTCCACTACATTCTAAGAAAAACAATTTCTTGCTCTTCTTGTCTGAGTTTCCTTCAGTTTTCTCTTTCTTTCTCTGTTAATTTCTTCAATAACAATGTCACGAAGGAGACAAAGTAGAAGTATGTAGCAAACAAGAAGGCTTTCTTGGGTCATACTATACAGCAACCGTGGTCAAGAAACTTGACCTCAACTCTTTCGCGGTGCAGTGCACCAACTTAGTGGAAGAGGAAGACATGTCAAATCTACTAGTAGAGACTGTTTCTGCTGATGAGGTGAGGCCAGTGCCACCAAGAATTAAATTTGGAAGTGGGTTTTCTGCGTTTGATAAGGTCGACGCTTTTGATAATGATGGGTGGTGGGCAGGCAAGGTTTCCGGACAGAGAGGGCCTCTGTATTTTGTCTACTTTGAGACGACGGGGGATTAGATAGCTTACCATGTCTCAAGATTGAGGATTCACTTGGATTGGGCTAATGGAAAGTGGGTTTCTTCAAAAAAGATGGTTTCTTGACTGCCTACTGGCTTTATTTCTTGACAAGGAATGACTATTCTACTGTTTGTAGTCTCTAGCCTGGATTGGTTCTTCTTTTAGTAGAAGCAATGCTTGATTGCTCTGTCCAGTCTTGTAAGAATCATGAGGATTGGTTTCTTGATTGTTTAATGAGTTTTCTTGAATCATTATTTGTACTGCAAGAATTATCTAGTTGGATTTCTATAACTGATTGAGTTTTCTCTTCTATGCAATTGTGTTTAAGGTAGAATGCCAATCCTTCTCTTCAGCAGCATTTTTTTTCTTTGTTTCTTGAATTTTCCCAGTCGGTTTGTTGTGTTCATGTCTTTCTGGCCCCTAAACAAATTGACAAGAACAAAAGTGCCAATGCCTCAACATTGAAAAAAGAAGAAGAAAAACTGTGCACGATTAACAAGATGCAAAGGGAATGACTCTGTTTTTTCCCCTTTTATCTTCCATTAACCTTTCAGATTTGACTAAAATCTTAAAATAGTTTTAGCTTATTTTATTTAACTGTTGGATCAGGATGTGTATATGATAAACAAGCAGTTACCAAGCATTAACCATTTTCCTTACTACATACGAGATTTAAGCGTTTTCCAGTGTTAAAATGAACGAAAAGATTCAGTAAGCTGAAGGATTCCTTGGAGTACTTGCGTTCAAACTCTTATATGAAGGTCTCAGGAAACAGCAAGGGCTGGTTTTAGGCCATAATACCTACGCAGTGGCTCTGGTGATGGTTCCCGTCCCCTGAAGTCAATGAAAACCTGAAGGCGTAATGAATCCCAGCCTTATTCAGAACATGAAAATCAGATTACAAAAGAAAAACAAAGAATTTGTTAAGCTGGTATGACCTGGAGGGGTGATTTTCCACCACCAAGAGCTAGAACAGTTTCTCGAAACCTGATACCAGTTTCTTTGACAGCCTGTTTGCAGAAAGATTTATTAAGTTCAGTCATTGAAACCATTTTCTGGAGATTAACAGACAAATCAAGCAGTATCAAGAAAAATAATGTGGTAATTCCATTTAAACCTCTCAAGAGAGGGGAAAAAAACTTGTATGCTTATGATTTAGCTAATTTAGAAACTTGGAGAATTTAATTATTTTTTTCGGTTTGATTAATAACCTGTTAAAAAACTATTTTAATTCAAAAGTTTAAACGGTTAGAGGAGGCTTGAAGAATGATTTTCTTTTTAGTCAAGTAAAGGACAGCAGCTCCATAATAATATGCAGAACTATATATGGACCATCACTTCTAAGGTGTGAGAACTTGTAGAAACTACTTTGACATAGAAATTCGATGCCATACCTTTTCATTATTCAAGCCAGCCTCCTCAAATGCCGAGAAAGCATCGGCAGCTAATACCTCTGCCCACTGATATCGAGAATTTTCAAATTCAGAAAGTTAAGGAATGTAAAAGGCATCAGTACTAATGTAAAAACTCATTTCAAGGAAGCTAACTAGAGCTGTTTAATAATATCAAAAGGAAGTTCTAGTATTCAGCAACTTAAATATGTACCTGGTAGCAATAGTAACCAGCTGCATATGTATCTGATACAGAAAAGATGAATGAGAAACTGTTCATTGGAAGACAAGGGTCCAGTTGAAATATATAATTGCATTTTGAGTAAGCACCTGCAAATATGTGACTGAAACTACAGAGGAATCTGTCCTCTGGTTGTAGGGGCATCACTTGTGTCTTTCTACTCACTCTTTGATCAATATCAAAGACAGATTCTAGCCCACCTGGAATGTAATTTTTATGGAGCTCCAAATCCACACTTGCAAATCGTAGCTACAAATGACATTTTGAACAATTAAATCCTCCCTTTTGAGTAATGAATTAAGAAATTCTGCTTCCCCATTGACAGATAATCTAAGGTTATTGTCTTCGTAATATGATTTAACTCCCTGGTTGTTAAGCATGGGCATAAGGGTGGGTCTTAGAGAGGCCGCTTAATGCAGGAATGCTTAAGGTCAGAACTTTAGCCTGATATTTTATTCCTAGACCCCTTTCAAAGATGGCCACAATCGTGTTGAATGGCTGTGGGCAGAGAACGGAAGAACAGAACGGAAGCCAGTTGTATACATCAAAACAATAACAGAAGTTTCTATATAGGTTTAGCAGAAAGGTAAGGAAATAAATTCAAGTATAATTCCATCTACCTGACGAAGCAATTCTGAACCTGCACGGAAAGTCCTTGTTGCAAGGAGCTTCGAACATATATCTTCAGGTAGACTCTCTCCAGTTTTATAGTGTTTAGCAATGCTCATCAATGTATCTCTGCGAAATAGGGATGCAAAACACATCATTTTAACTGAAAGCGAAAGGCGGAGAATCACTTAGCATTAACAAGGTTGAATACTGCGACAATAGGACACACTTAAAGTTTCCCATTTGGAAAGGTGAAGGTTACAGCGAGTATGGACTACAGGCAGTCAAGGCAAGGATGGAATTTGATGCGGCATGGATCGAGCAAATGGTTGAAATGAAAAGGAAATGGCAAGTAGAATGATTACGATAGTTATTTTATATAACATTACCTTTGGTAACACCAATGTTCCATGAACTGAGAAGGTAATTCAACAGCATCCCATTCTATCCCTTTTGTACCAGAAACAAGACCTTCATCTTGATTGGTCAGCATATGCTGAAGGGCATGTCCGAACTCATGGAACAGAACCTCAACCTGGGGCCATCAACAATGAGATATCAGATATCAAAAGATACAGAAAGATAACTTTTTCCAGCTAAGATGAATGCAGAACCTACCTCACGGAAGGTCATGAGACTTGGCTTGTCAGCCGATGGTGGTGTTTGATTACACACAATATGTACAACCGGTAGCCTGTGTGATGTAGCATCATGTGAAAGTACACGACTGCGACCAACAACCAAATCCACCCATCCCCCACCGCGTTTCCCATAAGGACGAGAATATGGATCAAAATAGAAGTATGCTATTGGAACATCTGACAAGTTTTTGACACAGTAGAATCTGACATCATTGTTCCAAACCTGAAGAGTCATAAACCAAACGGCATTGGTAGGTTGCAGTTTGATGTTGAAACCACGAATACATAAACCTATTTTAGAATGTGAAAAGATTACCGGAGCTAATCCATCAGCTGGGTAAATATTAATACCAAAGAGCTTCTTTCCAAGGCTGAAAAGACCTTCTATAACCCTTGACAGTGGGAAAAAAGCACGTAGTTCTTCCTGCAGCCAAGAAAACAAGCAGGGAACACCATTTAGCCTTACTTAAAGTGGAAAAAAACTCATAACAAAGAGATGAATACAAAGTTTCCATCCACTTTCACATTGATTTCTTATGCTACAAAGAGGGAAGGGATCTACCTCATTAATGTCACACCTCGACTCGCGAAGCCTCTCGCTCCAGAAGTTGATGTCCCAGTGTCTAAGTTGGTTGGCTTCCACAGCATTATGACCTTTAGCAAAAATCTCAAGGTCTTCCATGTCTTCAAAGAAAAAAAATTTAGTTACTCCATTGCCAAAAATATTCACAATATTCAACATCTTATCAAGTTAAATATCAAATTCAATCATCTGTAAATGGTCATCTTAAAACATAACAACAGGTGCTCTTATCTAGGCACTAGACAGTAAAACCCCAGAGAAACCCTACAATAATCAGGATGCAAAAACATGAATTCCTACTAAGAACTAAATGGGAAATAGAATCAACGCCAATTACCTTGAATTGCAGAACTGTGGCATGCATTGCAAAGTTCCTCAATAAGCTCCTCTGCCTTATCAACTGTCGCCATTTTTGTTTCCATGCTTACCTGGAATGACCATGCCCGAGTTACTAAGATCAGCAGAATGAACATTTAACACACACTGCATGTCCTACCTCAGCGTAATTATCGAATCCAAGAAGCTTTGCCTTCTCCAACCTAAGCTTCAAAATGTGATTGATGATTTCTGTATTGTCAAGAACTCCAGTTGAAGCACGAGTGACATAAGCACGGTATAGTTCTTCACGTAAAGAACGATTCTTTGCATGTTGCATGATTGAACGATAGCTTGGACCAGCCAATGTGACAACCCATGGACCATTTTCAGCAGTTGCATTTTCGTGACCCTTGATTCTCAAGAGTATGAAGCATATAAGAGAACGAAGAAATGCAAGAAATGACTTGGCAAAATGCAAGTTGTAACAATGCAGGCCAGCATTTTGACACAGTATACCTTGGACACTGCCATCTGTGCAGCCATTGCAAGCCCAGTAGCTGTCATTCCTTCGATGTCCTTCTTATCTGTAATTAATTTTTCAAATTTGTTCGTTGCATCTAAAATATTCTCCTCAAACTGCTGTGCTAGCTTCTCCAACTCCTGAACTCAATGACAGGGAATATTCACAAATCTATAAAAATAACATACATTGCAGCGGTAACTACTTTCTGAATTCCTTTTCATTTCCCCAAGAAGATTTAAAGGCTACAAACATGTTTAGCTTAGAATTATCCCGCTTATGATGCTCTAATAATCAGAAAAGGTAATTTCCTGATACTGCTGACAAGGAAAAATAATATCTCCTGGAATCAAGATCGACTCAAGCTCATATCAGGAAGAAGGAAAGCTAACTCGTTCATTTGCTTGTCTTTTCTGTATCATTACTGCTTTAATGTGAGTCATCGATGTCGAAACTCACCTGTTGAATCTCATTGAAACGTTTTCTTTTATCATCCTCAAGAGAAACACCATTGAGGACTGCCTCCTTTATTTGAGCTGCAGAAAGCATAGACAAATGCAGTTTATGATGAATCTGTATGTTGTGCCATGAGCTAAAAGATCAAATCATCACCAATGAACCATCGCACATCCAATGGATGGAAAAACTGAGCAGAAAGTATAGAACGTAATATTTTAGACTACAACAACAGTTTAAATAACCCTCGTGCTGCGAGTAAAACAATTTTTTTTACTCCGCGTATATAAAAAATAAAAGCTAAAGCTGCACGTAGAAATAATTATGATTGTCAATAATTCTAAACTTGTTCTAACTAGCAACATTCAAAACTATTTACTATTTAAACATTAGCTAAATAATGAAAATCCAGATCAAATAAAATCTCTGAAAACCTAACTAGAAAGATAAACAAGATTCCAACATGGCAACTTTCAAGTCTAATTGGGACCAACTCTATAGAGAACTGAGCGTGCAGGATACGTTGACCAAGTTTCAACTCAATTCAACTGTCCAACATTAATTTTACACCAGCAAAACCAAAACCAGATAAGATGTAGTTCATGAAGCTGCAATACCTTCCACTATGCGTTTTCGTGCCTCGTTCAAGCTCTCCCATTCAGAAGATTGTCGAATGGCTTTAAATGCAGTGTATATAGGTTTACTTTGGTCCAATCTAAGCTCGAACTTTACCTTCTCTGGCTGCAAGAAAACTTTTTTTTTTCTTTTAACCTAAAAAACACAGCCCGTGATTCATATGAAGATGGTAAAGAAACAGGTAATTACACAGTTACCTGGACTTCTTCGATGGCTGAACGAAGTTCAGGAGAATCCATAACAGCATTCAGATGGTTCACAATCCCCCAAACAACAGATAATCTGTCTTTAATGTTCTCCAATGGCTCCACCAATTTTGGCCATGTTGGTTCTCCTCTAGTCTCTAACTCAACCAAATTACTCTCCTACACATATCACAGAACTATAGCTTCCAGGAAAATCTTCAATTCATGCTGTGAATTACAGTAAAAAACAATTGCCAGAACAAAAAAAAAAAAAAAAAAAAACAGAAGAGAAAGATCCGAAGCTTAACACAACGTACAAGCTGGTCCAAGAGTGAAAGGATGGCAGGGGAGACGTGCTTGGGCTGGATGGCATCATAAGGAGGAAAGAGGAAGTCCTCCAGCAAGGGATTGTTGTTTTGATAATCAGCTGCCATGGATGACAATCACTTGATAGATCATTCCTAGTTATCATCATATGACAACTATTTATGTATTTAACAAACATATTACAAGACTCTTTGACTTTTGTGCTACTATGAATTTTTTTATTTTTTCTCACATTTCTAGCTTGATTATCCTAATGTGTGCTAGTTAATAAATTAATGGAGAATTTGGTGATGTGGAGTAGTGGACTATATTTAATGAAATTGATGGGCGCAGTTCGGAGGACATAGGATGATTTGATTGGCTTGATCTATCTTATACTAAGTCTATGCATAAATTACTTAATCGAATAAATTGTATTATTCTGAGGATTTTTTTTTTTTAATAGTTTTGAATATTAGAATAACCGTTCATAAGAATTATTAAATCTTTTTAAAATACCAAATCATTGTGGAGAATGTAACCCGAATGGTGCTAATCGAGGTGGACAAGTAACCACAAAGCTTAAGCCAAGTGTCAGACGCAAAGCAACCAACACGTGGCAGTTCCTCAAGCTCTTTGCATTAAAAATTCATTAAATTGGGCAATTGAAAGAGAAAAACATATGATCAATGACGAAACTAAATCTAAGCCACAAATAGCACTAACCGTCGTTTTTTAACTAACTACCTAATTAAAAAATAATTTAAAAAATCCAAAAAAGTCTATATTTTATCGCTAAAAAGCCAACCAGATTCTCTCTCTCTCACCTGCTTTTCCTCTCACTTCAGCTCCGTTACAGTCCATGACCGAACCTCACTCACCACATCAATGGCTTTATCTCTTCAATTTCCGCCGGCACTACCTAACCACCACCTCCTCTTCTCTCACTCTACACTCCCATCCTCCTCACCTCCTCACCTCTCTCTCATCCACAAGAAAAAATTATTTCCACTGCTTCCCATCGCAGTGAGATCATCTTCCAGAGTCAAATGTTTGACCAAATCAACGGAGGAGGATCGAAGCGAACAAGAAAGCAACTTAGTCTCTGACTCTGATGTCGGAGAAGAAGCAGAAATCAGAGAAGACACTAAAGTCCAGCTCCAACAGAACAAGAGGATTCCAACAACATCGTCGTTTGGTGATTCTCTCTCCCTTGGGATTCGTGAGCATGTTTATGAGGTGCGTTTTTTCTTTCCTTTTCCTTTGGTGCGGTGTCGTTTTTGTTTCTGCTAATCGTTTTGATTTTCGTTTTGAAGGTTGTAGAAGTTAAGCCAAATGGAATGGTATCCACTCGGAAAATAAACAGGCGTCAGTTACTCAAGTCTAGCGGTGACTGCCAAAATTAATTTTTTAATTTAATATATTTGTAATTGATTAGTATTTAATTAATTTCCTTAAAGAATGCTGTTATCTTTTTAAAAATCATCAGGTCTTCGACCAAGAGATGTCCGCAGTGTTGATCCATCATTATTTTTGACAAACTCAGTGCCCTCTTTGCTGGTAATTATTTTTTTTAACTAATTACTTGCAGTGAATTTTGTGCATGCTTGGCTTCAACAGTTGAATTGTGGTAAACTTACAGGTTCGTGAGCATGCTATCTTACTCAATCTGGGCTCATTGCGAGCGATAGCAATGCAAGAATGTGTCCTTATATTTGACTACAATCGGTAATTTTTTTATTCCGCAGCAGCACAAATTACTTCCATTTCTTTTATTATTCTTTTTGCTTGAGTTTAGCTAATGGTCAATCTCCTCCGTGTTCTGGTCCTTGTTAGGAGAGGAGGAAAAGCTTTTATAGATACCCTGTTGCCTCGGTTGAACCCCAGAAACTCGAGTGGAGGGCCATGCATGCCGTTTGAGCTTGAGGTCAGTCAGGTGTTCTTTATTCTTTAACTTTATCAGTGCTGAAACATGAACACTGCTAGATGAATGCGTTTTGATTTCTACATGTTGCGATTTGTGGAAAAGCTATATATTTTTTAAGTGGCTTCAGTGTTGAACTTTTAGGTTGTTGAAGCAGCATTGCTATCACGAGTACAACGTTTGGAACAGAGACTGATGAATATAGAACCTCGTGTGAGTATGGGAACATAGTGAGTGTACTTTTATTATGTGTTGTTTTTTCTTTTGCTTGCGTCTTGATGCTCTTTAAAATTCTTTGTTTTGCCAGAAGTGTTTCTGAACTATTTTTAGTTCTCGAGATTCAAATTTGTAAAAAGGCGATGGTAACTAATCACTTAGTTGATACTTGAGTATAACATGCTTTACTTGATATTGCTAGGGTCAGGATTGCATAATATTTTCCCTTGTTGCTTTACTAAAACATGAACAAAGTCCTTCATTCTTCTTTTAATAAACCTCGATGATCTGTACGTTGCTTCTGCATTGATACCTATTCAACTTGCTTGCTAGGTTACATATTATGGTCTTCCTGACATGCTAAATCTTTACACCTGGTCCTTTACTGTTTGCTCCAGGTTCAAGCTTTACTCAAGGTTTTGCCCAACCGGTTAACTGCAGATATACTGGAGGAACTTCGTATTAGCAAACAAGCCTTGGTAGAGTTTCTTACTGTACTTGGAATGTCATAACTGTTGTGACAAGAAATGGTCTTTAATTCTTACACCTTCACTTTTTCATTAAAGGTTGAATTGGGTTCAAGGGCAGGGGCTCTTCGTCAAATGTTGCTTGATCTTTTGGAGGACGAACATGAAATACGCAGGATATGTATAATGGGAAGAAACTGCAAACTCAAAGGAAATGACATTGTGGAATGCTCTGTTCCCCTAGAAAAGCAAATTGCTGAAGGTAAGACCTACATAGGCTCCGTATGCTTGACTTGAATAAGCAATGTTCCCATTTTGCATTATTCTTCTACTTCTTCTTTCTTTCTTTTTTATGAAAAAAGAGATTTATATCAGAGAAAAGGAAAATAATTTACTAAAATAGGTTTAACCAGGGATTGATTTTTGTCATTTGCAGAAGAGGAGGAAGAAATTGAGATGCTTTTGGAAAATTACCTTCAGAGGTCTTTCCCCGGTCCCATTTTGCAAGGATATCTGATATAAGTTCCTCATACTTGATATGATTTATGCATAATAGGTTTAGGAAACCTCTCCACTAATTCATTTCTCACTTCCTCCTTTAAATTTGTTTCAAAGAAAGGTAGACTGTTCATAAATGTTGACAATTTAAAATAAACTGTGAATACGTGATGGCTTAGCTGTGCGTCAGGATTATGTCAATAATTCCTCAGGTTATGTTTGTATTCTTGTGCCTTTGTCATGTGGGTAGATATAAAAAGAGTGAACTCATTTCTATAGATAATATGCAGCTCAATGCTGATTACTTGAGCATGTGAGGATATGTGTTGCCTTGGAATGAAAGCTTGGCATTTTGCTAGTATTGTCTATATCTCGAGCTTTGGAATGACCAGAGAGAGTTAGCTAGGTCTATGTAACAGGCCTTCTATTGGAGGCAGGCTGGTGTATTTAACTTTTAGCTTGAACATGGCCTCCAAGGGAACGTCAATAGGTGCTACTGTTGAGGTTGTGTTTTATTATTCATCACAATTCCGATTTAACTAGGAAAATAACATATATTTTCATTTCATTCAACTCTACAGAATCAACAAAAGCCTTCAAGAAGTATTGCTGCTAGAATATAAAATAAGAAAAAAAATCTTCCAAGGAGCAGTTAATAAGTTGATGGGCATTCAGAATTATCTTTTCAGTTAGTGAAGTTACTTTGTCTACTATGCAAACTGGCATCTCAATATCCTGTGATTTTGCAGATCTGAATCTTGTCATGGTCAGGCAGAAAGACTTCTTGATTCTGCAAAAGAAATGGAAGATTCCATTGCTGTTAACTTAAGGTCTGAATTATTTTGACTTTTCTTGCTTTGTTAGCTTTGGCCTTAGAGTCCAATTAAACTTTAGTTGTTTTCTTTGTTTGTTTCAACTGAAGATAATCTTTGAAGCACTTTTTGAAGCTTTAAAAACCTTCTCAGACACACGGAATCAGTTAAATCATGAATGTACTTGGGTCATTGTGCCCGTGTTTAGGCTGAATGAAACTCAATGACTGTTTCTTTATTATTTGTTTAGTAAAAACCTTTCCTTTACTAGTTGTTTAATTCTTTTGGTGGGTACCTTGGACCTAGAACAATGACTTTGGCTTAAATAAAGAATTAAGGTGCTCGTCAAGTCAAGGCCAGATTCTATATGAGTTAGCTTACAGAAAGAAAATTTTTAATTTTGCAGATTTTTTGCATCGAGTAAAGCTTAGCCAGACCATTCAAAAGGCACACGATTGCTTTGTATTAATCATATGTAAAATTTTATCTGATTGTTATTTTTAGAGATTGAACACCAGAGCTATTGCATTTGAACTACCTCACATTAACTTAATATTCTATTGAGTTCTGTTCCACCTACTGCAGATATACATACACCGGAACATTAACTTAATATTCTATTGTACTTTCCATGTGCGAAACGAGCTGAACAGCACAAGAAAATTGCGCTAGCCTTACCCTAGAGGCCTGGAGGGTAAATTACCGAACACCCCTCAACGTAAAAATAAGAAGGAAAGATAAAAGAAGAAGTGGAAAGGAAATGGTGGGAAAAAAGAAAAGAAACAAAACCATGGCTCAGTTCACCTTGGCAATGATTTATGGTTATTTTTTCAGTAATACATAATTAATGGGAATTATTGTGTTCCACACTTGTGAGATTCTGAATACCCAAACTTTTAAACTTTCTTTAACAGCTCTCGGAGGCTTGAGGTGAGCAGAGTGGAATTACTTCTCCAGGTTGGAACATTTTGTGTGGCTGTGGGTGCTCTAGTTGCAGGTGTGCCCTTCAGCTTGAAAACTAGTATCATGCCTCTTTTACTATGATTTTTTTATTTTATATGAACATCCTGCTCGTCCTCAGGCATTTAACTCGTTTTCAATGACTATGATTATATCTCTTTGATTAGTATATTGTACTTCTATTGAATTGATTACAAATAGACACTGTCTCTCTTGATTATTCTTGACTCCAACAAACATTGAAGTCATGAAATTGATCACCACTTCCTAACCAGCATGATCATTTCATGCTGGTAGCTTTTGGATTTGGAAATGGTATATCTGCTGAAGTTGGGTTAAAACTGAAGATTTAGTTCTCAAGCAGGATCTCAATCACATCTTGTATTCTGAAAATCAATTGTTGTATATTAACGAGGAATTAAGTATGTGAGAGAATATGTGAAGTAGGAAGGTCATGCATTGGGTAACTCCAAAAGATGAACAAACAGTTAACTCCAGAATCATCTCTCAGAAAACTTGATCATGCTGAAATACTGCTACAAGTTTCTGATTTCTTATATGTCTGATAACGTCACATATGCTATTATGTTAATGATACTTAGTGCCATGAAGCAAATGATCTGAGAATCTATTTTTGCATGCTTATCATAAGAAATGTTTCCTGGCTGCAGGTATATTTGGCATGAATTTGAAGTCCTATCTTGAAGAGCATGTGGTATGTTCGTCTTCCAAAAGTTCAAAATCATCATTCCATGTTATTCTATTCTGGTCCGGTTAAAATTGTTGTGCCATAACATCTTTGTTGGAATTGCAGTTTGCTTTTTGGTTAACAACATCTGGGATAATTTTTGGTGCTGTTGTGGCATTTTTTCTCATGTATTCATATCTTCGAGCTAGGAAGATACTGTAATCTGGGCAATTATTCAATATAGGTAAGTACTGCTTCCCGTGAACCATTATTTCTAGCAAAATCTCTTGAGCTACCAAGGACTCCTCTAGTAATAAACTGTTGTAGCAGAAATCCAAGGTCAACTGGAGATCCCACTTCAGCTCATTATGAGAAATATTCTGATGTTTCAGAGGTTCATGAGTCCTTATCATGAATTTCATGAGATAACTTTTATGGCAGTGGCTTGACCTAATGCTATCTTGTGTATTTTATAGGCGATCTCAAAACTGAAGCAGCTCTCATGGCTAGTTGATTTGAGTCACCTGGACAAGGACCAGTCGACGATGTTTCTAGAGCGCATAATAGTCTGATTTGATTGCTGTTAGTGAGCTGTATGTAGGTAGTTACATTAACATTATTTGTGGCCAGCACAGTACGCAACTACAGCTGTTGAAACCAAGAAGTGAAGTTTCATGGAACTTAAATATCCAATGCTTCAATATTTTACCAGAGAAACGGAGCAAGGTTCTGCGAATTCCTGGAAAGAAGGAAGTGCTTATTCTTGGAACAAGTGGGGAGAAATTGTTCCTTATAAATTAGATGTATTTTTGCTCCTGCAAACTGGAGTACCATAGCCATTCTGAAAATTTTGTTGTTAGGCTGTGATTCCCAGCAGAAGTAAATCTCTGTTTCCAGTTACGTCTAATGGCATCTTTGAATTTCATAGTCGTCTAACTCTCAGCTTTTATTTTTCGTTTGAAAATATATTAAAATAATTTTTATTTTATTTTTTAAAAATTATTTTTAATATTATAATTCAAAAAAAACATTTTGAAAATGTTGTTTGGAACACAGTTCCAAACGAACTATAAAAGCTGTTGATCCGAGCCTGGGATATTTGGCTGAAACCGAAATAATGTATCGCGAGTATTGTTATTATCGACTCCTAGTCTTTTAATATGCAACATTTTGATTTGAATGTGAGGCTCAGGCGTAGCTATGAGTCAAGTGCAGTATCATTGCTAGCATACAGATATTTGACCTGAGCATACTCAATGGTATTGTTCATTGTTGTTATACCATGACTGGAAAAAAAACATTAATCTGGTAAAACCTGGTTAACTAAATTGAGTTCTTAGCAACCTTGCTAAATCTGATTCAAATCTAAGAAGCCAACACCAAGAAATTATTTTTAAAATAAAAAAACAATGTTATTATAAAATAAAATAAAATTGATCTGTACTTGGTCTTGTAGCCCAGCGGTAGAAGGGCCTTGTGTCCTTCCTTTGCATCAGGATTCAAGTCTTGTTTGTGCACACTTGTCATTCCCGCGGTGCCTTACCTGTTTACTGGACTTGCAAGATGTTCAATGAGTCCGGGAATTAGTCGTGGTGCGCGTAAGCTGGCCCGGATATCCCGGCTTATCAAAAAAAAATTGATCTGGTTGATTTAATGACCTAGACCTCCTTCTACATCGGTCTCCAACAACGGTTATATTCATGAAGACATTCATGGCTTCGTGTGCTTTCTTTTCCGTTCTAATCGGATTCTTTCTGGAACTTAAATGACCATGCCAACCGGGCGGTTTTTGCTTACGAGGAATGGCAACGAAGCCTGGCAGATTAAGGATTCGAATGTGTTTGGTATTGTGGTAGGTTTGTGATTGTGATGTACAAAAAGTTGTTCAAATCGGAGCCAATTTTGCGGCAGGTTTTAATAACCAACTGAACCCGTCACTCTCCAGCTCTGCTGGGTTTTAAATTCATGGGACCTGTAATTGTAATGGTCAAGGTGGGATGGACCTGGCTGTTGCTGTAGCCTGTAGGTACAGAGTCTAAAGACTGGCCGTCAGTGTCAACGACTCGCTGCCAGTTAGAATGATTCATGTGGCATTGTCCACAAGAAAAGGGTGCTTCGTGTCAGTCGCCTGGATTAGTTGAACGGTCTAGAAGTCCTGCGCAGCTAGTAGAAAGAGGTAGGCATCACAATTAACGATCCTAAAGGACCAAAGCAAGCCATTGTTATCATTGCCCTGCTGACCAGCAAGAAGAAAGCTTGGGAACGTCATCAATGATTTCATAACACGTAGTCAAGAATCAGGCCACAGTGCGGCAAATACGAAGACTTTTCTTTTCAATATATGAAAGAGTAACTAATATGGGCTTAATTTACAACAAAAAGAATAAATATTGTGATAGCAAGCTGTTTTTAAGAAAAAACCGAGTTCCCATGATCAACGTCGACCTCTAGGTTTTCTTCTTTTTCCTTCTTTTAGATTTTGGAGCTCCTGCTTCAATTGAAACGAAAGCATCTCTTGCATTTTTGTTGCAGTTTTGCCATCCATGCTTGAAAGGAGTCTCGTCTTGCTTTAAACCGATAGCTGTGCTCAAGGCCAACCCGAAAAGGCACCAACCTCAATGGTTATGTCATAAGCATCAACAAAAGCAGCATAATTCATCAAGGAGGTTAAGCAAGCAGCAACCAGTACTATCTCAGAATAAAGAAATCAATGAAACAAATGCAATCCGGTAAAATGTAAAATTGTAGCTCGAAAAATGTCTGAAAATAACACGTCTAATCTAGAAGCCTGATACATGATGAACCCTTGAATCGATGTGTGTACATTGTACAAAGAAAAATCAAAAGAGTCAAACACAGAGCATACAGGGGGAGGCATGGATACAGAGGGCGGCATATTTGTTAGTTGGAACACCTGTGAGAGCCTCTTTTACAAAACTGGAACCATTCAACTCACAAATCATCCACACTATTGACTTGATGATTCCTAAATCACATTCCACGGCAAGATATGGATAGATCTCAAATGAATTTGGGAAGCTGAGGTTCCTCGTATAAGATTGAAGCCATTTTTGAAAAGGTACGAGTGAAAAGTCTGGTGTTAAACACCACCTGGAAATTATATCATGTGTATTTCAAAGGATTTTCCATAGGTTGCAGTTTTTTGGATTTTTTTGAAGCTCCATCAATGACGATATTTTCTATTCCAGCTTCCATAGCCTCCCTCTCATCCTTCTCGGTTTCAGATATATTCCCATCTTTGGCCTCGTGCTTGAAACTTGGCATGGAAGGCTCAAGCAGACGAGGACCAGCAGTGATCCATGGATGACTTAGGCATTGAGCTGCTGTCGGTCTCTTTTCAGGTACAAAATCAAGTAAGGGAACAAGGAAGTTATTCAAGTCATTAGCATCTTGCTCGCTGAAATTGTACTTCTCCATAAGCACCTTTGTGAGAGACCAAAAACGCAACCTACGAATATGCTTCAAATCTCCATATCTATTGAAGAAATCCCGAGAATAGCGACCACCTAATGCAACCTGAGGAAAATATACATGCCTATAAACAGTCACAGCAAGTACATAAAACCTAATACTACAATGCTATTTTTGATCTTATTCAGTTTATCTGGAAAAGAAATGATGTTACAAAAAAACAATAAACATTTTCAAATCCATGGAAACCGTAAATAAGTATGCAATTGAAATCATTAAAATACACGTAACACTCCTACCTTGCGCGGCATCATGCCAAGGAGTTCCATCATCAATGCCAAGTGATCCTGTAAGTATAACCTGGATAAGTTAGAACAGGATAAAAATAAAACAAAGCACAGAAGAAAAAACATAGGTGTTATCATTAATAGAATACATCAGTTACTAAAAATGTAAGTGATATAATTAATTAAACCAATGCATTGCAGCAAAATGATGAATTGGGGAAGGGGTAAAGGATTGCAAAGTGAGCACATACCTCGTCTCTATCATAGTTGTCACCACTGTGAGGATCAAAAAGGACATCGCCAGTGGCAAGCTCGAAACAAATGCAAGCAAAGGACCAGAGATCTACTGGAGTAGAGTATTTAGATCCAAGAAGAACCTCTGGACATCTATACTGTCTTGTCTGAATATCACTTGTAAACTGTTTGTATGTCCAACAAGCATTTCCAAAATCTACCAATTTACACTTTAGATCAGCAGCAGCCAATAGCTTTTGCCTTGTGGAGCGGCTCCCCCTTCTGCCGCGTTTTGCTTGGCAAGCATCCTTCTGCCCATCAGTGTTTGCTGAATCATCTTTGATCACAGAACCATTTGATTGTTCATCGACAGAATCTTCATTTGATTTTGCATCAACATTAGAATCTTCAGGACTAGTTGGTTTGGGATCAGCATTGTTTTCCAAAGAAGCTTCTTGCTGCGCACAACTTTGAGCTGCCTTCTTAGCCTTCTTTCGAATTTTCTTTTTTTGGTTCTTTGTCAGATCCCCATTCAAACTCTTGATTTCTTTGGAAGAACTAGATTCAGCCACGATTTTGTTCTTGCTGGTTGGAAGGATAAGAGGAGCACCTGATTTCCTAGGATCTTTTGATGTATCAATCATTGACAAAAGCAGGACATTTTCGGGCTTCAAATCAGTGTGGATGATTGAGAGTTGGCGATGCAAGTAATCCAAACCCACTAATATATGAAAGCATATCTCTTTTGCCATGTGTAGAGGAACCCCTCGGTAATCACTGTACTTAATAAGGGTCAAAAGGTTATCTCCCAGGTACTCAAAAACCATACAAACGTGCTGTCCATTAGGCCCTGAATACTTGAAATGATCCAAAAGCTTGACAACACACTTTTTATCATCAGGGTCTCCCTCGGCAATCTGTTTAAGGATCTTTATCTCATCCATGGCTGCCTCGGTATAGTGTTGAGCGCTCTTTTGAACTTTCAAAGCTACATAACGCTACAAACAATGAATTTCTCGTGTTGTTAAAGAGTCAAACAATAAACACTAATGTGAATTTCCTGAATCATGAAATTATCTAATAAAGCAAAAAAAAAGGCCTTTAGCACAATAATTTTTTTAAAAAAAAATCCAAACATAAAAAACTGGAATTCCTATTCTAATAATTAAGCGCAAATTTCCCATTACTGATTAAAAAGATTAAGATAAAAAAAGCCATCAAACATACCGATCCCTGAGTGTCCCAAGCGAGCCAAACCGTAGAGAAATGACCCCAACCAAGCTTGCTTTGCACCACATACCTCCCATTCTTGAATGTATCACCGATTCTCACAGCATGGTACCCTCCTCTCCTATAATCCTCCGTTCCCTCATCTTCTGATGTGTAATCACTCTCTTCACTTCGATCCCCACTCCTATTCTCTGCCATTGAAGCAACAACAACCAAAAAAACCAAAACACAAAAAACCAACTAATGTATAGGAAGTTTAAAATTTCCAGGCTAGAGAGAAACAATGGAAAATTTTGGAGGCCAAAATAGAAAGTTTCTGACAACTGCTTAGTTTTAAGAGATGGGTTTTGATTGAATAGTGAAAATTGAAAAGACCGAGACTTTTAACAAAGGAGTTAATCTCAAGAGATGGGTTTTGATTGAATCTGACAAGGAACTGAATTTGAGAAGCAAAAGAAATAAAATTTTACATGTGGGTAATTCAGAAATGGGATTTTGTTCAATTTTAGAAAGAGGTGGAGGGAGAAAGGGGGCGTGGGGGTTGCGTGCGGGTTGTGGTGGAAGTGGTGGTGGTTGAGGTAAAAGGGTGAATTAGGGTTTTTCGGAGAGTTTTATCAGACTTAGTACAGACAACTAGTCTTGCCGGGAAATGAAGGCAACGAAATTTTATGATGTGGGTCCCTGGTGATCAAGTGTTGCATGATGATGATTCTGGGCTGGGCTCTGGAGACTCCTCTTGACATGGCTCGTAGCATCTTAGTTGTCATAAAAGTAAATGATGTGATGTGATTTATTTTCCTTTCCTACTAAAATATTTTTTCCCCAAGAATCTGTGTCCGTGCAGGGATGGTTACCCTTCCATCCTACCCACGCGTGCTTGATCTTAAATTTTAATTTAAAAATATATTAAAATAATTTTATTATTATTTTGTATTGTATTTTTAATATCATCACATTAAAATTAAAAAAAAAAAAAACCATGGTAGGCGGCCTTAGATTTCTTGTTTTAGCTAGTTCATTTGATCTCCTTAAAGAATAATGGTGCAATTCTTATTCCTCCAAAACAAATAGACAATGAAAGAATGCCTTCCAATGCTTCCTTCACCATATGCGACAAAAGCTTCTTAAGCACGAAACATAATAGTTTTTAAACCTGGCCGGTCCAAACCCCGGGTTTGAAGTTTTAATCGGGTTATTGGATTAATTTTTATTTAAAAAAAATCAAAACAATGATATTTTAGTTAAAAAAAATCAATGAGTTGAAACCAAGTTTTGTTGGATCGCTGGGTCAACCTACCGGGTCACATTAAGTCATGACTTTTTTTATTTTTTATTTAATTCGACCTGGTTCCAGCACCAGATCTCAGGTCGACCCGCTAAACCAGACTGGGTTTCAAAACTATGCAAACCAGAACACTCTATTTTTTTAGCATAGCTAAAAAACTTCTTAAGCACAAAAGCTTTCTTCCTTTTAGTTGAGTGCTCAGCAAAAAAGCAAAGAAGCTTGTGAAGAAATCCCACCATGCCTTTTCTCCAGCATCAAATCACTAGGAGGTCCCAAATAGGAACAATCTGCCTATAAAAAAAACCTTCGGATTTAAAGAAAATCTCCCATGCTATAATTAACCATTCTCTCTCGTTGCATTTCTTTACAAAGCAGGGAAAAAATAATAATAATAAAAAAAAAAAAAAAAACCTTTCTCTCAGCACTCATTGCCTTTACCCTCCAACTATACTGACCTGAAGCAATTGTTTGGGGTTGCAGCACAACGACATGGGTTTTGTCCCTAACTTGTGTTTCATAGTGTTTGGTAAACATTTGGAAGTGGCATGGGCCAATCAAAACTGAGGTTGAACCTTAGTTATTGAAAAGCAACTAATCTATGTTTTTTTATACGTGGTTCGGATCAAGTTTTGAACTGTGTTTCAATAGACTAGTTTTTATTTTTATAATTTTAAAAAAATATATTTTTGATATAAAAGCATCAAAATAATATGAAAATATATATAAAAAATAATTTGAAGTAAAGAAAAAATTAAAAAATTTTAAATTTTTAAAAATAATGATTCTGAAACACAAAAATAAACAAAATTTTACAAAACTCAATTAAAAAACATATAAAAAATGCTTCCTAAAAACTATATTTTAAACTTAATTTTTTAATATATAAACTTAATTTAATATATTACCGAACACGAACACCTAAGTATATTTTTGACACTACAAACGTAGAAAGTAGAACTTTTTCGAGGTTCAATCCAACTATTTCAGCAATGTGGCCTTCTAGACAAATAAATTGGGCATGTAGTTTTCTAAGGCCTCTGACCTCAAGGCTTACAGAGCCCATGACATATACATGGAAAGCTTATTGCAATTGTTTTTTCTTTTTTATATATTTGACTTTACAAAAATCTTATTGCAAATTTGCAATTGATGTTGATGTTCTTATCAAATGAAAATTCGAGCTCAAACTCGATGATTTCAAGCACCTTCCTCGAGGAGACACCTTGTTCTCTCGAGTCAACAGCCTTTTGAAAATTAACATGCCCAGTTTTTTAATCATATCTGACTCTGCAAAAATATTTAGAAATGCAATTAATAATGCCGTGCACGTCAATTAATTTTCCAATGCTTCCTTTTTATTATAAAAATAGTTGCTCCAATAAAAAGAAAGTGGATTATGATTAATAAAAAGTATAAGTAATTAAGTATTGTTTTGGCTGGCAAAATATTAGGATAACTATCGAGGAAAATTGAATTAACAGGATTGGATGGAGTGAGTGGTCAAATTAGGATCCTCCACTATCATTTTTTTTTTAAATAATAACAAAATGGAATGCATTAAATGAGCTAAAAATATAAATTAAAGAAAAAAAATCAATCATTCATTAATAGACCAAATGGGAAGAGAGAATTATAAAACAGTGTTTGAAAATATGGTTGTATCTGTTTTTTTAAAAAAAAATTATTATCTGCTACAACAATAATTTTAATGTGTATAAGAATTAAATCATTCTATCTATATTATTTTTAATGCAAAACAAAAAAAAAATATGGTTTGACACAACGATGCATGAATTTACACAAGAATCTAATGATTCAAGTCTTTTGTTGGACCAAAATACAGATAAGATTTAACAAATATACTTAATTTTTTTTCTTTTTTTAGAATTCTTCTGATATGCTAATTAATATAGATAGAATGATTTAATTCTTATACTCGTAATATTAATATTTCTATTAGATTTTTACTGGTTCATGAAAAAATTAAATCATGCGAGCAAAACTTTCCAATCGGAAGTTTCCCCACAATGAATCCAGGTTCCAATCGTGGCATTCAATTCATTGCCAGATGAATCCTTCAAATTCCAAAACACAAGTGCCCTGAGAATATTTGATAGTTCGGTGGTTTTTATTTTTTCTGTGGCATGTTTTGAAAATATATTTTGTTTAAAAATAAAATAAATTGATTTTATTTTTATTTTTTGTTTGATGATTTTGACGTGAAGATGTATAAAATAAAATAAATTATATAAAAATATTTTTAAAAAACATCTTTAACCACAATATTAAAAAAAAAAAAAAAACACTCCGCAGCTTTTAAAAATGGAATCAAGCAAGGTCGAATCTGGGTTTCCAAACAAGAAGATAAGGAAACCAATTTGACACAGATACATCGTCCCATAAAGCATAATTTATGCTGACACTTGACCCTCTATTTGTTTCAGCTCCTGCATATCCATCAATTCAGCACGAATCTTGAAATTGGGATAGCTGGAGGAATAAATTCATGAAATTATTGAGTTCACATTAAAAGGTGGAAAATCCCCATCACAAGTCAAACATTTGAAAAACTCAATTGCAATAGATCATCAACAGATGCTCTCGTTTTTTCTTCAATCCTAACCAATCTAGATGAATTTTTCATCTAGTTTTTCTTCACCCCGAACCAGTCTCGGTTATAACTATGACCTTGGTCTTCTTCTCGGACAAAAAATAACTCTGAAATATTAGATTCAATTATCAAGTGTTCTCTCTAATCCAAGATAGAATTAGTGCCTACGAGTTCCATGCTTGTGTTTCCCGAAAATCATTTTCTTCAAAATCAAGCAAATCATGGCTGTTCTATTCCACATCCGGCATAAAAACAACCAAAACCCAGAAACAAAATGAACATGAATGGGCGAAAAACTATAAAAGAACACCAGATTTACAATTAGGAAGCTAAGACGTCTGTTGATCATGGAATTAGATTCCCTTCTATATAAGATTCTCACTCAATCTAACCTCAAATCGCCATCCCAAATCACAAAGAGCATCATATCCCACGAACCCAAAAGGAATAACTAAGGAAAAACAATCCAATGTGTAATTTTGTTTCTCACACCACCCCAGTCCATGCCAATTATCCAACAGACAGTATAAGGACATCTCCACATTGCATGATGCATTTACATCTCCATTGTCAGAAGAACTCAAAAGTCAGAACTCCTGTTCTTACACGAAGGCCCACATGAATTCATCTTCACGAACTCGCGTTGGACCCCAAACAAAAACCAATTTGCATTTGTACCCTTCCTTTCAAAGTACAAATCCAATCCATCGCAATCAAGTTCAAAAAACCCCGCATTTGTACCCTTTACCACCACCATCAAAGCACAATATCGAGACCCATTACTTTATACCATACACCAGGCTTGCAGCATCCATCATGTACCTCTTTGAGATGGGCTCCTCCAAAACCCAGTATTGTAAAACTGGTCCCACATTTGCTTCTCCAAATCAACGGCTTCAGTTTCTTCATCATGATTATGATCATGGTGATCACAACATTTCCCTTTCTCCACAGCCTCTGTAGCCTTCTTCTCTGACTGTAATTCCTCCTCCCTGGACCCACCGCTACTGGGAGACAACAGGGACCTTTCTTTCTGCTTCTTTTTTCTCAAACGGTGTCGTTTCTTGGCCTTCTTACATAAACAAGCCGGCACCTTATAAACGGCTAAAACAAGAAGGTTTATCACAGTGCATGGACAGCAGCAACACACCGCTGCCGTGCCACCTGCCACCTCACCAAAACTCTGCTTTTTCGTCCTTCCCAAGTTCTTCTCCCTCCCCTCTCCTGTCGGTACGATTTTTGACCCTGTCGCTTCTGTCAACAAAGGCTGCATCCTTCGGTTCGAGGAAGGTGATCGCAGAAGATGCCCCTGGTGAGTCATACCGAATCAACTCGGCCGGCTCAAAAAAAGATTAGAGACGCGGTTTTTTCTGGTTTCCTGGAATGGAAAATCGAGGAGATTAATGGGCTTTAAGGATTATTTAAAGAGGTGTCAGAAAAGGGTGTGACTAATGACTTTCTTGCAGAAAAAGACCCTTTCTTCCTCTTCTTTTTCTCCGTTTGGTTTCTTAGAGACGTTAAAGCGATCGAAGAGGAGGGAGGAGGTATTTAATAAGGAAACGATTAGGTTCAACAAGGGGATGAAGAAGTGGGGATAGGAAGCGAGAGGCAAGGCGAGTAAAGGGGTGGGCTTTTTTTTCTTTCAAACGCGGACACGACGAGGTTTCAGTTGTGTTTCGATGAGATTTTTTCTATGTATTTCTTTTATCAATAAAGGTTTGGTCTTTTCCGAGCCACTGATAAAACATGGAAAGGAAAGGCTGTCGAAATGACCAAATTACGTGGTTGTTAACTTACAACCTGATTTTTTTTTTTTGGTGTGAATTTAAATTAATATTTATGGTTTTTATTTATGGAGAGTGGGTAGGTGTTGTCAAATTTGATATGGCCTCTTTAGGAGAAGATTTTAAGAATTTAAAGAGCAGGGATAAGTAGTTATTCTCTAAATTTATTTTAAATAGAAATAAATAAATGATGAAAAAAATTAAATTATTAAAAATAATAATATTTCTATCTATGTTTTTTTTTCTTTTTTTTTTCCTTTCTTATTAAGAGGTGTTTGAGAGTACAGAGTGGTTTTCTTTTCTTTTCAAAGTGTTTTATATATTAAAATAATTTATTTTTGTATTTATTAAAAATTATTTTTAATATCAAAACATTAAAATAATCTAAAAATATATACAAAAATTAATTTTATATATATAAAAAATCAAAGATTTTATGATTTATAATGCAATTCTTAATAGAATATAAGAATAATTGCAAGTAGCATTCTAAACTTTCTAGCACTTCACCTATAGGTTTATACCTATACTATTATGATAAGTCCATGAGCATGTTCAAGATTAGAAGTTCCTATTGTATTCCTTTTCTAGCATGTTCAGATGAAAAGTGTAAGGTTTATTTTTTATTAATTTCTTTTATTCTTTTTTTTTTTCTGTTCTAGACCAATAACAATCCATTTAATAAATTGGTATTTTTTAAAAAAAGTAAAAAAACATCTTTCTGTTTTTTATCAGAATCTATTCTTTATTAGTTGGAGTCAACGATAACCTTGATCTTGGTGTCTTCTCTGTGCTTGAGTAAAGCAATCCATGACTCAAACTTTATTTCATTTTATCAACAATCTTAAAGTCAATTCATATAAAAATAAAAAAGGATTCGTTAATGTACAAAATATTATCATCGTTTTAGAGTTTGAAGTTTAAATTAAACCTAATGCATCTTCAGATGAAGATTTTCATAGCACAAGTGGTTTATGCATCTCTTCAAAGATTCTTGTGGTGTGAAATGTTTCTATTATTGATAAATCCTAGATTTTTTCATCATTATGATCTAAAATTTATAATTTCACGCTCATTTGTTGTGAAATCTATTATATTCATATACAAAGCTAGTTTGATAATGTAGAAACAATTATCTTTAAAAATATTTTTATTTAAAAATAATATATATTTTTTATTTTTTAAAATTTATTTTTAACATCAACATATTAAAATGATATGAAAACACACAATAAAATTAATTTAAAGTAACAAAAACTTTATATTTTTTTAAAAACACTTTTAAAATATAAAAAATCATCCCATTGCTAATTAAGAACAAGGGAGTTGATGAAAATGGTTCGCGACATGGTCGCTTTCAAGAAACATTACTTGTTTTTAGAGATAAAAAGGAGTGAAAAGAAGCAAAATGCTTGGGAGTGAATTGAATTAAAAAGCATAATAGAGAGAGCTAGCGTACAAAGAAACGAGTCAAGAGAAGCTCTCAATTGTACCGGGACCCTTTAGCTAGCGAATTCACTCACCACCACTTCTTCTTATTATTATTATTATTATTTAATTTTTATTTTGTTGATTTGACATTTGATTTCTTTTTTTTCTCGGCGGCCGTGGGTGAATTTATAATTTCAGGCTCAAAGAGCTCGCAGTTCTTATTTAGTTATTTTATATATATTTAAAACTCATTTATCCTTTCATCAGCCTCATCTTCTTGTATTGAAGCAAGCCCACCTGAGAAAACCACACAAAAAAAATAAAAATAAAATTGATTATCACCAGAGAATATTTGGTGGCGAGAGACACCCTGCAGGCCTACGTGATCAGCTATCTTTAGCCCTGAGCTGAAAAAACAAAAAAAACGTGAAGCTCAGAAGTTCGAAGATGACGTCAAATAAAGCTGAGTTGGCAGGAAATCAAAATCAATTAATTAATAATCAAGTCAAAATCCAACTCAAGCGGTGACGTAACAGATACCATGACCGTTTAAAGAGTGCTCTCCATGTTGATGCGTTTTTAATTTATAAATATATTAAAATAATATTTTTTTAATCTTTAAAATTTATTTTTAACATTAAAATATTCAAAAATACCAAAAAAAATAATTAATTAATTTTAAAAAAACTATATTCTTATCGCAATGCCAAATTATAGCCATTGCCCAAATCAAGATTTACGAGTTAAAATGATTTGTTTATATTAATTTGCCGGCAAACGAGGATGAATTTTCTGGCCCAGGTAGAGGTGGCATGGTGTCGTGGCAGGCTGGCGGCAATGATAGTGAGGTGAGTTGGTGTAATAGTTCTTGGGCCACGACCATCTTTCTTCATGAGGTGGTGGTACTTTGCAAGACCATCAGTTTTTTTTTTTTTTTTTAATTCTCTTTCAGGATTGGCAGGACAGCATCAAATTCAAGGTTTTGGATTCAAAGTTGAAGACAAGATGGAAGTTGTTTCTTGTATGATTTTAACACGCGGTAATAGTTATTGGTTTTAAGTTTTGTTTTTTAAAAAATATTTTGAATATTAAAATATTAAAACTATTTAAAAAAAATATACTTTCAACTATATTTTTAAACACCGTATTAATTAGAGTAATCTATGATTTACCTCAGGTTAAATGAATTCATATCGTTGTCCATCATCTAAAGTAATTATGTATGAAAACAAATCTTCCATTGAAATCAGCATCCATCAAATTGAGATGAAATTGTCATCTTTGTAAACGAGCAGTAAACCATGGAGGAATCGGTGCCTGCGGATGGCGATGGATGATAGCGATTAACCTCTAAAAATCTTCATTTGTGGTTCTCTCTCTCTATCCTTCATTTATTTGGTGCGTTGGATAGAACTGAGCTAAGAAGTCATAAGATCATTAGTCAATTCATTATTTATTATTGTTATTAAAAGGGATTCCTTCATGCAATAAAGATTATTAGCTAATGTTATTGTAATTATTTTTTAATATATTTTTATTTATAAATATATTAAAATAATATATATTTTTTATTCTTTTAAAATTAGAGCATTAAAATGATCTAAAAATATTATAAAAAATATTAATTTGAAACAAAAAAATAAAAAATTTTAATTTTTTTTTAAAATACTTTTAAAACACAAAAATAAACAGAGAAAAAAAAAGGTGTCTTCATATTAACTTGTAAGTAAAAACAATATTTTTTGAAGAAAAAAAAATTCACAAAACATTAGAATGGTGGAAGCCATAATAATTCCCATATTGATTACGGTTTTTTATTATAGATTTTATTTCTCTACCTTTTCTTTTAAAACCTATATAAGGCTACTATTTGTTAAATCACTCATAGCTAGCCTTTGTTTTCCAAGTCTCATACTATTATATTTCGATTTTCCCTTTGAATTTACGCTTTTTTTTTCAATTTTCAATTGTTCTAGCTAAAACAGTTACGATGGTTCAATTCACCATCATCCCCACCAACAAATTGATTGAAACAAATGGAGAGGATCGAAATGAATAAAGTATTGTAGTTTATGGTCTAGATCCACACCTTTAAGCGGAAAAGCTCTCGTATAAGCGGCTGGTTGGTCTTGTGTTTTTAGTTTTTACTCCTGTTTGAGCATGTTTAAAGGAAGTTTGACATGAAAAGGTATTAAAACTGATTTTTTTAATCTTTTCCAATGATTTTAACAAACTAATGTGAGGAGAATAAAAATATATTTTAATATATTTTGAAGACAAAACACACTGAAAAGAACATGAGTTCAAGCATAGCAAAAAGGAGGGACAGGCCTTTAAATAGTAGTAGTTAATGGCGCTTTACCTGTCTTTACGCTCAAACTTTTATGCTATGTTTGTTGTTTAGAAAGCTGTTTTTAAAAGATTATTTTTTAAGTTTTTCTCTGTTTATTTGTTATTAAAAAAATTGATCAACGAAAAATACTTTCAGTCAAAGAAAAATTTGGCTTGATTTTTAAAAAAGTATTTTTCTGAAAAATTTAGACAGAAAACACTTTTTGAAAGTTGTTAAAAATTTTAAAATATCATATTATTTGTTGATTATATCAAATTTGATCCCCAAACTTTTAATTATTGTATATATTTTATTTTGAATATTTATTTTTTAATTTCATCTCTTAAAATTTAATTTTTATATTAAATTTGATCATCATTTTTATAATTGTTATTTGTTTTTTCCTCGTCATCTTTTATTAAATTTTTTTATTTATCAAAGTTGATTCTTATTCTTTTGATTATTACTTATTTTATTTGAAATAATGTATAAAATATTAATTATTATTATTTTAATTTCTTTATCTTTTATTATTTTTTATTTTTTAGATTTGATATCTATTATTTTGATTATTATTTATTTTTTTGAGATAATTTATAAAATTATATATATTTTTTTAATTTTATTTTCATTCAAGTTTTTAATTTGTAAAATTTATTTCTCATTATTTTAATAAACTTGCAAAAAATAAAACATTAATAAGTTATTTTACAATTTATTTTTCATGACATAACTAAACACTAAAAAATTTTTCTAATTTATTTTTTATTATATTACCAAACATCATAAAAAAATTTAATTTCTCTGATATTATTAGAGAGTAGAGTATTTTCCCAAACTATTATTTTTCAAATGAATGACTGCTTAAGTGGATTGCCGACAACGAAGTTCATATCCCTGAAAATGAAATCTTGCACGTCTGATGGTGCTTATCATGTCGTGAAAATAAAGGTAGTGGACGTCACTTCCAATTAGTCTGGATCTCCCTTCTCCGTTTTTTTGACATTGGAATTCTTATCTCCTCAGAAAACTTCATTATGTAAAATCCGAAAGCTCCAACACATCAAACAATGCATTAATTCAGAATTGACGTACAAAATAAGTGACGGGTAAACCATCTTCTTTACCCAATAAATAGTCGAGTACATGTTTCCCTCCCGACCCCCTCTTTAACTACTCATCCTCAAGGTTTTCCCTCCATCCCTAACCTCATTTTAGCACTACTTTCCTGTCCTTACGTCAAAGATACACTTAATGTTTCGAGGATAATTACCCCGATGAACGTTAAATTAGGGCATCGCAATGATAAACAAAAATGTTCCTGCTCTACCTCCCGATGAAGCCTAGCCAGCGGAGGATAACAGCTAAGATCAACATACAAATAGCAAGAATCATACCAGGTCTCCCCAGTAACCAGTTCTTTGCTTTCTTAGCACCTTCCGCTCCTCTTTGGATCCTATCGGCCCATCGCATCTGCAGCAATCCATGGGCAAATTATTTTACATTCGTAATGCAGTGGGGGGCAGTGATAAAAAGAATAGCCATAACTCTGAACCTTGTTGACCGTTATTTCAGAACAAACATGTAATAAAAGTAAAGGAAAAGCACGGTTAAAAGGCAGAGAAAACTCTACCTAACATTTTATTTAAATGTTATAGACAAGAACTTGAACAAGATTGCTGGCAAATTTTGAACGAGAAGTATGCAAATTCATTGAAAGTAAACATGGAAAAGAAGGTACCATTTTATCCAAGTCCTCCGGTGATAAAGATGACATGGCCTGTTGAGCTTTCGCTGCATCTTCTTGAGAAAGTTTTATTCCAAATTGTTCACTCATGTTAGCCATCATCTCTGGGCTCAAATTCTTCATCATTGACGTGAACATCTGCCAATTTGCAAGCAAGCAGACATTAAAATACAAACAGCCATGCAATTAAGTGATATTCTTATCTTATTTATTAAATTTTAAGCAAGCCAGAAAATACTATGTGATGTATATAAAAAAAAATTCAGATTATCAAATTATAAGCCTTTCTATATTCTAGCATATGAACTTTCTCCAGGGAATTTATTAGAGTCAGAGCTATCATTTAAAGTGATATTTTGAATTGCAAATAATACTTTGAAAACCTGAAAGTAAGTCTGCACATGTATTGGATCATTTCAAAATGACAAAAGGGATTCTATGATGTGCAAAATGAGATCTTACTGGGATAAGAATTCAATAATTCAACAACATTAAAGCAAAGAAAGCCACCATTTCAAAATGACAAAAGGGATTCTATGATGTGCAAAATGAGATCTTACTGGGATAAGAATTCAATAATTCAACAACATTAAAGCAAAGAAAGCCACCATACCTGCCGCATAGCTGGATCCTTCATTTGGTTTCTCATCTGTTCCTGCATATCAGAAGTTGAGGCAGGAAAGCTAGATGGAGGAGCATTTCTTGAACTTGAAAGGAAATCACCAGGGGAACTAGTTTCACTGATGCCATTATTCCCATTAACTGCAAAAGTTTCTCGAGTTTCTGTTGGTTTTAACCTAGCACCCAAACTTGGTCCGTCAGTGTTTAAAGCTGCAGCAGCAGCTGAAGCCGAGCCATTTCCTCTCAAAGAAGATGCCATTTCAAACATTTTCTGAAGCTCTTCCGATGGCATCTTACTCATCATATCACTTGCTGTTTTAAGCATGTCTGGCATCACATTTGGAGGAACTGCACCGGGTCCGAAGCCATTAAAACCGCTATCTGAAGATCCTGCAGTAAGAGGATTCTCCCCCTGGAACGAGGAAGCCATTTGAAGCATTTTTTGAAGCTCTTCGGGTGGCATCTTCCCGATCATATTTGATGCTGTCTTAAACATCTCAGGAGATACCTCTCCAGCTTTTGCACCACTTAAAGCAGCCAAAGTTTCTGGATTGGCATTAGATATGAAATTTTGGAATGACCTACAATCAGACACAAGGAAAAATGGAAAATCAAAACAAATTGACAACCAAGATTAATATCTAACTTTATGGTTAATTGACAGCAAAAGAAGACTACCCTTTTGCAAGAAAACAAACTTCAGACTTGAAGTGTTAGAAAGACGGAGATATTAGCTATGTTGGCCTTGTTTTGTTATTTCATTAATTGAAACATAATGGGCATGCTTTCATAAGTTTGCCCCAACGCCATGTCAAATAAAATTTTTTTGCCATTGCAGTATCAACCCCAAAATCAGAGAAATTTTAGGAAACAATATTATGCCAGCAATTATGTTGCAGAAGACTGCAATTATCATTTCATGTAAATCCACCATTGCAGCAATAAAATTCAGATAACTTTAATGAAAAATAAGGGGGAATTAACAAAAGACGATCCCCAAGGGGAATGAAAATCCATAATATCTCAGCTATACTGTCTTTTAAAAAAAATAGGCTGGTCTGTTGAGAACCCAATACTAGAGTCAAACAATAAATATATAAAAATCAAGCAATTTTTAGATGGATAAAAAATTACCTCATAGCTTCCGGGTCATCTTTCAAAGCCTCCAGAGCCTCTGGATTAGATGCTGAACTCCCACCACGACCTTCCCTTCCACTTTTAGATGTATCAACGCTTTCCCTTGCTGATGAACTCTTAAGGTTTTCAGAGACAGTCTCAGCTTCTTCAGTTATTTCTTCAATTATCACTCCTACCAAACAAGTAGAAATCAATTGTCAATTGAGAACTTTAAAATGGAACATTCAACTCGTAGGCGTTCAAGAGAGTTGAGGGAAAAAAGGAGAGGAAAATAACATACCTCTTGGTGCATGATAGCCACCTTCTTGAGCCAATCTTTCCTCAGCATTCCTGTATCAACAATTAACTTTACAATCAACATCACATATTAAACACTAGTGCCTTTATTTACAATTCCGTGGGAAATTTTATCACATTATATACAATATAGATGAAGGTCAGAAGATATGAAACGTCCTAAATATCAATCAGATGACAAGAAACTTAACAGTAGACTGCTGAGGAAAAACAAATGAGAAAATAAAAAGGCTAAAGCTAAAAACTCAACAAGCAAATGACTCCCATACTCTTTAACAAGACATAAATCATAGGGGAAGAAAATATCAAACTGCACAACTTCTGGTCCAGAGAATGGTCTAAGAGTTTCAGATGAATCCATACCTTAAAATGTCTGCAATAGTTTCATCATCAGGGGAAACTTCATGTGCTTTCCTCAAATCAGAGACAGCAACCTAACATGTATCAATAAGCCATTAGATATCTTATCAAACACGAACAGACAGCACAATGCAGCAACCACTGCTGACAATTCCAAGATCTGCACAAATGAACTTACTTCCAGTTGGCCTAGTTCTCTATAGGCTTGACCCCTTCTATAAAGGGCTTTAACATTTTTGGCATCATAACCCAAAACCTGAGGTGATATAACAATCCAATCAGAAAGAAGCAAGCGATGCGCGCGCACAAAAAAAATATTTAAAAGAAAAGGAGCAAACCCTATTCATACCACCAATATATTTTTACTTCTACTACTACTCCTACATCAGTTCTATGAGTAAACTGAATTTTCTTAGTGGATTGTCATACCTCCGAGCCCTCTTTTATGCATTCATCGTATTGCTTTGTTTTCAAGTAACAAGACATTAAATTAAGAGAGCATGCCAACAAAAGTGTTCTGCCTTTGGAAGATGGAATCCCTTTAAGATTTTGCTTTGCCTGAGAAATACGGGGAGGAAAAGAATTTCATCAGTTTCAAAATGCAAAAGGTACACCAACAGGAGGAACTGATACTTGTATATAAAAAAAAAAGTGATAAAGATAAAGATGCAGCGCTTACAAGCAAATATTTCTGTGAAGCATCTTTGAACTTTCCTTGGCTATGCAGCTCATTACCCTGCCAAGGTAGAATTCAAATACACAAGTCAAATAAACACAAAAGCAGTGACTACAATTACAAAATCTAGCACTAGTTGCCCTTCAGCATTTAAACTACTAAGTAAGTACATTCACCACTAACCACTACATGAATAAAACGCAATACGCACATAATGAAAGCTTACAAACAGAAAATCATCTAATTTAAGATTTGTATTTACCTGTCTCTTCAACATCTGAGCTGCATTCATTTCATATGTGGCCTGTGCATCAGCACGGGCACGCATGGCAGCAATCTCTTCTGGTGATGCATTGATCATTTTCTCACCAATCTCTGCCATCTCTTCAGGGCGTGTATGCTTTAACTGCTCTGCTGCCTGTTTCAAGTCCTCAGGCCTCATGTTTCTCATGCCTTCTGATGCCATTTTCACCAACTCAGGATTAGACATTACCTGCAACACCAACCAACACACCACAACAATCAAAATCAATACAATCACAATCTGACCAAACCATGGATTTAAACAACACCAGATAAACTGACAGCCAGTTTCTACCGATAGTCAATTCAGATAAACACGACGCAACATTACAATATATTCATCTTAAGTGCTTAACGAGCCATTAATGATTGTTCTTTTCCCTTTTCTCTTTCTAAGTTTCTGATTTGTGCAGGACTAAAGGTACCCAAATCAATTAGATTCATCCACAATCTTAAAGAATTATTATTATGAAAAGGAACTCGGGTGCACACACTTCGTCAGACAAACCTCGGACCAACACGCGACCACAAAATCTCAAAGAATTAAACTTGCAGTTTCTAAAATCTCCACCGATTCGAACAAAAAATAAGGAAAACAGGACAGCCCATTATTTAAATTCAACAAAAAACAAACAAAAAAAGCTAGGTTTTAACCATAAAAAACAAAAAATCAACAGCAAAAATTCAAACTTTTCATTCTAAACGATAATCAAATCAAAATTCACAAAGAAAAAACAGTTTCTCCCAAAATTGAACTGACCTACACATGAATTGATTCAATTAAAAACAAACCCACATCAAAATTATCATAAAATACAAAAACAAACGAGCAGAAGCAAACCTGTTGCTGGATCCTGGCGATATCAGCGGGTGTCATGCGACTCATCTGTTCCTGAGCGATTTTTATTAACTCGGGATCCATCATTCCGTTAAACATCTTTAACTCTCTCTGTCAACTAATTATTAAACAGATCAAAAAGAATTGGTGAACTAAAACTAGAAGAAGTATAAAAATATAAATTTGAACAGGAAAGGAACTTTTTTATGGAAACTGTTCTTTAGAGAGAGAAAGGATTTTGCAAATCTTAGTAAAAACAAGGAGAGAGAAACATAAGTTGTTAATGGATTCCGTTGTGTTTTATATATATGTGTGTGTGTGTGTGTTTTGGGAAGGCAAAACTTTTTCGGTCGCCCACCAAAGCTGAACTGCGATCGAAAATGACTTGAATTTGAATAGATCAGTTGCCAAAATTTAATGGGATAGATACAAATCAGTCCCCCCCTTATATACTCGTGAACTAATAAGTCCCCAGTCTTTAATATCTTGTTAATTTCTCCCCACATTTTATTTTGTTGAACTTGATTATTTGTATCTCAGCTTAAATTGGTCACAAAAAATTAGGTATAAAACTCAACATAGTATATATGCCATCTATAGGATATTGGTCTCATTGTATGGATTGAGATATGACTGGTATCTATAATTGATATATTATTTGTTAAAAAATAATATTTGCTCAAATTTTTTGTTGTAATTAAATAAATTTATCACATATAATATAATAAGATACTAAGATTTACTTAATAGAATTAAAAAAATAATCATTTCAATCAAATTGGTTTTGTATCATTTTTTCATCTAATCAAGAGAAACAATGAAAAATTTATAAGAATATACAAACAATTCATCATTATAATAAATTTTTTCTAATAATTATATTTCTTTTGAAGATGCTTTACACACATCTTTATTTATACAATCACAATATTTATAATTACATGTGTAATTAAAATTAAGAGTGGCAAAGTAAATGTTAATTAATTTCCAGCTAATAGAATTAGAAAGTTTTATTTAAACTTTTCTATGTCATATACTCTAGGAAAAAAATACTATAGTGTTTCAAATTAATAAAAGTAGGTTTAATAAATTCAATTTTCACAGTAAAGAAACTATGGGGAATGGGAGATATGGGGATAAATTAGCAAGATTCTGAAGGTTAGGGACTGGTATTTAATTTAAATATTCCTTGGATACTGATTTGTAGTGACTCCAAATTCAATTAAAAAGAAACCGAGGCGGAAATAACAATCGAATAAGCTTGGCTTCGTCGAAATTTACTCGTTTGTCCGTTCCTCTGCTCAAATCATTGACGATAGGCCTGCTGTTGGCCCATTAAAAATGTTTAGTTGATCATCAAAACCAGGCTCCAGCCCTCATGAGATCAGACTCACCAAGAACAAGGAGATTATGCGAAAAGAACGCAAGACTACAGTTGGCTAAACCAAATCCTCTCGTGAGATTGATGTGGCCACACATGACCCTCCACAAAAATAACGAAGCCCAAGAATATCTGCAGGGTTATATATATATATAAGCCAGACAGCATATTCGGAAAGATGGGAAAGCCGGCCTCTTTCTCGAGCATGTATTTGTAAGTCTTGACATGGCGGCTGCAATCCGTTGCTTGGCCTCCAGATAATTTTAAGGAATGGAGAGGACCATTAGGGATGTATTGAAGTTTTGGACCATTTCTAAGATAAACACCATTCAAACATCTACGGAGCTCACCCTCCACCACTTCACAATTTGTTGGCTCTAGCTCATCCACTGGTGCAAAATTTCCTGCGAACACTTGATGTGGATCGAGAGGAGGGTGATCAATGAATTTGGATATGGTGGTGCGAAGGCTTTTCTGGAAGGTTGAAATCAGAGAGGATAAAAGTAACGAAGGTGATAAGATTGCTTTCTTTTAATTCTAATCCTCTGTTTGTGCTTTGTTCGAGGGAACAAAGTGCGGGCACCCATGCTTCTCGTCTGCGAGAAGGCCGGCCTCTGGCAATTATGCTTCGGCTTGCTGGAACACTAATTACAAGTATTTCCTGACATTCTCTTGTAGAGTTCTGGATCAGTGTGTGTGTGTGTGTGTGTACGTTGGAGAATGAACCCATTTCTTGCAACAAATTAAGGGCTCTAGAGATCAGAATAGCACTGCTAAGTGCTACTCAAGGAAATGTCAAGATTTAAAATAAGAGAATTGGCTCAGTTCTTATATAGAATTGCAAATCATAGAGTCTCGGGGGAAACAAATCTAATTTTTAATTTGATTAGCTGAAATTATATAAGCACATTTTACCTGCCCACTTCTATAGTAGGTTAATTTGCTGTAACAAAATGAGTTTGTGATTATTTCGGATTTTTTTAGAATTATTACATCTAACAAGGCCTACACCTTAATAACCATGTTAGAATTCCTATACAGAAACCATCCATTAAAGCTTCATTCCAAAAACAGGCAGCAAAAAAGAACAGCTCTCAAGATGAAGAGCAAAACCTGGTAGACAAAACAGCATTGCATCCATACACGAAAGATTCCTAGACATGTAAAGAAGCACAAACGAGCTTTTTGATGAAAAGATTGTCGGATCATACTGAGATTTTGTTAACACTCTACATACCCGGTTTTATAATAAGTCAGCTGGGTGTAACCAGTTGAGGTCAGGATCGTTTTGAAAGTTTCTTAATTTTTATAGTGATTCCTTTCCTAATTAGATTCTATAATTTTAATTAAATAGTTTTGTGGTTTATTTTTTGAATAGATGATTATTCAGTTTAGAGGGATCAGCTGTAATTTTAGAACATGAGAGACTATACTTTCTTAACAATTTAGGGGGGTGTGATCTTTAGAGTTTGAGAAATTCTTTCTATAAAATCCATCAGTACTCATGTCTTCAATGTCAAATGTCTTTCACATGTCATTATTTAAGAGTATGGGCCACACTAAACGATTGAACAAGGACTGTGCTTGCATATAAAAGGAGGACCGGTGCTTGCCATTTTGCCCACTTACCATGTGTTCCACTTTGTCATTTGCTGCTCTGTGTAATCTGCATGGTTATGGGCTGCAATTTCAAGAATGCTGTCTCAGGTAGGGCTAGCTGATATGTGTATTTCTGACACGGATTATTCTGTTTTCTGAAGTTACTGCGATTCTGTATACGGGTGCGTGTGCATGCATCCTTGAGTAGCTTGCCAACGATGTCACGGCAGTGTTAGTCTGTCTTCGCCTAGTTGTGACCAGAGGTCTCAAGAAAATTGTAAATCAGAGACCACTCGATCGGCTTAGTTTCATTCTTTTGTTATGAATTAAAAATGATGTATAAAATAGGTCATTAATTTTAAAGGTAAATTTAGGAGATGAGGTTTCGAAAAATGCCAATTTTAATACAATATTGTCTTACAAGATTAATAATATAATTAATTAAAGGGATGTGGAAACTAAAGTTTATTGGATGTTATTGTCCTTATAAATTAATGAAATGTGGACTAATTTTCATGTAGATAAAAACCTTAAATAAATTAATGAAATACTATTGATTCAATCAAAATTTTATAACCCATATTTCAATTCTTCAAAAAATTTTACCTAACCATTATACATATTCTTAATACAATATTACACCAATAAAAACCGATTCATTCATTCATTCAAGATAAAAATAATTGAATCTAGTTAAAATTTATTTTGATACGTGATTATATTTTAAAGTATTTTTATTTAAAAATATATTAAAATATTTTTTAAAATATTATTTTTAATATTGGTACATTAAAATAATTTAAAAATAATAAAAAATAAATTTAAATATTTTTTATTTTTATTTAAAATTACTTTTCCACCGCGAAAAAAAGGCTACAAGTCCGAGATTAACTAGCTGCTAATTTCGAACACATATTTCTTTGTAATTACCAGTTATTTGACAAGCTATCTTGACTTACAAATAGGCTATGGAAACCATATGGAACACGTCTAGGAAGTTTAACTTTCGCAACAATGTCAAGATTTGGAGACTTTGCATCCATAACAGTAAAATTTGATTGACCGGAGTTCTCATCATGCACGTAACTCACCACAAATCCATCATCTTCATCTTCGTCTTCATCGGATTTCACATCATTTGCTTTTCTAGGTACAAACAATGGCTCCCCTCCAAAGCAGCCTGGCCCATAAAGCCTCCTCGAGACTTCGCATTCTTTTTCCAAATCAATCTTGACCAAACCTGACATCTTTGGTACCTTTTCAGCAATTCCCAGATAAGCATAGCGATTTTTCTTCCCAATATAGGAAGGATTGATAGATCCCAGCTCCAAACTTCGTTCGGACAAGATCTTTCTTGAAACTTTCCCTGTTCTCGTGTTGATAGTCAATTTTTCCAATGAGAAATGGACCTTCTCTATTTTGTGAAAAACATTTGCAATGCTTAACACATTTGGTGCTACCAAGACCACCTCATCGTCCCCATTTTCCCAAGCATTGGTGACATGCATGGCATTAAACCCTGGGACTGGAAACCACCTCGTATTTGAGTCACTCTCACCGTATCTTGGTAAGATCCCAATTCTTGGCACTTTCTTTTGCTCACAAACGACAGGCATGCCTCTTCCTAGCACTACATTCGCTGGTTCAACCACCAACTGCGTCTCTGGGAAAATTGCAAATCGTTTGGTTATTGCAAAATCATGAATAGGAGTAGGCTGGTTTATGGACAAAAGGGGAACATCTCTTTGCTTGACACCATCTTCATTGAAGTAAAAATAAGTGACATAAGGAAAAAACGATGGGTTGCACTGGAAAGCAAAAGTCTCCTTTGTGTCCTCGTCAACCTTGGGGTGAGCAGTCATGCTTGCAAACAGCTTTCTATCAAAATCCCATCTGCCTTGTGTCTCGATGTCGCCTTCTTGTGTCATGCGAATGACATATGGTAGATCAGACTCGCAAAGAGCAAGGAGCTTACTTGAAAAGAGAGCAAGACTTGTGTTGGCCAAACCAAATCCTCTCATGAGATTGATTTGGCCACACAGAACCCTTCCTACAGCCATGGCAAAAGCAAGGACGTCAGGAAGGCTATAAAAGCCAGATAATATATTTGGAAAGATGGGAAAACCTGCTTCTTTCTCGAGCATGTATTTGTAAGTCTTGACATAGCGACTACAATGGGTTGCTTGGCCACCGGATAATTTCAAGGAATGAAGCATGCCATCTCCTTCAAAGAAATGGAGAGGACCATGAGGCATGTGTTGTGGGTTTGAACCATTTCTAATATACACACCGTTTAGACAGCTAGGGAGCTCACCCTCCACTACAGTGCAGTTAGTGGGCTCAAGTTCATCCACCGGAGCAAAATTCCCCGTGAACACTTGACATGGATCGATCGAAGGGTCAAGAGGAAGCCGGTGGTCGATGAATTTGGATATGGTGGTTCTCAGGCAATTTTGGAATCTTGATAATGCTATCTTTCCGAGCGCTGATCCGGTGTCGGCATTATCTCCCTGGATTGTAGTTTTTTCTTGCGAAGAAATTAGTACAGGCACCCAAGTTTCTTGTCTACGAGAAGGCAGTCGAGCACCTAACTGGGGGATGCCAGGAAAAGTAGTGTAACTAGTTTTTTGTCTGGGTTTTGGGTGCGTGTGGATGTTGTTGGAGAAGGAATTCATGGTGTGTTAATCAAAGAAACTGATCTAGATTGTCTTTGAGAGAAATCTTTAGACAAGACTATGTTCTTTTAATAATAAAAACTTATATTTCCATATAGTTTATGTCTTTTTATATATAAATAGAGAAAACAGTTATTTTATTTAATAATTCTTCTAAATATTAATTTGAACCATGATTATCTTTTTTAAACAAACTAAAATTAACTCGATAACCAACAAGATGCCAAATTAATAATAATTATAAAATAAAGTGTAAATTTTTTCATAATTATATTAAGAATTAATATAAATTGTATCATAATATCTTACTAAATCAATGAGATGGTCAATATTAGCTCAACTATATAGTAATGGAATCCTTGTGCAAGCTTGGAGGAATCCACTATGCATCCGATTATCTCTTGTCTTCTATGACGGTGGGGCTTCTTTCCTTCACCGCTTCACACATGGTGAGAGATGTGATGTAACTTAACTATCAGCTGGATTTTTTTAGAATCGATGGGTTTGGCTCGATTGTGATGAGGTTAGGGCCCACACTTGATTTTCAAATGTAATTACGTCAAGACCCCCACTTGATTTTTTTTCATAAATCAGAAATAGAGCACAACCTTTAACTTTTTTTTATTAATATGGATAATTGAGTTAATTTGTATTTAATTTAATTATGTAAACTTTGAATGATACTGAAAAGGGTAGCATCTAAAAAAATAAATCTAAAACCTAATTAATTAAACAACATTTTTAAAATTCAAATCGTTCTTTTTTTTGTTCTTAGCACCACTGCGGTTCTTCCATTTGCCAAGAACTTAAGAAATGATAGATCATCTACAAGGATCTTACAATGCCTGCAATTTTATTTTTTTAAAATATTTTTTTGTGAATTATCTTGTTGTCGATTTTAGAATTTTGTGCCTTTTTTGGAAAAGTTTGATTTGCTTCAGTAGACAAAAAAATGGATAAGCCGTGAGGGGAGAAGACACGAGGAGGGTGGGTGGCCGGTCCTTTCTATTGTAATAAAAGCATACAAATTGTATATAAAAAATGTGGAGAAACTAAAAACTCTGTAGTACCACTCTCTACCGGCCTGGTATTTGGTTATCTAAGCTCCATAATATAACCAACCACAACCACTGTTATAAAATCCTGTCGTTTATACCCGCTTGGATTGAAAAAAAAAAATAAGAAGAAAAGTTTAATCCAATTAAAAACTCGGGTTAATCATATTCAAGTAAAATCAATAAAAAAATTTATTAATTATTTTTTAGTAAAAAATAGCTTTTTTAATTAACTAGGATTAGCATTTTCGAGATGTGCCTCGAGCAATGGAGCTTGAATGGGTTTTAAAAACTATCCAACCAATTACATTACACAGTTGAATTTAGATCAAACCCTAGCTGACAATATTTACATTTTGGATCGGCTTCCATTCAATTTCAACAACCACAATTTATTTTAGATATTTTTTAACATTACAAATACAATATTTAAAAATTAAAGAGTAAATTTTTCATCTTTCTTTTAACAATCTCTAGCTTTTTTTATCTTATTTTTCCTTTTTTATTGTACAGAATGGTAAAACAGTATTTTTGATATGTGAACTGAAAAGCCACATGACTTTGTTAAAATCAAAATGATATGTGTTAGAAAATAATATAAATTATATCTTATAATTTCACGTAACATCTTAAGTTATTGAGTTGAGATGATTCTTTGACATAGTATCAGAGTTTTGATGACCAAGAATTATGAGTTCGAATCTCATCATTCTTATTTATTTGATAAAAAAATCAAGTACAAGGTAATGTGAACTTATACAGGTTTTAAACTTAAAATCTTTTAATTTAAAAAGATTTGTTAGAAAATAATATAAATCATATTTTAAAATTTTTTCTAATAGTTTAAGTTATTGGAGTGAGATGAACAGTGTACACATGATTTTCTTTGCCCCTCCAATCTCTCAAGCTGAGGGGTCACTTGTTTTGCCTCCAGTAATATTGTTCGGGGGCTTTCGGCTGGGGATTTCTTTATGCCTCTCCATCTCCCAAGCTGCAAGCTGATGGCTCATTTTGTTTTAGCTCCAGTAATATGGTTTGGGTTTGGAGACTTTCAGCTGGGGATGCCATTGCCTTCTCTTGGCTTGGACTGCCCTGCCAGCTGTTGCTGCGCTTGGGTCAAGCTGGTTCGCACTCTTTCTTTTGGGTTTTCTTTTGCTCTGGTTTGGTTTGCTGTGTTTTGCCTCTGGCTGGTTTCATCTGGCTCGGGTTGATTTTGGTTTTGGGCAGTTGTCAAAGTTGGGTCAGAAAATTGAGGTTGCATTCTCGGCTTTTCCTCTGGCTTAGCTCTTGGCGTTTGGGAGAATGGGTTTTCCATGCAATGGCTCGTTTGTTTACCGGCCGGGCCTCGTTTGAAACCAGATAAGTTATGTCTTTTTATCTATAAGTAAAGGAAACGGTTAGTTTATTTTGTAATTCCTTTATATATTTGGACCCTATTCATTCCTCGTAAATAAATTAGACTAAACCTAGTAATCAATAAAATATTAAATTAATAAAAAATAAAATAGAGTGTAAATTTTAAGCTTAATTTTTTTTAAAAAATTAATATAAATTATATTTTAATATATTACTAAATTATTGAGATGGAATGATACATCAAGTCTTGATGGAAGAAATATCTCTTCTCTTCAATGACGGTGGGGCTTCTTTCCGTCACAGCCTCGCGCATTCAGATCAGAGATGTGACATAACCAACTACCCGCTAGATTTGGCTTCGATTATGATGAGGTTAGGGCCCCACACTTTATTTTTTTCATAAATCAGAAATAGAGCACAACGGTCGACCCGTTTCACTTTTTTGTGGACCACGGGGATTCTTCCATCCTCTGTTCTGAAATTTGAAAAATGCATACACTACTTTATTACTATATTAAAAAAATTAAATTGTTTTTAGAATGAAAAACGTGGATGCTCTCTGTTACCTTCTTTTTTTCTTCTTCTTTTTTTAATATGAAATTAATGATATTTTATAGAGTCAATTAAACTTAATAACTTAAGTTATTAGGTGAAGTTTTAAAATATAATTGTGAAAGTTTTTTTGAGTTAAATTTATATAGACACATATTATTTTGTGTATAATTTTTATCAAATAAATAAAAATAGTAAAATTTAAATTTAAATTATCAAGATTTTAATACTATATTAAAAAATTAATTTAATCTAATAGATGAGATTTTAAAATATAATTTATATTATTTTTTAATAAAAAATTCAAGAATCAATTAATAGAAGCTTCCATGATGAGATATTTTATAATTAATTGCTACAGGAATAAATGAACTATAATTCCTCCATTTCTTTTCCCTCCTCTCCTGTGGTTTTAGGGGTGAGTATTGCCGGACAAGATGATTTGCCAGGAAGTACTAGAGAAATGATAGATCATCTACAAGGATCTTACCATGCCCGCAATTTTATTTTATTTTAATATTTTATGTGAATTATCTTGTTGTCGATTTTAGAATCTTTTTGGGATTGCCTTTTCTGGAAAAGTTTTATTTGCTGTATTAGGAAAGAACATGGATAAGACGTGAGAGGAGGAGAAAAGAGGAGGGAGGGTGACCGATCTTTTCTATTGTAGCTTGTAAGAAAAGCATACAAAACAGCAAACTAATGAGTTTTAATACTATCCAATCAATTGCATTGCATAGTTGAATTCGGATCGAACCCTAGCTGATAGTGTTTACATTTTGGATCGGCTAGCATTCCATTTCAACAACCATAATTTATCTTAGATATTTTTTAACATTACAAATACAATATTTATAAATTAAAGAGTGAAATTTTAGTTTATCGTTTTGATTTCATGAAAGATTATGAATTCATAGTTAAAAGAGTGAATTCATTTGTAGTATAAAAGTGTATTTGGTTAAAAATACTTTTAAAATTGAGATTATAAAATAATTTTAAAATATATATATTAATATTGATAATTTTTAATTTAAATATTGTGGATTTAATTATTGTTATTATATCATGAAATAAATCATTCTTTATATATAATATTTTTATTATTCCATGAAACTATCTATAATTTCATTACGTACAAAATACATCCGACAAGAACTTACAATTTCCATAATTTTTTAAGCGTGTAATAAAATTAGATAAAATATTATCAAGTATAAAATTCATTATAAACTAGTTTTTAAAAAAAAAAATTAACACACTAAAAAAAAAAGAATTCACGCAATGCAAGTGAACAATGCATTTACCATGAACAATGTAAGAAAAGCAAGGAATTCTTGCTTTTCTTTAACTACGTTTTCAACGCAAAAAACAAGAGGGATCCATGAACAATATATTATTTTTTTTATTACCAGACGGCTAGAAACTGCGTTTTAATTAAAACGCAGCCGTAGCCGCACAAACAAACAGGCTCTGAGTCAATTTCTTGAATAATGGAAGCGCAGTACATCCCTTTAAATTTTGATTTTTTAAAATTTTTATTTAAAATAAATTTTATTTTTATAATATTAGATTATTTTAATAGATTAATATTAAAAATAATTTTTTTAAAAAAATATTTTAATATATTTTTAAATAAAAACCACTTTAAATCATCACTCTACGTAAATATATTTATACTTTAAACAACGAATTCACCTGTAGTACAAGTCAATAAATCTAAAGAAAGAAAAAACCGTGCGGTGATAACGTGAAATAATGTTCAAGGCCTGTTACAGTAGCAAATAAATTACAATGCAAAGGAGAGGAAGGAAATGAAGAACTTACATACCTGCAGACGAAGCCGACTGCACTGGTGCACTGTCTGATCGGGTGCTCTCTCCTCTGTGTCTTGCTTTCCTCCTGTCTTCTCTTGTTCTTTCTTTCTGGCTTTGTTTTTCTTGTTATCTCTGTCTCTCTTTGTTCTCTGTTTTTCGTCCTTTCTGACTTTTCACCCGATTTCTGCTGTTCGTCCCTCTGAGTTTTTTTTTTTTCTGTTCGTCCCTCTGGTTTTTCTCTGGTTTTTTTTCCTCCTTTTTTTTGTTTTTTCATTTTTCTTTCTACTGTGATCTTCTCCTGGAATGCTTTGTTTCTGGTGCAGTTACTGCTGAAGATGGAGCTTTGGAGCTGCTGCTGAAGACGAAGCCGAGGGCGTGCTGCAGGAATACACAAGTCTTCCCTTTTGTTTTTCACTTATCTTCCTCTTCGTCATGGCCTTTCTCTGGCTTTTATATAAAGCCAGAGAATGCCATGCGGTCGCCCAGCTAATGAAACGGACTCGCATGACCGTTACTGTAGTAATGAAGACGCATCATGGGGCAGGCGAGGCGTCTGTTTTCCATTCTGGTCCGATGAAGCGAAGAGCATGAACAATGTTATTTGAAACGGCGCTGTTTTTGGGATAGGAATGGCCATTTGCAGTTTGGTCACAAAAGTCGTGAAATTGTGTATCCCGGCCCCCTTATTCAGGAAACTCCACTTTCAATTTCACCCCTGGCTAAATTGCAATTGGACCCCTAGAGCTTAGTGAAATTCACAAAACAGTCTTTGGTATCTGAACTATTCAATTCAATTTTTAATTGACTCTTCAGCTTTTAATTGTTTCAAAATTACCCCTGAAAAAATCAATTAAGTGCCCTACGGTACTTTTTATTTTTCACTTTGGTCTTTGGACTTTAATTTCTTGTAATTGTGACCCAAATCAACTCCAAACTTTCATATTCTTTAATTAAGTCCTTGATGGCATTAATTAATTAAATAAAAGTTTAATTGAGTCCCCCAAACTTGTTAATTCTTCCAATCCTTAATCAAATTGACCCCCAAATTTATTTATTTTTCCAATTAAAGACTTAAAAATTAATTTTTCTTACAATCAAACCCTTCATAAAACTCAATTAATCTTTCAATAAAATCTAATTGAGTCCTTAAAACCTCTGGTTTAATGGTTGTGTCTATGCTAGTTCTGTTTTCTGTGTGGGCGGTGCTTGCGAGAGGGTAAGCTTAGCTTTTGGGGCATTAATAGCCTCTCTAAGCTAGATATATTATTGTTTATGGCTTTCCATGTCCAATTAGAAAATCTGAAGTTCCAATAAAAAATCTCAAAACACTCTGTATTCTTGAAAAGGTTGCGTCAGATCTTCTTTGTTCAAGGTCAAAATCTAATGATGTATATAAAAATCAAAATCAACCTATAACAAGATAAAAATATATAAAAATCAATACTCAAAGTATTCCTTCACTATATATACAATGACTCTCAATCTAGCCTCTACGAGTATCTTTTAAATTAGGTCTGCACACCTTCCATTCAAATTCATTACCAGAAATTTTGTCCAAAAAAATTAAAATCCTTTTAAATTTATGTTTCTTAAATAATTAACATTAGATAGAACTATTGATTGATGTGCATATTATTATTAAATATATCTCCACTCGGCAAATAAACTTAAGACTTGATCGAAATTTCAAAAAATATATTTGAAAATTGATATGGTATAACCTAATTAAAAATTTGAGATAACCTGAGACTCGATTAACTTAGACAATAATTATTAGTTTTTTAAATTTTATTTTAAAATGATATTATTTGATTTTTTAATTTTATTTTCATGTTAACTTATTTAACCTATGGTTCAAATCGGATTTAATAACAATAGACACACATGAAGGGTTAAGAAAATTTTCATTCTAAAGATTTGATTTAATATAAATGTGCTTTATGGACTTGAACCGGATTTGGCAGTTGATTTAATAAAAATATTCCCTCCTAAGAAATATTCATGAGATTATTATTATTATTATATTACCATCTGTATGGGCTTAATTCAGGCCTTAATATCAGCCCAGCCCAAAAAACACAAGCCCTAAACTACATTCATTAGGCTGCCATGTGCTCCTATCAAGAAGTTTCACTCTCCACCGCCTGAGACACTCAAAGAAGGAAACCATCTCTGCCCTAGTCTCTATTTTACAGCGCCGTAAACAGCCACCGTCACTGGTATCTCTCTCTCCCTTTTCTAATTATGCTTTCAAGAACACAGTCATATAGGGAAATAACAAGAACAACAACATCAAGAAAATCCAGGGTTTCTCCGATCCTCCATAGAAAAGAACCTAACAGACATAAAAAATATCTTATTGTTATACACCCCCTTTGCCTTATATAGTGGTCCTATATACTTTCTTAGACAAATTCCTAACTTGGGTTTTTCTTGTCTTGTCTAATTCAGTGGTTCTTGTTTGTTTTTGTTTTTGGTTTTTTTTTTTTGCTGTTGTTAAATTGTTGTTGAAGTTTGTTTTAGGGTTTTAAGATGGGTGATTTTGATGATACCCGAAATATACGAAACATGTGCATACTAGCACATGTTGATCATGGCAAGACAACTCTTGCTGACCATTTAATTGCTGCAACGGGTGGGGGTTTGCTTCACCCTAAATTAGCTGGGAAACTTAGGTTTATGGATTTTCTTGATGAGGAACAAAGGCGTGCGATAACGATGAAGAGCTCGTCGATTTCTCTTCATTATAAGGATTATTCAGTCAACCTTATAGATTCACCTGGTCATATGGATTTTTGTAGTGAGGTTTCGACTGCTGCGAGGTTGAGTGACGGGGGATTGGTTTTGGTTGATGCTGTTGAGGGGGTACATATACAGACGCATGCTGTTTTGCGTCAAGCTTGGATTGAGAAGCTTACACCTTGTTTAGTGCTTAATAAGATTGATAGGTTGATATGTGAGTTGAAAATGAGTCCGATGGAAGCCTATAATCGGTTGGTGAAGATTGTTCATGAGGTGAATGGGATAATGAGTGCTTATAAATCGGAGAAGTATTTGTCTGATGTTGATTCAATACGTGCTGGGCCCTCTGGTGAGGGTGAAGATGAGAATCTTGAGTTTATAGAGGATGACGAGGAGGACACTTTTCAACCACAGAAAGGGAATGTGGCATTTGCTTGTGCACTGGATGGGTGGGGTTTTACTATTCATGAGTTTGCTGAGTTTTATGCCACAAAGCTTGGAGCAAGTTCAGCTGCATTGCAGAAGGCTCTCTGGGGTCCTAGGTATTTCCATCCAAAGACAAAGATGATTACGGTGAAGAAGTTTGTGGATGCAGGCAGCAGGGAGCGTCCTATGTTTGTGCAGTTTGTGCTGGAACCACTGTGGCAGGTTTACCAATCTGCTTTAGAGCCTGATGGGAATAAAGGCTTACTCGAGAAAGTCATAAAATCATTTAATTTGAATGTACCACCCCGTGAGCTTCTGAATAAGGATCCAAAGGCTGTGCTGCAATCTGTTATGAGTCGCTGGCTTCCTTTGTCAGATGCAATTTTGTCGATGGTTGTGAATTGCATGCCGGATCCAATTGCAGCTCAATCCTTTCGGATATCACGTTTGATTCCCAAGAGAGAAGTTTTGCTTGATGGGGTCGACTCTAGTGCTCTTGCAGAGGCAGATCTTGTTAGAATGTCTATTGAGGTTTGTGATTCCAGTCCTGAAGCACCTTGTGTTGCTTTTGTATCCAAAATGTTTGCTGTCTCATCAAAATTGTTACCTCAAAGGGGTTTGAATGGGGAGATTCTGAGCAATTTTAGTGATGAAAATGGAAACAGTGAATCAGATGAGTGTTTCCTTGCATTTGCTAGAATTTTTAGCGGGGTTCTTTGTTCTGGACAAAGAGTCTTTGTGCTTTCAGCATTGTATGACCCATTGAAGGGGGAGTCAATGCAGAAGCACATACAGGTGGCTGAGCTGCACTCGTTGTATCTAATGATGGGTCAAGGCTTGAAACCAGTGCCTTCTGCAAAGGCTGGGAATGTTGTGGCGATCCGAGGCCTTGGCCAGCATATATTGAAAAGTGCAACTCTATCATCCACCAAAAACTGCTGGCCTTTCTCAAGCATGGCATTCCAGGTGGCCCCAACTCTGAGAGTTGCTATTGAGCCTTCTGATCCAGCTGATACTGGTGCTCTGATGAAAGGTTTGAAGCTTCTGAACCGGGCTGATCCATTTGTAGAGGTTACTGTTTCCTCTAGAGGGGAACATGTTCTGGCTGCTGCTGGAGAAGTTCATCTGGAAAGGTGCATTAAGGATTTGAAAGAGAGGTTTGCAAAAGTGAGCCTGGAAGTCTCTCCACCTCTTGTGTCCTATAGGGAGACTATTGAGGGAGAAGCGTCCAATATGTTAGACAACCTGAAATCATCAACTAGAAGCTCAGATTATGTCGAGAAGATGACACCGAATGGAAGATGTGTTGTTCGTGTGCAAGTCATGAAACTTCCATCTGCACTAACCATGGTGCTTGATAAAAGCACTGATCTACTAGGAGATATTATCGGTGGTAAGCTGGGGCAGTCAGCTAGCAACTTGGAAACAGAGAGATCAAACATTGTGCAAGATGAGAGTCCAATTGAAGCTCTAAAAAAACGTATAATGGGTGCTGTGGAGAGTGACATTTTGTCATTGAGTAAGAAGGACAAGGATCGAGCTGAAAAGTACAAACTTAAATGGCAAAAGTTTTTAAAGAGGATCTGGGCACTTGGACCGAGACAAGTTGGCCCTAACATCCTCTTCACTCCTGATTCCAAAAGCTTGAACAGTGATTCCTCGGCTCTCGTACGGGGTTCCCCTCATGTTTCTGAAAGGTTGGGGTTGGTGGAATGTTCTGGTAATGGTGAAATGCCTGCTGACACATCCTCAGAAGAGCTCAGTGCATTATACAGGGAAGCAGAGAGTCTTCAGAACAGTGTAGTGTCTGGATTTCAACTAGCAACAGCAGCTGGCCCCTTATGTGATGAACCAATGTGGGGATTGGCTTTTGTTGTTGAGGCCTGCATAAATCCTTTGGCTGAGAAATTGGATGATTCCGAGTCTAATCAACAATCTGAGCAGTATGCGATCTTCACTGGACAGGTAATGACAGCTGTGAAAGATGCATGTAGATCAGCTGTACTTCAGAAGAAACCTCGGCTTGTTGAAGCAATGTATTTTTGTGAGTTGAACACCCCACCTGAATATCTGGGCTCTATGTATGCTGTGCTTAATCAGAAACGAGCCCAGGTCTTAAACGAGGAAATGCAGGAAGGATTTGCACTTTTCTCGGTTCAAGCATACGTCCCAGTTTCTGAGAGCTTTGGTTTCGCTGAAGATCTTAGAAGAAAGACTGCGGGGGCTGCAAGTGCTCTTCTTGTACTGAGTCACTGGGAAGAACTTTCTGAGGATCCTTTCTTTGTACCTAAAACAGAAGAGGAGATTGAAGAGTTTGGAGATGGTTCTAGTGTTCTTCCTAACACAGCAAGAAAGCTCATTGATGCTGTAAGGCGGCGGAAGGGCCTCCCTGTGGAGGAAAAAGTAGTCCAGTTTGCAACTAAACAGAGGACCCGTGCTCGTAAAGTGTAGAATTTGTTAACCAAATATTATCACAAGCTAGTAACAGATAGACAGACATTTTACATTCTTTGCTGGGCACTCTTTCCTTTAATAAAGTTTATCCTTTTTTAGCATAAAAATTACAGAATCTTGTCACTGGCTTTCTCCCATCCTTCCTTGGTTTGTGCAGATCAATACTCTCTTCGTTGGTAGTCCACGAACTCCCACAAAATAAATCCTTAATATAGCATAGGGGATTTTATGATGTTTGAGAAATGTTGCAAGGACAATAAATAAAGATAATAGATGCAAGAAATATGGAAAAGAATATTTTTGTTTTGTCAGTGAATTCAAATGCTTACTTGTTGACCCATGAGCGTTTCTATATCTCTAGATTTCGATTACTTGTATCTCTAGATTACGACACCTTGTATGGAGTAGATGAGAAATTTGATTCACGAGGTGCTTGGCATTAAGGTTAAATTTATTTTTCATTAAAATTTGATTTTTTTAAAAATTAAATTTTTTAGCAGTTTTTTATCGTTTTGATTTATTGATATCAAAAATATTTTTTTTAAAAAAATATTTTTTTAATATATTTTCAAATAAAAAATATTTTTAAAAACAATGTTTATCATAATTTTTAAAACTATTATGTGAGATAATAACACTGGCCTAGATAGGCATTACGACCATCTTTTAAATCTAGTTAAGATTCAACATTAAATGTTAAATTAACATAAACTAAATTATATGGATAAGGTACTGTATATTAGGTGTAAATTATTGTAAATTATAATAGTGGATTTATGTTTATTCCTTTAAAAACACTCATCAAACTTGCTTACAGGTATAAAATTGTATTTTCACGAGGTTTATTTGTTATTTTAAATTTATCGAGGAGCATCTGTCATTTTCTAACTTTTTTGTACAAAAAATTTATTTTAATACCCTAAAAAACAAAATATCACTATATCCAGAGGCATTCTTGTTTTTTCACTTTTTTGAGCATGTTGTAATGACTTTATTGCTTTAAAATCAAAGTTCTCAAAACATCTTCACAAGGGTGAATTTGTCATTTCATAATGGTCTTTTTCACAATAATTATTTAGTCACGAGAGTAATATTATCTTTTAATATATATATAAAATGACAAGCTGTTGACGCGTGCAAGAAACATGTCACCCATTTTGCCGCCTTCGAGTAGCGGTGTGGTTGACTCTGGTAGTGGAAAAAATTCTTTTACCATGTTAATTGAGGCATGTCAACATTCTCTTCTTGCTTGGAAAGCATATGTATAATGATTATGTCTAGTTTGGTGATGGTTCGATTTTCTTTTCTCCATTTCATTTCTCTCTCTCCTACCTCGTTTTATGCAATGTCCATGAAAAAAATCACAAAAGCCCTTGAATTATTTTTTCACTTCGTAATTTAATTCATCTTCTTTGAATTGCAATTGTTTTATTTTAAAAAACTACTTCGAATTAAAAAAAAAAATTCAATTATATCCTCCTTTAGTTTGTCATCTCTCAAATTTAGTTCCTGTTTTTTTTTTTCAAATGACTTAAAAGTTTTATTTATTTCTTGCTAGTCATCCTCATTCCTTTTGTTTTCGAATTTGGTCATCATTTAGGCTTATTCCTCTTGCGTCCGAACCCGATTTTGTTGGGTTAAGCATTTTGATAATGAGTCCTAACAAAGGATTCAAGAGCATTAGGTCTAGAAGGAGGACCCAATGTTCTTGGGTTTTTGAATATTATCATTTGTCTTATAAATATTATTATTTGTATTATAATTAATAATATTATAATTAAAAATAGTATTGTTTGTATTATACATATTATTATTATTATTATTTTAATTAATATTATTATAAAATAATTAATAAATTTGGAAAAAAATTATTATTATTATTATTATTATTAAATTTATAAAATACTATTATTACCATTGAAGAAAAACCATCATTTTTTTTTAAAGATTAAAAACTTTAATTCAAAGTATTCATATAAAAAACATAATTATTTGCATTATAAATATTATTATTTTTATTATAATTCTAAATATCAATATCAAAAATATTATAATTTTTGTTATAAATATTATCCAATCACGTAAGTCTTTGCTTTTCGAATGTCTCTACAATACCAATATTTTTCACACAACTCATTCTATTTTGTCTTCTAAGTTTTTTATCACCAACATAATTTTTTTTCCGTCATAAAATATTGTCTTCTTCACACCTTCAGTTTCTATTATTTATCTATGGTTCGTAATTATAACACCATTGAATTTTTTTATATAACCCGTGTCAGTGAGCAGACATGCCATCTGGTTTAAAAAGTATTTAAGGTAGCATGAATCAAAATTTTGGGTTTGAGCATTGGCATCCCAAACTTGATTAATGTTTTTCACTTAGAAATGTATTAAAATAATATTTTTTTTAAAAAAAATTATTTTTGATATTAACGTATTAAAATGATCTAAAAATATCAAAAACATATTAATTTAAAATAAAGAAAAAAATTAAAAATATTTTTAAATTTTTTTAAAAAATATTTTTAAAGCGCAAAATCAAATAATTGAGTGAATTGGATTTTTTTTTTTTGAAAAACGTGTCACCAGCTCTGGGTCCCATTGACAACGATTGCGCCCGAACCTAATAGAAGAAATCTCGTTCAAACGTAGCATACTGGACAGGATGTGTGACCCATGATGCCCTGGGCAAGTGGGTTCGTGAGCTTTGTTTTGTGGTTTGTGAACAGAGACGGTGAGACACCTGGGCCAACCTTAAACCCATATCCAGTGAGTTGAACACAGGGCAGCGGACATGAGATTCTAATGAGTGAATTTCTACTACTATAGGGTGGCCATGACCTTTTTGACGAAAATGGAATGCCAAAACCAAGTTTTGCTGATCATTGGAAAGGGGAAAAAATGGTATTTACTCAGACTTAGGTTTAGCAGATGCTTGGAATTCTATATCATTGGATAGTGACAAAGCTAACCTATTGTGAAGATCGATATTCGAGAGGACTTGGAATAACAGTGTCTAGAACATTGATGGTGGTTTTACTTTGACAAACTGCTTTGAAACTAAGAAATCAAAAGTATTCTCGCAAAAATGGTCAACATCTTTTAAAGCAGCTTGGTTTTCTCAGGATTTCAACACAACAAGAACCAAATTGGAGTTGCATTCCAAAGAAATCAACAAGATTTCTTTTCTCTTCCTTTTTTTTTTGGATAAACAAAAATTTAAACAACAAAAATACATCAGGAGGCTAACCTTGCTACTCCTTGAATGGACTAATAATCTATAACCAAACAAATACAACTCAGGCATCTACAAACAGCCAACCCATGAACAAATTTGAGTATTTGGAATGTTCTCTATTACCTACAGAAAGCTAAGCCCAATATAGTCCTAGCTCTCACTGTGAAACATGGCTGGCAACAGATCTGGTGTTTACTCTAGCTACTCAACTAACATTCACACCCAATAGATGTACTTGTTGGGATAACTATACTCGTGTCCATTGGTGAATCAGTATTATTCACCACCAGCAGGATGCTCTTGAGCATCAAACACCCCCCCTCTCATTCTCACCAACCAGTCCCACTGCCAGTGATGTTTGGCTCTGAGAATTACAGAGGTCCACAACTCATCTGTGTCAAAAAGATGTATCATCAGCTAAGCTGAACAAATCCCCTATCGAATTCAGTATAACTATATCCTAGGCATTCTTTGTCCACATTCCATTCCATATCTATACTACTCCATGCCAGTTAACTAATCATTTCCTCGCCAAGATAAGGAATAAGTGATTCAGCATTGATGGACAATACTCGTATCTAATAGCTATTTTCTGGCATCTTTGTTTTGTGTTTCATTATAATTTCTCTAGAAAGAATGATTTTCTAAGTTTCTTGCGTTCTCTTCAAATGGTACATAAATCTACTCCTTACCTCTGATTTTTTTTTAAAAAAAAAAAAAGAAGGGAGGAGAGCATATCAACACACACAATACTTCCTGAAAATGATATAATCAAAATAATACCTAAGAAGATTCACTCTCTTTTCTTGATCTGAGGAGAAAACCTAAATTATATAAATGTCAGAGAAACATACAACTGCCTAAGTCAGAATTAGCAAAACTAATTCGGTCAAAAATAATGAGTACTCACGAACATATTACTAACATCAAACCCAAAAATTCTATCAAAGCCATAATCCAAAAACTACATAATGTTACCAAAAATATCCCATCGATTCAAATTCCCACCAATCATTACTACTAAAAAATAACAAGCAATGAAAACAGAGTGTAAATCAAGAAACAGGCGTACGCAATCAATCCACGGTGCTCCTCTCCACCATCAGCAACAGCAACCATCAAATTCGTGCAAGCCCTCGTAGCCCAAATCACGAAAACCCCAGCAATCCCAAACCTAATAGCCCCATTTTGCGGCACAAACAGCGAAACCGCCGATAAAATCACCACTGGCAACAAACAGTAACCAATCACACTCGTACACGTGTGCAGGTCTAAATTCCCATGTCTACCAGCCAACATATTGAACACAACGTATAAGAAAATCGAGGAAACGACAATCCATCCCAGTATGACGCCAAATTGGATTTTTCCGGCAAGTAATTGAAACAAGCAGAACGAGAGATACAAAAATATCGGGCCGGATAGATCCGAATCCTTGTGGAACGTCGGGTTGACCCGGAATGGATTTAAAATCGATTTAGTTTTCTTCCAGATTTGGTCTGGGTGGATCCCGAGTTCGTCGAGGAGTGGTTCTTCGTCGTCGAAGTTGGCTGCACCACCGATAGGACCAGTTCCTCCGCCGATTGGACCGGAGGTGTTCGTGGCAGCGGATCCGATTTCGAATGACATGAAAGGGATTCCGGTGTTTGATGGACGAGAAGGTTGGAATGGAGCAGTCGGTACTCGGCGTTGCTGGATGTTTGCGCCAGTGGCGACAGTCGGGTTCCCGCCGGACGGGAAGATTACTGGTGGCACAGCGAAATCCCTCGACATGTTCGTTGATTTTGAAAGGAAATAAGGGTTTCTAGATCAGTGGATTAGGGATCTTGTTTTGGTCTTTTTACTTAGATCTTTGAAGTGTTTCTTCTGTTATTTGTTCTTTTTGTGGGAGACATGAAACTTACCGTGTAAGAAAAGGAGAGGGTTTTTTTTATTTTTCCTTTCTTTCTATAGTGATGATGTTTCCTAAGCCCGTGAGTAGAAGGCCAATTTAAGATCATGAGTTGGGCTTTCGGCCCATTATGCCTGTGGTACTAAAAGACAGGCTTCAAAATTTCAGGTCACTCGTGCGTGATCGCGCCCCTTTGTTCTGACCACTGTAGGACGTGTGTCACCAGGTATATAAGCGGGCGCGATGAATAGATATCTTTTAAAGTGATTTTTATTTTTAAATATATTAAAATAATATTTTTTTTTATTTTTAAAAAATTATTAAAGTATTAAAAATATATTAATTTAAAATAAAATAAAAAATTTTAAAATTTAAATTCTTTTAAAAACACTTCCGAATGACAATGCAAAACAGTCGTAACCCTAATCCTACCTATCTTTGATAGTCTGATTCTAAACTCCACTGCGGCAACTAGAAGGGTTCCGGCGACAACCAAACATTGCAGGATTTAACCCAGCGCCTTACATCACGAGAAATGTACTGATCTGCAGTCTGCCAGTCAGCTGGGGCAAAATCTGATTACTTTTTACAAAAACAAAAAGGGGGGAAAGAACTCTTAATGATTCAGTGGTAGATGGCAAAAGCCAATGGGGCAGGGCTTATACAAATTATAAACAAGTTATTTGAACAAGTTCTGATTTTCCATGCTTGCCATCAAGAAACAGGTGCATATCCTAATGACATCGATCGCAGGAAGTAAGCATCTTGAACTTAGAGTAAATTGAAGGCAATTCTTGTTTGCTTTATTCTTGAAAGAGAAGTTTTAAAGATTCATGGAAAAACAGAGGTAGATAGGTCTCTGTCACGAGAAAAGCACTGATCTGCAGTCTGCCTGATCCGACATAGGATTCCGAACAGAGTGGCTAGGAAAGGTATTGAAGGAAGTAGAGACTAGAACCGTTAGTGGCATTGTAAGGTGTCTCTGAAGGTTTCATTTTCATACCTGGAATTGGAGAATTAGAGATTAGACGGCGATAAAGAAACCTGAGGGAAGTAGCAGGCGTGGCAGCTGCTAGCCAAGCTCCTTGTAGGAATTATTCCTCGCAAATAGGCTGCCAATGGAGAAAAGTTGAAGCAAATTGTTTTCAAAAATACTAAAATATATATTAATTTAAAACAATAAAATAAAATAAATACTTTCAAAAAATATAGTTGTGCTTCATGCATGTTCATTTGGCCTCTTGAAAAGTTTTTTATGATGCATTGCTGCTGAGTGGATTATATATATATATATATATTAAGAGTGGATAAAGTTATTAAATCTGAAGAGGTTGAATGAGTTTATTTTAAAAATATAATATTTAGGTAATGTTTTCAAATAAAATATTGATTTATAAAATTTTATTAACTTTAGTGATTTAGTAATTATTTATGTAACTAGTATAGAATATACTGATATCAAAAATATTTTTTTTTAATATTAAAATATTATTTTGATGTATTTTCAAGTGAGAAATATTTTGAAAAACAACCGCTCACCACATTTTTAAACACTACTTGAGCCAAACTTAATTCATGAGTTGGATTAATAAATTTAAATTCATTTAAATTAATCAAAATAATATTATTTTTTAAAAAAATTAAATTAAATTTTAGATTAATCAAGTCTCTTATTCATCTAATAAGCTGAGTTGTGTGTAATGGTATTGATTTGGTATCGTAACTAAGCCTTTTTAAAAAAAAAAAAAAAAAAAGGGTTCTTAAATGGTTTGGTAAGTATATTGTTTGGTTCGGATTATGGGTGGCTTATGTCAATCCCTGCGCGGACCCTCCAATCTTTGAGCCTCGTTTTCAATTTTGGTTAGGAGAGGTGCCATGGTGGAGTAGATTTTGGCCAATTTGATAGTTAAGAAAAAGAGGGATTGGAACTTTATAACTTTGACTTTTTGTACAAAAAGAAATGTAGCGAACTCACAGCACGCAGCCATTTAGTAATACAAAAAAGCAATTCATTGTTTATGAAACCCACATAATATTTGCGTTTAAAACGCTGAAAAGAAAAAACAACGAAAACATGCTTTTCATTCTCTGCACATTATAAAAAATAAGGAATGCAATTCAACTGTTCACCAGTGAATTGCACTGAAAAGAAAAAACAACGAAAACATGCTTTTCATTCTCTGCACATTATAAAAAATAAGGAACAATGCAATTCACTGCACTGTTCACCAGTGAATTGCACTGTTCACGGTTTTTTTTTTTTTTTGAAGTTTTAATTGTATTAATTTTTTTTTTAAAAAAAATAGTTTAGAGAGTTAAATTCATTGACAAAACAATATTTTTTTCTCGAAAAACTAGTATAAAGTGAATTAAATTCACTCGTATAGTAATATCAATTTTATAGTTTTTATCAAATGAATTTTGTACGTAATGGAATTATAAATAATTTAATGGAATAATAAAAAAATATTTTATATAAAGTATTATTTTTTTCATGATGTAATAGGAGTAATTAATTTTACAATATTTAAATTTAAAACCATCAATATTAATATATATTTTTTTAAATTATTTTATAATCTAATTTCAAAAGCATTCTTAACCAAACACATTATACTATTTTTTTTTCAATCTCAATTTTAACCACAGTTTTAACCAAACACCTATTTTTTCAAACCAACCTCAACTAAAAGTATTTTTTATAAAATAACTTTTTTTAAACCATAACCACAACAGCTACCGCAATACCAAACACACTCTTAAAAGAAAGAGATGCATTCATTGAGTTGTAGTTCATTGAATAGTTTTTAGCTTTATTTGATAATGCATTTAATATATATTTGGAAATATTTCAGCTGAATTTTATACATATAATTCTATCATCTTTGCCCTAATTATATTTAAATATGTAGTTAAAACTGTATTTTTTTTAAAAAATATTTTTTTTATGTTTTTATATTAATAAGTTGGTGTTAAAAATAATTTTTTAAAAAATAAAAATATATTATTTTAATATATTTTCAAGAAAAAAACTTTGAATCACAATTATTATTACACTTTCAAATATCTATTTAATATTAAAAATTAAATTAAATTAAATTAAATTTCAACTATATTAAATTAAATATTAAATCAAGTTTGATAAAAATCGATGGGTTACCCTCCGATCTTTAAACCTCATTCGCAATTTTGGTGGTATTTTAGCCAATTTGATAGTCAACAAAAGGAGGAATTCGAGCCATCTAACTTCGACTTTTTGTACAGAAAATGTTGTGATTGTCAATTATTTTATCTGGGTCACCGTCAAATATATATATATATATATATATATAAACTTAAACGTATTCTTTTTCAAATATATATTAACTTTAAAGACCATGGACCATGGAGGCTTACATGTGAATATTAATGATGGTCCCTGTCTCACCAACTCATTTCACTAACATGCTGATAGTCTTGCAATGACTAATTTTCTAATGAAAGTTAAGTTTTTTTTTTTTTTTTTTTTAATTTAATTTAATAACTTTGTCACCCTCTCTCTGTTTTTTTTTTTTATTGTCATTATCGCAGTTTGGTAAACTACATTCCTCTCTGTTCATATAGTTTGCAGAATTTTAATTTTATCCCTGCAGTTTTCTAAAATATTGTATCATATTTATTGACTATAAATTTCCAAGAAAACCCCACTTTTTCAAAAACATTTCTCACTTTATCCTCTCAAGTCCTCGATAATCCATTCCAATGTTACTTAAAATAATAAAATAGACTCTTAGTTGCATGATAATGATGTTCCTCCAATCTAAAAATTCTCATACACTCCATCTAGAATTTAAACTTGTAATCTCTCATTCAAAATCTCAGTGTTGCATGTTTTAAAGTATTTAATTTTTTTTTTCAAACCATAAAAAAAAAAAAATTAATATTTTTTTTCATGTCAAACGCACTGAAACACATGTAGAAATACAGTGTCAAGCGATTGTAGTTAGATGTCATGAAGAACTAAACGATCAATGATAATTCAAAACTTTTTGATATGTAAAGGGTACGATTGAAAGATTATAAATTACAGGCCCCGAAGTGGAACCTTGATAAATCTATAGTGGCAAATATTATTATAAAAATAATTTCCAATGCTTTCCTGCCTCCCAGTATACAACTATACATCCACTAGGCCACCAACTTCACTGACGTCACATTGGAAATTATTATAAAATAAAATAAATTTGGAGCTTTGTTGTATGGTCGTGGTCACATTCATTTTGGTTGAGGAAATAAAGATTTTAAAGATGACTCGTACCCACCTACCCCCCAAAAATTAGAAAAAAGATTGAAGTAGATGGATTTGTTTTGTTAGGTAATTTTTTCCCTGCTAAAATCTTCGACAACACTTGTTTTTGTGATTTAATTTGTTTTTTAAAAATATTAAATTTATATAAATTTTTGATAAATTTTCTAAGCTATATTAAAAATTATTTTAATTTATTTTTAATTTTAAAAAATATACACTGCATTATCAAACCTGTACTAAAATTTATAATTTATTCATAAGACTTTATAATAGTCATCTATTCATGATAATTTAATTATATAATACTATTTTTTTTATTTTACTCAAAATCTAAAATTATTATAAGCAAAATATACTCTTAACTAACAAAATATTAATATTAGATTTGTTTTATCTTGGATATAAACTGAATATAGGGATATAAAAAAATAATTTTAAATTTTTACATTACTCAAAACTACTATATAAAAAATATAGCTCACTTTTTATTTAAAAAATAATGCAAAACTTGTAAAGAAAAATGATGAAAAATACTATATTTGAAGATGAAGCTCATTTTTTTTTTTTTAAGTTTTTTCAAAACATTAAATTATTATTTAATCTCCAAAGAGTCCTTTACTTCAATGGATTTTTACCTTTTCACCATGCATTTTTTACCACTACAAATACCATGCATTGATTGTAACCATTTTTCTTGGCACTGAAAAACATGAAAATATCTAAGAACTGGATAAAATAATAAATGAAAACAGAATAAAAAGGTGGCAGTACTTTTTTTTTTTTAATGAAATGAAAAAAATTAGTATCAAATAAATAAATCTAAATAATAATAATAAAAAAAACCCAGTTTGGGTTCAGATCTGAGAGAGAGAGTGGGACAGTAGAAAAGCGTACCGTGATTTTAGCTTTATTATAAATGAACCAAGTCTCTCAGCACATACTCGCGCCGTTCACATCTCTAAGAGTCATCTCGGTTGGCTCTCTCTCGTTCCCATCTTCTCTCACTACCACCAACTCCAACTCCCCTCCTTTTCTTCTTCGCTACTTCTCTGTTAGGTACTATTTCGTGCAAAGCACATAACTTTATTTCTGAAATCCAATTTTTGGTACCTGATTGTTCTCTTGTTTGCTTGTTGAATGAGTGAATTCTTGGTAGATCTGATGGAGAGTGTGCAAGTTCTTGTCATGAGTTTGTTTGTTCATTGACCTGGTATTGTTTGCAAGTGGGGTGGTTTTGTTTTTGTTTTTGTGATGGAAATGGTGGAGTTTGGACTGATGAAGTTGAGGTTTTTGGGATCTTGAAATGGTTAAAGACTTGAGCTTTTGGTTTGGTTTTTTGTTTTTTAACGAAGGGTTTGTTTGGTTATAGTTTTTGAATCTGGATTTGGTGTAGGAATTTGATTCAGATCTGGAAATGGGAAATGAAAGGGTGTGGTTGACATGTGTTTATGTCATGTTTTTCATTAATCACGACAATGGTTGTTATCGTTAGGAGTCGTGTTAGTTGATTAGATATAAATATGGTTAGAAGGTTTGTTTGGATGTCGGTTTTGAATCAAATTGGATTTGGATCATTACTTTTGGTCCAGTTTTCCTTTTCTTGTTCATTGATGGGATAAAGTTTGAAATTTTGTCAACTATATAGATAGATCCACTTTTGTTTATAGGATTTTGGCTAGATCCCAAAAGGTGGAGGTTGAACTTTTGATCCAGTTGTATGGAAATTCCCTGTTGACTGTGCTCTTTTGTTGTTTTATTCTAATGAAAAATTCTGTGTTTAATCATTGGTCCAGTTGCTCTTCTCTTTTCCGTGTCAATAGGAGTTAGTTTGGGTTTAATGAAATTAACCGATTCTTTTGCTCCCTTATGGTTTTATCTGGCAATAGTATTATCAGATTTGATGCATTGTCTTTCATTTTTAAATGTATTTGTTGATGCCATAGTCCTTTTCTGCGTTTCGTTTTAGGATTGGCAGTTTATAACACTTCATTTGTTATTTTGCGAAGCAATTTTATGGTTGTTTTATATGCATGTTGGCTGTTGTTTAAGACGTGCATTGGGATCTAAGATTTTTTTAATGGCTTATGTTGAAACAGAGCAATGGCATCCCACGTTGTTGGTTATCCTCGCATGGGTCCCAAGAGGGAGCTCAAGTTCGCTTTGGAATCTTTCTGGGATGGAAAGAGCAGTGCTGAAGATTTGCAGAACGTGGCAGCTGATCTCAGGTCATCCATCTGGAAGCAGATGTCTGATGCCGGAATCAAGTTTATTCCTAGCAACACCTTTTCATGTTATGATCAAGTGTTGGATACTACAGCAATGCTTGGTGCTGTTCCTCCTAGATACGGATGGAATGGTGGTGAGATTGGGTTTGATGTCTATTTTTCCATGGCCAGAGGTAATGCCTCTGTCCCCGCCATGGAAATGACCAAGTGGTTTGATACCAACTAGTAAGTGTTGAAATTTTTTCAGTCAATGTGATATACTTCTTAGTTCGTTTGAAGTCTAACAATGCTGCAACTAACGCTACATGAATGACATTGAAATATTGGTGCAGCCATTACATTGTCCCTGAACTGGGACCAGAAGTTAACTTCTCCTACGCATCCCACAAGGCTGTCATCGAGTACAAGGAGGCCAAGGCTGTAAGTTATCCTCTCTATGTTATTTATGATTTCTCTCTTTTTTTCTGTTGATATTTGAATGGTTTTCTTTGTACTTGATAAATAATCATGGGGACCCCTGAATCTTCCACGGATATTCAGCTTGAATATGATATTATGGAAAGAGAATGAGGATTTCTTACTCGGAATAAAAACCAAAATGAAAGTTCACGAAACATGCATGTCAGTATAAAGAAATAGAAGTATCATGGTTACAGAACAACAACCTTCTTGTCTTGATATCCACACTTTTACCTTCGTGCCTGTGTTAATTTTAAACTTTCTCATAGAAAAGTAATTTCTTAGTCCCATCTGACATCCTCAATCATACCGTTGACACATTGTGTTAGGATTGTGTCTCCACGAGCATGTGTTGCATAATTGAGGGAAAATAGATTGCTGGTGGTATGTTTTAAATGTCCCATGGAAATTGAGCATCTTGTGTTGATTGCTGTTGTTCGGTGTGCTGCTGGAACTATTTTTGGTGTTTGAATTCAAACATTATCCTACTTTATTGTCTCTAAAGGATTTTCCTGGTTAACTGACAATCTTTTGTCTCTGTGATGCAGCTTGGAGTTGATACCGTGCCAGTCCTCGTAGGTCCTGTTTCATACTTGTTGCTATCAAAACCAGCAAAGGGTGTGGAGAAATCCTTTTCAGTTCTCTCCCTAATTGACAAGATTCTTCCCGTCTATCAGTGAGTGCCCAACTTTTTCCCCTTTGGGTGGCTAATAGGTTATGCTATTTGTTTCCATCTCGAGAATCTATGCTAATGATTAGTTTCTTTCCAGGGAAGTTGTGGCCGAACTAAAAGCAGCTGGAGCAACCTGGATTCAGTTTGATGAGCCTAAGCTTGTGATGGATCTTGGAGCTCATGAATTGCAAGCATTTACTCATGCTTACTCTGCACTTGAGGCATCCCTATCTGGTTTGAATGTTCTGATTGAGACATACTTTGCTGATGTTCCCGTTGAGGCATACAAAACACTAATTTCTTTGAAGAGTGTTACTGGGTTTGGGTTTGACCTGGTTCGAGGAACAAAGACCCTAGATTTGATTAAGGGTGGATTCCCTTCTGGAAAATACCTCTTTGCTGGAGTGGTTGATGGAAGGAACATTTGGGCTAACGATCTTGCTTCTTCCCTTGGTGTACTACATGCTCTTGAGGGCATTGTGGGCAAAGGTATTAATGCTTTCGTACTGTGTTTTATCATTGCCATTTTGTTGTACTTGACATGAAGTTGAAAAATGAATCTATCTTATGCTTCTACAGACAAGCTTGTAGTATCTACTTCCTGCTCTCTTCTCCACACTGCTGTTGATCTAGTTAACGAGCCTAAGTTGGACAAAGAGATCAAGTCATGGCTTGCGTTTGCAGCACAGAAAGTTGTTGAAGTAAATGCCTTGGCCAAGGCACTTTCTGGACAGAAGGATGAGGTACCTCATTTCTCAGCTTTCTCATCTTACACAACGCATTATTTAAAACTTAACACTGTCTGCAATTTCCAGTTTATGTTTATCTATTGTGCTAATCAGTTTCCTTTTAGACAGTTTTAAACCCAATCTTCGTCTAATGCATTCATTCGTATTGAGTTGTTTGTGGTCACTATTAGAAAACCCAGAAACCTTACTCTTAAAAGGTTCCTTAATAGAACTAGTAAAAGCTATACTAAGTTCCTTTTCTCCTACTTCTGTACATCCAGGCATTCTTTTCTGCAAATGCAGCAGCTCAGGCTTCTAGAAAATCCTCACCAAGGGTCACCAACGAGGCTGTTCAACAGGCTGTAAGTGGTTTCTAGTTCATCCTTAATGCTGCTGTATGGCTTATGTTGGATAGCTTGCTCTTACGTTGCAGTGTTGATCCTTCTTGGCTTCTTGCTTAGGCTGCTGCTTTGAAGGGTTCAGACCACCGCCGTGCAACCAACGTTAGTGATAGGCTGGATGCTCAGCAGAAGAAGTTGAACCTTCCAATTCTTCCAACCACCACCATTGGATCATTTCCTCAGACCTTGGAACTCAGAAGAGTGCGCCGTGAATACAAGGCTAAGAAGTGAGAACTACTGTTGTGAAATTGCTCCTATGATTTAATTTATTAGTGCTTGTGTTTCAGCTTAGCTGGTGTTGATTTCTTTTTTCCTTTTGATAAAAATTAGGGTCTCAGAGGAAGACTATGTTGAGGCCATCAAGAAGGAAATTAACAAAGTCGTCAAACTCCAGGAAGAGCTTGATATTGATGTTTTGGTGCATGGTGAACCAGAAGTGAGCCCCCCCCCCCCCAAAATAAAATAGCTTAGTTTTGAGTTGTGATGCATTTTCTTCCCTTTGAAATTTTACTGATTGGTAATATTTCCTCGCAATGCAGAGGAATGACATGGTTGAGTACTTTGGTGAGCAATTGTCTGGTTTTGCCTTCACTGCTAATGGCTGGGTCCAATCTTATGGTTCTCGCTGCGTCAAGCCTCCTATCATCTATGGTGATGTGAGCCGCCCCAAGGCCATGACTGTGTTCTGGTCTTCATTGGCTCAAAGTATGAGTAAGCGACCCATGAAGGGAATGCTTACTGGTCCTGTTACCATTTTGAACTGGTCCTTCGTCAGAAATGACCAGCCCAGGTAGGGATAAAAATATAACTAACATAACCATGCTTGGTTTGCAGGCTGTTAATTTAATATATTGACAATACTTTTCTATGTTTGTACTAGATTTGAGACCTGTTATCAAATTGCTTTGGCCATCAAGGATGAGGTTGAGGATCTTGAGAAAGCTGGAATTACGGTCATCCAGATTGATGAAGCTGCTTTGAGAGAGGGCTTGCCCCTAAGGAAGTCCGAGCATGCTTTTTATTTGAACTGGGCTGTTCACTCTTTCAGGATCACTAATTGTGGTGTTGAAGACTCTACCCAGGTTCTTTCCTCCTCCTCTCTCTCTCTCTCTCTCTCTCTCTCTGTGCGAGGTTTTTTTTTGAAAGATACATATTGGATGTTGGGCTAAATGGTGGGAGGTGAATCCATTCCCCACCCATTCTATGATCTTTAACTTTAAAATTCAAGTCGGAAGTACATTTATAAAGGACAGTGACAGTTCACCTTAAAAAAATGTAGTGCCAACATCACCCACCCACCCCTAAAATCCCAAGATCATGCTTACTTAAATGTTCGGTGGGCAATATACCACTGAAACTTGCAAATTCAGGAAAATTTTCCTACGGAGATTTTGGTGCATATAGCATCCTGGATTTTGGGGAGAGGGGTGGGTGGAAGGTGTGCTTTTGTATGGCTTTACTGGCATCTCTTTGCTGGATTAATAATGCTAGCACTTGTTGATGATACTACAACAATGTCTTGGACAGATCCACACCCACATGTGCTACTCTAACTTCAATGACATCATTCACTCAATCATTGACATGGATGCTGATGTGATCACCATCGAGAACTCCAGATCAGACGAGAAGCTTCTCTCAGTCTTCCGCGAGGGTGTGAAATATGGAGCAGGCATTGGCCCTGGTGTTTATGATATCCACTCTCCTAGGATCCCCTCAGAAGAAGAAATTGCCGACCGTGTTGAGAAGATGCTTGCTGTCCTTGAAAGCAACATTCTCTGGGTCAACCCTGATTGTGGTCTAAAGACCCGCAAGTATGCTGAAGTCAAACCTGCCCTCAGCAACATGGTTGCAGCTGCCAAGCGTCTCCGCACCAAGTTTGCAAGTTCCCAGTGAGTTCAGGAAGTGTCCACGAATTCAGACTGAAAGTACGGTGAGTTCAGGAAGTGTCGACGAATTTCAGACAGAAAGGAATTTATGTACTAAAGCTTGAATAAAAAGCTGTGTTTTTCTGAGAAGAGTATTTTCCTTGTTTTTTTTTTTTTTCCTTTTAATTTAGGAATTAGTTACTGTGTACCTGGATATGCACTATAAGGTTTCTGTCCTTCAATTATCTAAAGCAATGAATCCGTTTATTTTCCTGATTAATGCTTCTCGAAAGAGCCCTTCATTTTCCTAGAGACCATGGTTATAAAATTCAACAGGAATGTTCCATTTAAAAAAAGCTCGACTTTGTTTTGGTAAAAATAATTGGGTTGGCCAACTGACTTGTGAGGTGGCTAACCTGTGTCTTGAGCTTTGAGTTGAGTTAGATTTTTCGTCGGCTCTCAGAACTTAATATAAGTTTATTTATTTATTTATAATCTCTTCAATGATAAAAAACCCATCTTCGTTCTCTACTAAAAGAGCCGTCAGAGTAACGGCTAGATATACTGGAAGATGAAGATCATCGTTCTCTACTCTTGTTTTTGGTGCTGTTGGGTTATTGATTTTTCATATATGTATTCTTTAGGTTAATTTCATTTTGATCCCTGCTGATTGTCTCACACTTTCTAGAACCCTAAATCGTTTCTCATGCCCATTTTCCTCTCTCGAAAAGGTACATGTAATCTCTCTTATAGGTGAACTTGATTATAATTATTCAAAATAAGCATAAAAGGTCTTCTGCATGAAGGCAGAGACAAAACACATGCAATTCACACCCCCCTGGCCCTTGCTTGCTTGCTTCTGCATTTTCCATTTTTATACTGCTTTGTGATCAAATGTAAAAATTCTAAACCTAGCCAAGGATCTCGTTCATGGGTTAGGTGCATGAAAAAAGTCAACTTGGACTAGATTAACCCATGACTTAGTTAATTTAATTAAAACCCGCTTTGATTTTTTTAAAAATAATATCGTCTGATTTTTTAATTTTTATATAAATATTTTTTAGTCGGTATTCTCCACCCAAATGTAACTTAATCCTTCATGGTTGAAAACCTATAACTTAATCCACTGGTTTATCCCAAACGTACCATCTTGCAATTTAAATTCTTAAAGAGAAATCAACATGGTGAGAATTTAGAGAAAAGCAATTGATGTCTTGAAAAGACAACGGTCAACATGGATCAAAGAATCGACATATATATATTTTTAAACATAAAGGACTAAGTTATAGCTGCATTTAAATCCAGGGACTAAAAAATAATTCACTCAAAATATAACAGAACCATGAAAAAAGAGCAGGTGCATGCAGGAAGCATCATTAACAACATTATAAGCGTTTGATTTCATGATACAAAAACCACAACATTAACATGAAATCGTTAACAAATACTGGCAACAACTCCTCTTCTTCCTCTAGATAATTGAGTTTTGAATCAGAGATTAGAGAGAAATGTACAAGACTAAGCTACAGGAGGTGTGCCATAAGAGGCAATGGGGCTTGCCAAAATACTCAGCTATGAAAGATGGACCTGATCACACCCCTTGTTTCAAGGCTTCTGTTTATGTTAATGGCATCTCCTTTCATTCTTCTGCTTCTTGCAAATCTTCTAAGGAAGCCCATAATGATGCTGCCAAGATGGCCTTCCTTCACTTCACTTCTCCCCCTCCTCCAAGTAATGAACTTAACACTCATTCACTCACACATAATTGTAGAATTTAATATTGTTCTCTGAACTGATGAATTCTTGGAAATCAATCAATCTCACGACATTCTCTTCTCTGCTCGAAAGGAAGTTTTTGGATTTGCATTTCAGACTTTCGATACCCTTTGTACTTGTTGTTTCTGTCCTTGTTCTGTTTGTTTCGAGAGAAAAAATTCATTACGTGAGATTTATGGGTTTCTTACAGAATAGTTTCATGAAAAAACTTTTGAGAAGGAACACGGAAGGAAGGAAATCAAATTCAGTGTCTAATTTTTCCTCTCTACACGGTTCCTTAGAGCTGTAAGCTTGCAGCAAATTTTTTCTATGGTTAATTTCCTGGATTATACAGTATCTTGTTAGTTGACGAAGGTTTACTTTTGTGGAAACTACATAACCGTGGATTATCTTCATTCATAAATGTGATATTTGCTTCAAAATTTCTTTAGTCTTTACTTATTGGCAATAGTAATGGATGATTGATTCATAGTTCAAGAAATATACAGTGCAAAAATATTCAATTGTTCCACTAATTTGGGTGATTTTAACCATGATATTAAACTTACTAATTACTATGCATATTGCAGCAAAATTTAGTCTGTCATTATCTCTGACTCCTTTACTATCAGGTTCCTTCATGATTCCTGGAACCTTGGCCGACAGACCGGAAACTAATGAAACATCTCAGGAACTTGATAGTCATTCAAGTGTTTCTGATCCTAAAAATTGTAAGAAATTCAGAATGAACTTTATTGAATTGAGTGAATTTGATAGATCTCTTTATTTGAATTATATCATGTTCTTGATCTTACTGAATGAGGCTCTAAATTGTTGATTGTATCAGAACTAGAACCAGCTTGAAAAATAGCCTATGCTTTTAGTGCAATTATCTTTCTCCTCTTGTAATTTTATCTTAAAACATCTATGAATTAGCTATGGACTCTAAGGCTGCTAAGATTTTGTCAGGGACCACTGAATAAATCTAGATACAAATGCATCAAAGTAGATTCTAATTTCCAGTGAAATTACGCTTGAAGCTATTCTCTCTAAGCACATGTTACTTCTTACAGATGCTTTAAAGGACGTTTTAATCTCAAGTGCTGAGCCAAATGCTGGGGGGCAAAATGTTAAGGAAACAAATCAAGGATCAGATGTTCAATCCCTTAGTTTGGGTGTCAAAGCTGGTGGGCAGTGAGATATTTATGATTTCATCTTCTTTTTCCTTGCCTAATCTATGGAGTTTATGAGTTATTCTGAAGCTTACATTTTGTTGTCAAAACTACCATAAAGTACCAACACAAAACCACCTTCTTAACATCCGACTCTTGCTTTCAGACACGCCTTTGAAGTACAAGAGCCACCTGCAAAACTATGCTCGATGGAAAAACTGTGATTTGCCAACGTACTCCAACACACGTGAGGGTCCCTCTCATGCTCCATGCTTCAAGGCTACTGTCACAGTTGACGGGCATACCATTGAGAGCCCAGAATTCTTCAATACCTTGAAGGCAGCTGAACATGCTGCTGCAAAGGCTGCCTTAATGTCGCTGTCAACAAATGGATTTCTTGAGGCTAGTTTATTTAACTGATCACACAATTATACCTGCTGTATCTTGTTTTTTGTGTAGTATGAGTGTAGATAATGTCAACTCACGAGTTACATTTGTTCATTCTTTGTGCTGTCCAGGATGACTCTGGCTTTTACAAGAATGCCTTGCAGGAGTTAGCTCAGAGAGAAGATCTATCCATGCCGGTTTATAAAATCATAAAATCTGGTGCACTTCACATGCCAACATTCTTTTCCTATGTGGAGATAGAAGGAGAGAAGTTTTATGGCAAAGAGGGAAAATCCAAGAAAGAGGCAGAGTTGAAATCTGCAAGAGCTGCTTGTACTGTTCTGATGGAGCGTAAGTCAATTCATTCTTTTTATGAGGCTGCCTATACCATTATTTTGGGCACCAAAAACTTTGGTCTTCTGGTTAATTTCACCAGCATTTATGAGCATATGGCTGGAAGATAAATTTCCATTCAAGAACCTGAGGTTCATTACAGCCACCTCTTCCCTAGAACAGGCATACTGGAAAATCCATGGAGGTCCATCTGATCACTAGTTTTTTTCTTTCTTATTAGGTGCATTGAACAGGAATGCAGAGTCAGATCCCCCAAATTCTTCACCAGATGAAACTCTCAACTCTACTCCTGGCTTAGACATGACCACAGCTGTAAATCTGCAACAGAACCTCAAACAAAATGGTCAATTATCATCTCCAGTCATTGTTGATGAAGAACATTCTGCAGAAACTAAAGACAGCATATCACTCAAATCTGGTTTGTGTTAATGTGATTTATATTTTTAGTGTATCCTTACAAGTTCCTAGCCTGGAACTACACTGCCGGACTTATATATCTGGGATCATGCTTATCACAGATGCAGTTCAAGAGGTAAACTTCGCTGATCCTAAATCAGGCAATGCCGAAGTTGGGCCTGAGGATTCCATACTGTCACCATCACTTGAAAAACCTGCTATTTTTGAAGTGATTGGAAATCAGGAATCATCCTCTTGTTCTGAATATGTTCCTACCTCATCACCAGAAGGCTCATCTTCCTCTACCTGGACACATAACAGCAGTTCCGATCCCACAATTTCTGACTCAAATGTGAGGAAGGCTACAAGACCACGAAGCTACTTGCTTTGCAACAGGGTCAGGGTGTATCCATGCTATCCAGACATTGCTTTACCAAATGGCATCACTGTGATGCCAATTAGCGACAACCAATGGGTGGCTGTGAGCTTGGAGTTCCCAATGGAACAAGGTTATTGATTCAGTGCAATTGATAGATCACTTTCTCCCTAGCATATCATTATCACCTTGTACAGAGCACCGCCAAAGGCCCATAGGTAGTAAACTCTAATAAATTTTTCTTTGACGCTGGGAAAAAATGACTTGTGAAAGACCTTTTAATCGTCATAACAAGTGTTTGGAACTAAAAAGCAACAAAAAATCAGAGTTTTCTTAGAAAATGAATATAAAAAATCAGAGTTTTCTTAGAAAATGAATATAAGCTATTGCCTTGTAAGCTTAGCTACAAGATCACAAGAACAAGAACAAATGACAAGAATTCTATAACATTTTTTTAAGGAATGAACACCTGTTAGATTCACAAGAAGGGTGCCAAATCCAGGTTCTCGCACCCATTCCATTGTTGGATCAAAAACTTCATAGACACGATCATTAACTTTAGCCAATGGCTTAGTACTGTCCATCTTAGGCTTTCTATTGATACGATGAAGGTCCCAAAATTGTCGATCTCTGTCTCCCTAATGCATCGCCTTTTACCAAGTGTGTTCATAGTTTAGTCAACTTGATTCCAATCCCATCCGAACCTGGCTGGTTCCAGGCACAGGTCTGATCCCTTTTGTTTTGTTTTTTCTACCTTTTTCATTTTTTTAAAAAATAAAGTTTCTGTAAAATATTTGCTACCTATATAATTATATTATAATTTTTTTCCTTATATTTCATGAAATGAATACGAAAGAAAATTAATGAATCAAAGTAAATTGTAATTTACACACACACACACACACACACACACATATATAATGTTTTTCAGCTTCACTTCCCTGAAGTACAATTGCATAATCTTCAAATTTTGACCTTTTATTCAACTTGTTTACCTTTCAAACATGTTTTGACACCCTGCAGAATTTATTCATAAGCACACTTGAAAAATCAAGAGGTAATGTGTTCTTCGATCCTCTAGCTCTCATATTCTCCGTGAGACCTCATAGCTTTTTGAACATAAAGCCCAAGAACAAGAACAAACAAACCAGCTGACACAACCACTGCTGTTGATATTCTCAGCTTCTTCTTCTTTGCTATCAAGCCACCACCACCATCAGTTTCATTCTTTTCACTTGTGCCCGTGGCCTTTCCCTCTTCAGGCAAGATATAATCACTCTTCTGATCCTTCAAGTTAGCCTCAGTTGAAGTAGCATTTGTTTTCCCATCAATATCTCCCCTTGTTTGTCCTTCTACCTCGGTCTTTGGAGGTACTTCTTGAGCAGCCGGATCTTGTCCACTATTTTGGTCTTCTGGTTTTTCATTTGCAGGCTTTTGAGGCTCTACAGATGGGTCTGCATTATTTTCCTGCACTGGTTTGGTTGGAATGGTTATCTTCTTGGGGTGTTTGATATAAAGAACTCCACCCTCAAACCTTGCACGGACTTGATTAAGATCATAATCTGATGAAACAGTAAGCTTCTTTTTAAAACGGATCCATCTATTGTCTCCCGATGGCTCTCTCCTGTGATCTTGAGTTTTTGTTCACCTATGTTTGCTTGAATCTTTATTTGCTGCTTTGTAAAACCTGTAGGATCGATATAAGCAATCTTATTACACAATCCAAAAACTTAAAACGGTTAGGTGAAATGACAAGAATGATTTTATATTTTTTCTTTTACACATCTTTTTAAATAATAGTGTTAAAAAATCATTTCAATTCAAAATTTTAAGTTATTAAATTATATTTTAAGAATGATTTTATATTACTATCTAATATTGAGCACGAATAAAGCAAATTACTGACTAAACACCCTTTAAAGCAAACAAATGATTGTAGACAAGAACAAATGACTAGAACTATAGAACATTTCAAGGTATGAAATTTCACCTGGCAGATGCACAAGTAGGGTGTCGAATCCATCATTTTTCTCCCATTCCATTTTAGGATCAATATCGACATGATCCTCAACTTTAGCCAATGGCTTAGTGCTAGCCATCTTAGGCTTTCTAATGATATGTACAATCTTTCAAGTGAGCTTGAAAGGTTCCAGATTTCCTGGTTTTATACACAAGGTAAAGAAAGATTTGTAATGTGATAAGAATTTTCTTTGCACTCCCATGTTATTTCTCTTATTATTCGTTACGTAAATTGTTTCTTTTCCTTCCGAAGCTTCTTTGATTTTGCCTCCTGAGCGAGGCACAGCGCGAAATTCTTTTGGGTAAGTGCTTTACAGCCTTTTATTCCCTTTGATTTCTTTTGAAGAGAGCTTTACAGCCCATCTAAAAGGGTCAAATATGTACAAAATACAATTGCTAGATCTCTTTCTTCCTAATGTATTATCTTTTATTGAGTACGTTCATATAGCTCAAGGAATCAACCATTCGATTTTCAAATAGAGAACGTAAGCACTAATTCATCTCGTCTCGACTCTTTCCTTACTATACTTTAGAATTCCGGGTGAAGGAAGTATGCGTTATTGGTCGAAGGGAGGTTAAAAAAGGATACCTTCTTGCTTCCCGAAATAACAGGTGAAGAGCGAGGATGGTCGATTCTGGAAGAAGTACTGATCTGTGTATAGTTTAATTGATTTTTCTTCCATGCTGACAACATGACTTGGATATATAATTAAAAGCCCTATAATTGCTTTTAGAAGTTCTCTGGAACTAAAAAATACTGAAATTCAAAGTTGTATTTTTGATGTTGTAATAAGCTATTATGTTGAAACTTCTCAAAAGATGCATTCTGTGAGTTGTCTGCTATGAACATGATTAATCACATCCTTTTCAGCACCAAATCTCAGGTTGCGATTGGTTAATGTTTCATAACAGGAAAAACAAATATAAAAGGGATAAAAACGTGTTTGTTTGAAGGACCGGAGACGGGGACATACAAATAAATCTTTCTCTAACAAATAAAAGAAGGGTTATTCCTACTCTTTATTTTGATATTATTCTGCACATATTTGCAGAAATCATTCAATTTTTGAGCCCTTTATTCAACATTGTACATTTTCAAACATGTTTTGAGGTCATGTACCACTTATTCAAAGGTTTACAGCACAATTCGTAGTCTCGGATCCTCTAGTTCTCAGCTTCTCCACTAGATCTGATAGCATTTTGAACATAAATCCCAAGTACCAGGATTAATAAACCAGTAGCCACAACAAAGTGTGTTGATATTCTTGGCTTCTTCATCTCTGCTACCAGACCTCCAAAACCCTGCTTATGAAGTGCTAGGTTAGCTTTAGAAATACCACTAACGACAGCAGTTTCTTCTTCCTGTTGCATCTTTGCAGCATTCTGGACAGAGTAGCCGTCATCTTCATGCTTTTCATCACCTGTGCTGGTGTTCTTTTCTGGTTCGGCTAAGCCAAGATCACTCTTCTGATCCTCCGAAGTCTTGGGAGGAACGTGAATATTGTTAGCCTCAGTAACAGTAGCATTTTCTACCCCATTGATTTTCCCACTTGTTGGTTCATCAGTTTCAGTCTTTGGAGGAACTTCTTGATCAAATTGTTCTTGTCCACTTTTTTGATCTTGTGTTTTTTCATTGTTGGGCTTTTGAGGCTCTGCAGTTTCCTGCACTGGGTTGGCTGGACTTGTAATCTTCTTGGGGTGTTTGACTTGAAGTATGCCACCCTTAAAATTTGCACTGATTTGATTAACATCATAATACAATGGAATAGGAAGCTCCTTGTGAAAACTGCTCCATTTATTGTCACCATGAGAGCGTTCGCCCGTGATCCTGAGTGTTCGAGTTGACGTCACCTGAACCTTCAGTTGCTGTTTCTTAAAACCTGCAGAAGCAACACAAACAACCTCATATCAGCAAACTCTCCTCTTTTTCTTCAAGATGCTGTTATTTCTATGCGGCCCTGCGGAGCATAATTACAGAGAATGGAGAGACTAAACCAGCTTTAAAGAAAACTAACAATTACTAACCAGAGCTGTTAAAAAACAAGGAGAACCAATGAATAAAACTCTGAAAACATTTAAAGGGATGGAATGTCACCTGGTATATACACAAGTAGGGTGTCGAATCCAGCATCTCGAACCCACTCCAATGTTGGATTGTAATCTTCATAGGCTTGATCGTTAAGTTGACCAGCCATTGCCTCAGTAGTACTCATCTTATCCTTTCTGTTGGTAGGTATCTTTAAGTGAATATGAAAGCTCCCAAATCTGTTGGTTTTTTTATACTCGTGGCTAAAGAAAGAGTTGTAATGTGAAAGAACTTTCGTTTTTTGACATGCTTTCTTTGGTTTCAGTTATTCCTTTTCTCTTTGAAGCTTCAATGGATTTGCCTGCAGAGGGTCTTTCGGCTGTGGAAACTGTAAAGGGCCTGTAGTGTATATGCTTTGGACGTGTAGAGAGTTGATCACCTCATGCCTAAGGCAAAGGGGAAGTTCTCAAGTAAGCTTTAGAATTTGAGGCTAAAGACTCTGACATGTCCAACATCAGATGATGAGAATAATAGTGAACAGAACTTGAGTCATAGTTTATGCTCTTCGTTCCCCAAAACCCACTACAAGAATAAGGAAAAATAACAAAAATCAATTCGGAAATTCATAGATTGAACTCAATTTCAATTTCTTTTTAGGACAGGCTCTAGTTGTGATCAAGCAAACGAACACTTCCTTTTGTCTGGAAATGATCAGTTAAGAAATTGAATGAACTAATTATTCAATAATGATATCGGAGCTAATATTTAGGATTCCTCTATTTACTAAACACTCTCATAGCTTACAATGCTGGGTATGCTTGTATGAAGTCTGGCATGTTAAAAAGTTGACTCGGTAAACTAAGCTAACCTCATCAAACTTGAAACGGGGTTAACTTAAGATTTTTTTTCTAATTTTTATTCAAATGATATTATTTTATTTGTTTTTAAATTATCCAAAATAATGTTGTTTCATTTTTAAAGTTTCAAAATGACATGATTTTAGATTTAATCTAGCAAACTTCTGACTTAAGTCTTAAACCGGGTGTGATATCCATGCCTAAACCAGCTAATTTTCTTTTTTCATGTTAACCCATTGCATCAGTTCCTCCTCTTTTCACTTTTTGCAGCGGCCACAACATTATTGGAGACCCTTTATTCCCAACACCCCAATGGTTAATATAATTTTATAGTTCTTACAGTAGTTTTAAAATCGTTCCAAACACTCTGATATGGGTATCCAAATTAGCATCTTTAATATTAATCTAATTCATGATTTACAACATTATCGTGTTTGCTTCTAATGTTCCAACAACCCGGTGATTGTTCTAAGCATCCTCATCATTGTCCTAGTTCATGATCTGGGAAAGTTTCAGAGAGAGCTTCCTTGTTCCATGAATTGTAATGTTGTACCTTCAGAATTCTTTCATTTCCTGAACTTAGAGAAATGCTGATAGCACTAGCTGCCCCTTCGGTCTTGATTTGAAACAGCGTTAATGGTGTTGCCCTTAGTCTAAACATGCTCCTTATGTATATATATAAATAGTAGAGTGACATTGAACTTATGGATGGTCAAAGTTTCTGACCTGTGAGGCCTTTCGAGGGACTAAACTACAAGGCCATTTGGCCAAAGCAGACAGCACCTCACAAAGATTGGGTTAAGACCATCACATTCAGTGATCATGAGATGAGATCCAAGTAGAGATCTTGAGTTATCTCCTCGATCGACGAGGATTTAAGGGATTGAACGAGGTGAGCCCGTCATGATCCCATATCAGATGTGTACTAGACTGATCTTAAGCTTATATGGTGTCAAAGTTACAAACCTATCCTGTCCCTTTTGTGGGACAAAACCATGCATTAGGCCAATACCTCGCATGGACTGGGCTAAGATACCGTCGATATACTCCTGGCTGTTTGAAATACCCTCAACATTTGTTGAAATACATGCACCATTGATATTTTTTTGAAGTTTGGTTAACGCATATGTGTATATATATATATATGAATGAAAGGAACTTTGTTACAACTGTTGAATTATTTAAAAAGCAAACATGGTTGCAGTTGTTGTAGATTCATATACAGATGTGCATCAAACGACTTAATTCTCAGATTTCTTGAAGGACCAGCTGATGGCTTTCCTGGCATACATCCCAAGTACCACAACAGATAAAATAAACAGAACCAGGTTCAACAATTTTCTTGGCTTCGTCATGTCCACGACCAAACCACTAAAATCCTTGCTGTAACTTTCCATGTTTAGTTTCTGAGCTCCACTCACGAGTCCTTTTGCTGCTTTATCTTTATCCATCTTTGTAGGTTGCAGTGCCTTTTCCTGTGGTGGCTTCCCATCCAGCGTTGATGATTCCACCGGCGGTTGCTCGTTTTCCTGTAGCTCAGCATCATCTTGAACAATTAGTTTAGGATGCTTGACATAAAGGATTCCCTTATCATAGCTTGCTGAGATCTCCTTCTGGTTATGATTTGATGAAAGAGGAATCTTCTCGAGGAAACAGCTCCATCTATTGTCACTGAGTTGGCGTTCTCCACTTATCCTTAGAACACGCGATGAGCTTACTTGAACTTTTATCTGTTCTTTCTTGAAGCCTGTAGGAAAATCAAAACATGACAAGTAAAATGTTAGATTTGCCTTTCTCTGGAATTCTGTGTAAGAATTGCGCCGGATCGAGAGAGAAAAAAATCCCACAATGAAATTCATAAATTCATTCAAAAGCTCAAGTATGGGATGAGATATCAAAAATAATTTTATATTATTTCCTAAAATTATTTAAATTTAAAACTTTCATAGGTCGGCTGTAGCATTATGTTTGATTTTATTTATTTGATTAGATAATTAGGTATTTAAATTCTTAACTGTTTTGATCATTAAAATTTTGATATTGTTTTAAATAATCATCTAGACTTATATACAGTATTGAATGGTTGAATGAGATTCTAAAAATAATTTTATATCATTATTGCAGTCAATACTACTAGCTATGCTCAACATTTCCAGGCTATTTCAAGGTTAAAAAGACAAAACTTCACAATTTTGTTCTTAATTAATTATTCTTGAAAAAGAAAAGGAAAAAAAGAAAAGAAAACTAAACTAAACTGGAGAAAAACTAAAATAAAAATAAAAATTAAGAAGCCTAGACCTGGCAGGAAGACTCGCAGAGTGTCAACTCCAAGCTCTCGATCCCATTCCATTTTTGGTTCAAACTCTTGTAATACACGTCCTGCAGCAACTGCACCAGTACCCCTTGGCTTTGATTCCATTTTTTAGCCTTTGTTTGTTTTCAGATCTTGTTCTGATATCTCCGATGAGCTGAGAAGAGCTGTGGATTCTTGGTTTTTATGCAAGAGAATTTATATAAATAAATTTGATTTCTAGAAGCCTTGTGTGCTCTGTTTATTTGTTGCTTTGGACAATGCTATTCTTTGTGTAATTGGTATGCCATTGTTTTAGATTTATTCCTTTCAAATTGTTTCCATGGCTTTCAAGTAATGCTTTGTTTGGCAATATAGAGTTGCCAACTCCATGCGGAGGCAAATCGCAAAAGGGAAACTTTTTCTAAGGTTAATTAGCTAAAAGAAAAGAGAGAAGATTGTGCCCAATTAGTTGCAAAGAAAACTTGATTTATAGGAAAAAAAAGAATTTTTTTTAAGATATTAGTTGTATGGAAATAATCATATAATCTCCCAAAAAAAAAAGAGAGATTTTTTTATAGGATATATATATATATATATATATATATATATTATCATACTTATTATTAAAATGAAACATAAAATCAAATCAAAGTAACAGACTTGTCAATTTAACTAAATAACTTTTTTTTATAAGAGTTCTTTTTATTAAATAGAAAGAATTTGATTTACATTCCATAAAATCTGCTACTATTAACTATAATCTTAGCGTAATTATAAAAAGCTAATTATACTATGATTACACAAATATTTATAATTATTTTCTTGATATAGATAACAAATACATATGAAAACTAATAATTCTATTAAAAAAAAGTATTAATTTGCCAACTAAAAACTAATGGAGCTGACGAGTTATTGATTTGGAATTACATGCATATCTCATCCATCCTCATTATTTATGTTTTTCCTATTTAAAAACAGTAATTAAATGTTATGTTTTTTAACTATTTGGTTAGTTGGTTGCTTATCTCTATTTTTTTTTTAAAAATTTAATTATGGTTTTCCCCACTTCATTAAACCAATTTTTACATACTAATATTGATTAAATCCTAAATCTTCTAAGAGATTGAATCCGAGACCTTCAAAATTAATCTTAAATCTTAACCAGTGGCGTTTTCACTTAGCTCTAAAAAAAAAAAAAATTCTTTTTTTTCACTCAAATTGTATGATGGGCTGGACAGGTAGTCCATCCCGATGGTCATGGACTTATCAACCGGATTCTCACTCATCAAAATAATAAAAAACCTAGCCCAACCCATCTCGTAATTTTTTAGCCTTTTTAAAAGAAAAACCAAAATAGAGGGGAAAATAAATTCAGAGACAGGAAAGGAAACAAATTTCCTTTCGATTTATATCTCGGCGGTCTGCAATTTCAAAAAAAAAAAAAAAACAAAAAGAAAAAAAAGAAAAGAAAACTGAGCTGCCGTTGCCACTGCCACCGTCACCGCCAGCAGCAGCAGCAGTGGAGAGGCTGAGAGAGAGTGTGGGTGAGATCGAGAGGAGTTAAAATGGCAGTCGACACGAATTTCTCTTCATTTTTCGACAAATTAAAACTACTAGAAGAAGATCCACTGATACTCCCTCCCAAAACCTGGGAATCAATCCCTTCCCAAAATGCCCCTGCTTCTTCTTCCTATTTCCCCCCCAACCACCGCAACCACTCCTCCACCACTCTCCCTCTCCTTCCCTCTCCGTAAGTATCAATTTATTTTTCCTGATATTTCTATGCAAATAATTAATAATCTGATTTTTTCTTTTATTTTCGTAGGAGGAAAGTTTGGTGAGGCTAGCATTGAACGCACTGCAGGGTTCAGAATCGGCTCTTATCAGTATCGAAAAGCTCTCTGCTGTGTTCATATCCGAGCCGGCCGATCGGACTTACCATACAATTCCCAATCTATGGAACCGGTCTACCAGCACACACGCATTGGGGAGGTTTCTGACCTCCATTGCTCGTTCCGGTTTCGTAATTTTTCTTCTCCGTAAATTTGTAGATTATTTTAACAATTTTAATTTCGAAGCATATTTGGACGCGGCCTCTTCTTATAGTTTAGTTAATCAAGCGTTTAGTGTTGCGGTGGGGAAGGTTTTAGAAGGGTATATGAGTGCGCTTGGTACATTAAATGCTTCGATAGATTTGAGGCGCTCCTCGAAGAGTAATGGTGTTGATCTTAAGAATTGTAGAGTGTCGTGCTTTACGAGTGTGGTGCATTCTGAAGTTACATTGTTGGAGGTGTTTTTGCATACAAAGGAATTGAGGACTCAGGTTGAAGTGCTTGGGAATGTGTGTAATGTTCAAAGTGTAGCTCTTTGTTTCTTGGAGTCTTCGGTTGAAGAGTTGACTGCGAAAGCAAGCTTGGATTTCTGTAATTTCTATAGAGGAGGGGATCTTCTTACTTATTTGTATAGGCAACTACAGGTCAGGTTAATTAAAGTTTTTTAGTTTTAGCATAATGGTATCATTTGCAAGTGATTGTTTGTTCTGCAATGTAAGTTATTAACTCTTTTGCTTGTGTTGCAAAATCTGATAAATGTTTAAACTCTCAATGATTTTCGTAAAAATATGACGTAATTGTGAACTATGGTAAATCCATTGCTCAAATGCTACCATTGTTGTGTCATCTTTTTGAATGGAGGTGTTTTGGTGGTTACCTTACTTTTTGCTGCTGAACCTTTGAGGTTTTATTTTGTTGAAAATTCTTCCAGATTGCTTCCGGGTTTTGGATATTTATTTTTGTTTCTTAAATTGTGAAAGCATATTTTCACATTTCTTGTGGTTTTGCTAAAACAATAGTTCTTACCAATACTTTTTTTTAGGTTGCTGATCCTGCTCACCGTGCTCTGCTCAAGTTCCTGTTTATTCGCTCATGTCAACCATATATTGGATTTATAAGATCATGGATATATGAGGCAGAGATTAGTGATCCGTACAAGGAATTTATGGTAGAATATGCTGATAATCTATCTCCTCATCCACATTACAAAGGTGGCATCCCTATCGACTTTGTGTTGGCAAGTATTCAGGTAACGTCTTTCATCCAAAAAAAAACAAAGAAGTACTAGGAAAATGCAGTTTATATTAACATTCCTACATTGAATTTGAAGACTCTATTGAGGTGCTGTAAAAGTAATCTTATCTGATATATTGTGGAATCTGACTAGAAATCCAATGGATCTTGAGACATTAAAACAGAGTTGGCTCTGATAAAAAAAAATACATATATTTATCAAAATCTAAAGATTTCAATCCAATGACAAATTTGGGACTAGATAGCTGGGAAATTATTTAAAGAAATATTTTGTGTTGTTGATTCTCATAATGTGAATTTTCTCATTGATCAAGAAAGTCATTTGGGGTACTCAATCGAATTCAGGTTGAAACTAGGTTCAGGCCCAAGCTTTTGATATGTGTTATACTCTGAATATTTTGTGTTAAAGTAGATTCTCATAATGTGGTTGGGTACTGTTTATTTCATGAGCAGGACAGGGTTGCTGTTCCTTGTTTTCTGAAGGACTTTTTTATTCCAATTGTCAGAGCTGGTCAGCAGCTTCAAGTGCTAAAGAAATTGCTTGAATTATGTAATTATGTTGGCCCTGAAGAGTATACTTGTGAGGATTTGCTTCCCAGTTGGAGGGGATATTTAAGCAATCATTTGTTTTCTGCATCTCCATTGACTTTCAGTAAAGGATATCTAGAAGCCATGGTAATTGCAAGGAACAATTATTATGAAAACATGCTAGAGAAGATAAAAAATCTGTCGTCGAAGTTGGAATTTAGGCATCGGCAGGTAATAGTTTTGTGATCGGAACTCAATTTCCTTGATTTGTTTTTATTGCATTCTGCTATCATTGATGGTAGAAGATTGAAATTCACTATCTCAATACCCTTTCTCTTGCCTTTATGTGTTGCTGTTTGCTATATAGTGAAAATGCCAGTTTGCTTGGCATTTGGGATGGGCTATTGTTATGACTTCAATTAATGGTGAAGAAAGTAAAAATAAAATCAATATTGTTTCTTGTAACTGGTAGAACCATGATCCATAATGTCTAGCCCCCTCTTGGTTCCATTCCTTACATAAAATAAATATATTCACTGGTAGTTATATGCTTTACAGTTTGATAGTTTTCCAGAGGGGAAGATTCTGTCATGTTCTGTAGGTGATTGTCATGCCTATATGCTTTTATGGAGGCTCTTTTTGCTGCCTTGGTTTTATGATAATCATTCAATAGGTGATTTATAAATTTCCATTTTTCAGGTAGTTCCACATGGCACTATATCTATTGCCTTTGACAATGGTGAAGGGAGTTCAAAGAATGCAGTTTCACATATGTTTTTTGACAGGTTGATTGTCCATCAACATCTGTTAAATATGCGCAGTGTGTATATTTGTCTGTTGTTCACTTGAAATTCACTTAACCATGTCATCTTGAGAGTGCTTGGAGTGTCACGAGAGAGGGGTGATACCCTGTAACTTGTATTGCATTTATTTCATCATTTATCATTCTTGCTTTTATCAGTCATTTTTCTTTTCTATTTTTTTGTTATGTCCACTGATTTTTTGTGTTTCTGTGCTCCTAGGGCTGTTGATAACACCAATTTTGATGACTCTAGCACAAGTGATGAGTTCTATGTGTTGGGTACATCTGATTCATCTGAATGTTCATCTTTAAGTGGGTCTGAAGAGCAAGCTGAGGCTGAGCAGCTAATTGAGCAGGGTAATGGTTTGGTTGGATATGAACAGAGATGCTCATCTTCCTTGAGGTTTTCCATGAGTAGCCCAACTGATACTGCATTGCGAAAGCCTACTCAAAGTGAAATTTCACGTGACATCGAAACTGACTCAAGTAAAAATAGTGAAGAAAACAATTTTGTTGGCCATTTCATGGGTGTTTATGATAAGAAAAGAACTTCGAGTCATGAATTTCCACCCCCTGATTCAGAGGAGTCAAAGTCATCTTGCATGTTTGATAATATAGATAGTGTAATTGGTAAGTGCTGGCAGCTTGGCCTTCCAAAAAATTCTGTTTACAATGACAAATGGCACAGCTTTTATCCACGGTCAGATTATTGTGACTCTGTCCAAGAAGCGAGTGAAACAAATATGGGAATTTTGAACGCAGATCTACCATATTTTACCCATATGACTTCTGCTAAAGATGTTTTAATAGAGAAAGCCTCAGGAGCTGATCAACTTAAAAACAGAAACTCTACTTCAAGTTTATTTGCATTACAGCCATGGAAGGTTAATTACCACCCTAATTTTCTAAGTAGAAACCCAATGTTGAAAAAAAATGCCTGCTTTCACCTTGTAACCATGCCCAAAGAGAAATGCAGCACAGCATATGGACCGTCATTACCTTGCTTTGACTTTTCAACTGTTGAAGACCCTTGTAAGGCATCTGTAGAAAAGTTTGCTGCCAGTTTCCGACATGAATTTGGGTCTCAGGTTCCGCTGCATATTACTGCTCCAGCTACCAGTGGTAAGAGTCATGATAAGGGTAAACAAGGCTGTGATGGAGAAGCTGTCTTGTTTGATAATTCCAGAGCATGTGTTAGTGAATCGTCAGTACACTTGAAAGAACAAGATAAAGAAGCTGTTGTTTCAACAAATGGTTGTGGTGGGACTAGTTGGCAGAGCCTGCTTAAGAGTTTTAGTTACACTGAAAATGAAAGTGTTGGAGATCACAGGGAGAGTTTGTCATCCACGTTTGAGATTCCACTCGATTTTGTCATCGACAAATGCTTGCTGCAGGAAATCTTGCTCCAGTATCCTTTTACAATTATTTCCCCTTTATTCAGTCGTTAGTATATATGAATGTGCTCTAAATGCAGTGCAAAGATTAATCTGATACTGTTTCAGTTTTTTACCTTTCCCCCCTCCTCTTATGAGCCCTATACTCTTTCTTCACATGGCTTCCCAACAGCATATTTGTTTGTTAAGGACCACCTGCCTTTTGCATTAGCCTCTCACTGTATTTTATCATTGTCTTTTGGTATTTTGTTTCTGCTGTGTATAGATTTCTAGGCATTTATTTATGAGGTTTGGTGTTTGTTTTTTCTTTGTGGTTTAAAGAGGCTGTAAGAATAGAGTTTTCCGAGGGACCCAATTATTGAATTATTTTTAACTTTTTGAGCTTATGAATTGGTGTCCTTTAGTTTTATAAATGGGAAAAATCATAGACTCCTTTCCTTGGTGGTCATTGCCTGGTCCAATTGTAAAAAAAATGATCTTGCATCCTGAGAGCAGTCACTTCATGCAAAAAATGATAAAGGATAGGGCTTCTCAATTTCTCCCTCTTAGTAGGACTCATTTTGTGGGGTTCATATCTAGGTGAAAAGCTAACAGAACTCTTTACTTCCCTTGTCCGAGCATGTATTGGATGTTTGTCCAGGGGTTTGGAATCATGAGAGAAGCCTTTGAATAGTCTTTTTTGAGACCTGCAGTTAACTAATTCAAATCAGAAACCTGAGTAAGTTCTTGAGGGTTTCTTGTTGGAACTGATAATTGATTTCTCATAAGCAATCTTAATGAAATGGAATACAAAGGAAGTTCTCTGATGTTTGGAAGAATCAGTGCATGCTTTAGAAAAGGTGTTGCTGATTTAGTCTTTCCTTCTCATCTTTCTTCTTTCTGTTTCTCAGCATTATATACCATGTATATCCTTTCTGATTTCATGCTTAACACGGTGCCTTTAGGAGAGAATTCAATTTTGAAAAACAAAATTTCCCTTGATGATGCTAGATATAAATATGTCAGCAGGCTTGCTATTAAGCTGCTTGAAAAGGGTTTTGATTTGCAAGGACATTTACAGGCTTTGCGGCGGTACTACTTCATGGAATCAGCAGACTGGGCAGATTTGTTCATCATGTCCCTTTGGCATCATGTATTTCTGTCTGCTAATCACTTTTAATGTGTTACTATTATGGTAATTTGATTCAAATACCAGAGCTTCTGATCTTTTCCTTCCTTTTTACATGAAACAACAGAAGTGGTGTGTTGCTGAGGCTGAGCAGAGGGTGTTAGAAATTCAACGGTTCCTTGAGTTGTCAGTTAAGAGGTCATCATGTGAACAAGACCCTAATAAGGATCGGCTGTTTGTCTACATGAAAGGGAATGAAACAATGCCCCTTTCAGCATTTACAATTGGTAATTGTTTTCATTGCAGTTTAAGTGCTAAGAGACTGACAAGTCATTTCAATTATGTATAGTTTTCATTTTTTTTCTTTCCGAAAAGAAAAAAACATGCACCTACTTTGCACCATACTTGTGTGCTCTGGAAGACATTGGTACCTTAGTCTTAGTGCACCTTGAGTCTTAAATAGAATGTTCTGAATATGATTTAGGCTTACTACTGTGAACTCTTTTTTTTATTATTTCAGATTGTGCTAATATTGACCTTGTCAATGATGGCAGGAGTGCATTCCTTCAATTTTTTGGGTTTGGGTTACCGAGTGGATTGGCCAATTAGCATTGTTTTGACTCCAAGTGGATTGAAAATATATGCTGAGATATTCAGTTTTCTGATACATGTGAAGCTTGCTGTTTTCTCTTTGACTGAAGTATGGCGCTCACTGAAGGTATTAATACCCAGATAATGTCTTAGTTTGTCTTGTAGACTAGCAGGGGGCTTCATTTTCCTTTGCATGGACTTGCTGGGGGTTTTGCATTGTTTTTGAAAGACAGGATGAATTAGTACTTTGTGATCATTCTTAGTTAGACTGTCAACCGCAACAATACCTGTGGGGTTTTTCCCTAGAGTCTCAGACTGATCATCTTGCATAAACTGCTCTTGATTATTATATTTCAAACAATACCCGTGTGTTGTTGCAGCTACTTTATGGATTGCTTAGAAATAATTTTTTTTATGATCCAATGATAATTGAACTACCGTTGCACCATATTTATATTCTCTTTGTTACACTGTTCTCAGAGTTTCTGAGTTGCACAACTGCTTGTCTATATGGTCCTTTTATGTAGTTAATTCTATGTGTTTATGAAAGAATGGTGCATCTTTGAAACATCACTTAAAACTCAAGTCTTCTATCCTTTTTTGGATGGAAGTAAAATAAGTGTTTTAAATTAAATTTTCAGAGATCACAGAAGCATGCAAGTTTTGAGAAGGTTGATAAAATCATCCATATAAGAATCAGATAGTAAACCAGCTTCTTGGTGTTTGATTTTGAATTATGGAAGCTAATGGAACTGAATTGGCATTGTTTGTAATTTTATAACATGTCACCTATGTTTTACAGGATATGATGCACATGGTGACCCGAAATCATTCTACAACACAAGAACGCGGAATTCGCCATCTGAACATTTTGATAAAGATGAGGTTCTCAGAACTCTTTTCTTTCTTATGTAAATTTTATGACATTTATTTCCTTCTGATGCCAGAAGGTGCTTTTACTTCGTTGATAATGATAATAATGGCATTGTCTTCAAGTATATATGCTTTTGTATTAATTGTTGATTATTTAATGATGATGATGATGAGAACATGGAAAGTTTTTAGAGTACTTGGTTATGTGAAAGTTGCATGAAATGTCAAAATGCTGTATATTAGTCAAAACTTCTGCTGGTTTAGTGTGATTTTTTTAGGATTCTATTTTTAGATTTGAAGGTAGTTTTACATTAGGCCTGAAGTTTTATACAAACAAGTATATTTACTCCTCTGTTCCATGACAGGCACCACATCAATCATTTTATATCTGCATTGCAACAGTATGTGCAGTCACAGTTATCTTATGTGTCATGGTGCAAGTTTCTCCACTCCCTAGAGTATAAGGTTTGAAGCAACTTACTTTCACTTCTTTTTTTTTGCAGTCCATGATATATTTCTTTGGCTTCACTAGTATCTGTGCTGCTGATATATATTATTCCCGCATACTTTACGTGGTGGTTGAATTTATGGTTTGCTGCTGAAAATGATTGTGGAAAACAATTTAATGTTATTTCCAATTTCTAATTTTCCATTGGATTTTGAGGCATTATACTTTGGTTTTAACTCTGCATTTCTCCTTTACTGTGATGTGGCATATCTGTAATATGAATTTAGGATAACCATCTAACTTATTCAATGTTGAAAAATTGAAATCAAAATAAGAAATCAGTTCTTCCTTGAAAGGGAGAAAGAAGAAAGGTTTTTGGAGGAGCTGGACGAGAAACATTCCAATTGTTGTGTCCTTAGATCATGGAGATGGAGGATATGCTTGAAGATCGAATGTGCTTGGAAAGAACTTAATGATTTTCAATAAGAAAGCTGTGGGGACTACAGACAGTATTCACAACCTTGATTCAACGTGTTCTAATACTATGCAAATTTGTGACACTATTACTGCTGTTATGAGAGACCATGGAAAGATGAAATGCAGTTGATGGAGATTTTTAATGATAGAAGGAAATGAACCTATCCATATGTTCTCTACTTTCTCATTTGACCAGTCTTGAACTTTGTTGTTTTCTAGGTCAAAGACATGATGGATCTGGAGTCAGTGCACATGGCATATTTAACTGATTCACTACACATGTAAGTTGAGGCCTTTTTCTTGTTTGAAATTATTGGTACTTTGTGAATATGTGGAAAAAGAGTTTTTCAAATCACAAGTTTTTGTTTCTTGTACAGTTGTTTCAATACACAATGGAATTTGATGGTGAGGGAGGGGGGGGGGGTGTGGGAATTTGAAGTCTCAGTCATTTAATCATTTAGCCTAATCGTGCGCGCACTATGAATGAGAGATGGTTATATTCCTTTCATAAAGCACTTGCCTAAATTTCTTGTCAGATTTTAAGATACATGTATATCTGAATCCAGAGGGGCATACTACACTAGTTGTGTCATTTTCATCAAAATCATATTCAACACCACATTTTTGTTTTACAATGTCTTAGTGACAGTTTCCTGCGATAATTTTTTTTTTAAAAAAACTCTGCACCTTTTCTTTAAAATGCAATTAACTATTTGCTAGGTTGGTGTTGGACTGGGAAATGTGTCAAATTTTATACCTGATTAACTTTTGGTTGATAATGTTATTATCCATGCCCCTGCATACCTTCTGTGCCATTAGATTCTGACATCTATCAAAAAAAGTAGAGATTATCAGTTAACAGTGAGCTTGATCTTCGCAGATGTTTTCTCTCTAATGAAACACGGTCTGTTGCCATCATTATTGAAAGCATTTTGCAATGTGCCTTTGAGTTTCGGTCTTGTTTTACTGGTGGCATGTGGGATATGGGACTGGATCAAGGAGACTTGTTGGGTAAACTTTCTAGAATCAATATATCCCAGGTAATTCTTGCATTGTATCTCCAATGTGTTGCCTTTACAACTAAAAGCTGCATTTGCATGCATAGGTATTGACATGATTAAACTTGTGTTGACATGGATATATTTCTTAAGAGTCAGGTCTGACAGCATACCAAATATCAAATATTGAGACAACTTGTGTGTTTTATTGACTAAATGTGCATATGTCACTATTTGCCTATTTGTCTTGATATATGTGAGTCGTTGCTTCTTAATACGTCTGTGACCTTCACCTACTGATAGCATGCATGTGTTTTGGCTCAAGAATATTACACTTATATTACTGACAGTGATTATGATGAATTAAGGCGTGCTACTAGTATAAATTGACTTCTAGTTGTTGGACAATGATTGAGTTTGTTGTACACGTGAAAGATAATCCATCCTTTCAAAAAGAAATATACTGTAAAACTAAGGATCATTATATTGAGCTTGTGGATGGGATAATCCATCCTTTCACATTTCGGTTTCACATGGCAAGTGATTCATCTTAGTTTGAAATGTACTTTGAGGGTTCCATGAAACATGTTAATGCACAAAGTCTTCTTATGTGCTTGAATTATGACTGCCTGTATTGTGCAGTTACAATTCTAGTTTGCGTTAGCTTTCTAGTTTTACTGCTCTCTGAAATGTTTTGAGAACAATTACAGACTGCATATAAGCTTTACCGGTGCATCACTTCTGCAGGTGCTTGCCATAAAGCAAAAGTTCGACAAAAATTTGAAACAATTGCATTTATGCTATCTCAAGTTTCCTAAGCATGGGGAGTTTGGGCTATCCCGTTTCTGGGGATATCTCAACTACAACAAGTACTACTCAGATGTTGGAAATGAAATGGACCTTTATGCCTTGTGAGCCTAAAGTTCTATGACGTGCCTATGATGGTGAACAGTGGATTGCATACCAACATGCAAAGTGATAATAATCCAACTGAGTTCCATAACAGGATGGCGTCGCCAAATGCCAATCCCAGTTGCTGATATCTCGAGGGTCCTCCTGTTGCTCACCTAACACGCTCAATTTTGGCCGTTGTCCATTCGAGGTGGGAGCTTCCTCTTTTTTTAGGGTTTGGTGTTGTGATGCTGAGTTTTTTATTTGCTATAGGGTATAAAAATAGGTGTGATGCTGAGTTGTAAAATCAATCTCCATGATGTGCTGTTTTAACCATCTAAAGAATGGGCAGAGATTCCTTCATTCTTTAGCCATTTTGGGGGCATGTATGATACTTGCCAGGTTTATTAGCCTGTTGGTTTGTGCTAGGGAAAAGGAATTATGTCCTTGAGTGGGATAGTACAAAATCTGTATTTGTATGGTAGCATAGATATTACTGTGCGTACACTCTCTATAAAATGTAAATGTGTACAGCCAGCCTCTTTGCCAAATTTATGTAACTAGAGAGTGCCCCGCACGATGCTGTAGGTATTATAATGTTTTATACTTTCAAAATATTTTGGCATATAATACATGATAAAATTGTTGTATACATTTTTTTTATTAAAAAAAGAGGAATATATAGTTTCAATGTATAGGAGCAAATACAAAAAAAATAATAATAATAATAAATTGTTGTATACTTTAATGTTAATATCTTATTTTAAAATATTTTTTTTATATGGTATCAAAGCTTTTGTAACTGGACAGTAAATATATTATAGTGGTGAGTCCATGTAAATTTTGTGCAGTAATAAAGCTAAGGAGGAGCAAAATTATTGTGCAGCAAAATAGTACTGATCTCTCTTATGAAGAGCAGCACGACGTACAAGGACAAGCAAGCTCAAGGTGGGCAAACTTTGCAAGAAAAGAATGGCCTGAAGGTTCAGATGGAGATAGCTTGGAAAGACGTGGATATACAACTGCTCAGGACCAGCTTTTATCTAAGAGATGTGGAAATTCAGAGGCTTAAAGAGATTATTGATTCTGACAAGAATGCAGAGATCCAGAGGCTTAAGAAGACCATTCAGTCTGCTAACGACGCTTATAAATGATCTTCGCAAAGCTCTCACGGCTGCTTAAAATGCGTTTACACCTCCAAACGAAATGTCCAAAGTTGAAACGAAGTGCAGAAAAGAAAAAAAGAATCCTTGATGTTAAGCTGATTAGGCTTGTACAGGTCCACCCACCGAGTTAATCAGGCTTGGCCGAGATATTTTTTTTCGATTTAAATTAAAACCTGACTTGAGTCGATGATTTCTTGGGTCAATTCCGAGCTAAGTTTAAGGTTGGGAAGGAAATGATGATTAAAAAAAAATAGGGCATGGCATTAGATTTCATGGACAATAATGCTAGCAAGAATCAAATGAACGATAACTGAGAAATACTCACATAAAATGCGACCTTGTCACAAACTTCAAAATTATCGTGGGCAACTTTTTGACACAATGTAACTTAACCTCCATGATAAAATCAAGAATCTACTCATAGAGATTTCTACCCAAGCAATAAAATAAAATAAATTGCTCTAATTCAACTCAGAGTTCTCTCATAGCTCTCCTCCATCTCTTATTTCCAACAATGCTAGAAAATAAAAGTTAATAACTCGAAACTTATTCAACTTGATGCAGGACATGGCGCATTCTTAGGAATCCTTGACATGTTAAGTAGAACTTGGCACGACTGGTTCAGGACCTGGAGCAGATAATAGTGAAGCACAGCGTTTCCTGATCCACAGTGGAGGCAAGAAAGGATCAAAAGTAAATCCTTTAGGCTTGCACTTGTCATCAATTACAGCCAAGGCGCTGCAACATTTAGGGCCAACTAAGTTCTTTTGAAAGGTCAGCACCAAGGATGCAACCTCATGCAAGCAAATATCTGCGTGCGCCTTGATGGTGGCCAAGCAATCTTGAATCTCTTCAGGGCTCCGACCGAAAAATGGTGTTGCAGGAGCCGCCGCCGCACCTGAGGCAACCACCATGAACCCAAAAGCTAGCGTGAATACAATCAAGCACGTCATGGTAGCTTGAACCATCTTGGCTGAAGATAGACGTGGACCAGCTAAGTGTGATGGAAGGGTACGTAGAGGATGCCATTTTTATAGGACCATGCAAGGCATAACGTCCTTGTAAATGTTGATTTAATTAACTCCTTTGTATAACCGACTAGGCATGGAGTTAATTGAGTTTGACTATCTTGGCTGTTTATTTCTGCATTTTAAACTGTATTTATATATGTTTTAAAATATATTTTGGCATGAAAAAAATATTAAATTAGTATTATTTTAGTATTTTTCAATGATTTTAAAAATATTAAATTGACATTAAATATATTTAGATATGTTCTAAAAATTATTTTAATATATTTTTAAATAAAAGACATGTGACAACAAGCAAAGAAAATTACTGTTTACTGTATTAAGAGGTTTGATTTATTGGTGGGTCAGTTTTCTAAAATCCAGGAAGGATTGGGTGTTGGGCTAGCGTCTAGATGGATTCCGGACATTTCACCTTGGTTGTGGTGGAAAAAGGAAGAAATATCAAATGTTTCCTTAGCACAGTTTATCTCTCTTTTTTTAATAAAATAAATGATCTTTTATATGAAAAGCGTAATCGTACGTGTTGATATATTAAAAAAATATATAAAAATTTTATAGGTCAAAAACATGATTTTATCTTCAATATGACATCATTTTTTGAATGAGTTTGTACATTAAGATTATTTTTTTATATAATTTTTAAATGATATATTTTTAAAAAATAATAAATTTTCATGAATTAAACATGTTTTTTTTTTTAATTATCAAGTCAATTCCTTGACCCCCCCCTACAGCAATACATCGGAGATGAATGAAAAAAAAAAATATAAGAAAAACATAACAAAACAAAAATGAGTAACAACGATAAAAATAAATAAATAAATAGAAACTGATTAGGAAAAATTATATTATTTTAGTTTAACAGTAAATACTATCAATAATTACTAGTTAATTACTCCATAACAGAGATAGATAAGGAGGAAACAAAAAGAAAAATCAGGGAGAAAGTTTTTAAAAAAACTTATCTGAGAACAAATATTAAAATTTAATATATAATTCTTTATTTGCTCTAAGTAGATTCATAGAATAATTATTTAGAATTATATTAATTTAAAACTTCTTCGACATAATACTTAAGAGAGGTTCACATTAATTAGGAACATAAAAGAAAAACTTACTGCATTAATTCACCCCAGCTTGCATTGCAGGTTTGGTACGTTGGATCTATCTAATAATCTTTCCAGTACATATATCTTGGATTAATTCGATGCTGGTTGGATTTAAATTATAGTTAATTAAACTTAATTGGATATTGACTCGATGCAAAATTCAAGTTATAAATTGAATATATTAACTCATTGACTAGGATAAATTTTTTTAAAAAAATCAAATCAAATTTTAATTAATTTAAATGAATTAAACAGATCAATTTCTGAATAATTTTTTCATATAAACCTGGTCCTGAGATCGGCAAATGCGACCGAACTGAGTTTAATAAAATAATGTATAAAAATCTACTGAAAAGTAGAGGAGATCTTGGCAGAGATATCATATTTATAAAGTTGATTATTGGGCGTTAGGTACAAATGGATGTCACTTTCTATCCCTTTCCCCTACCTATCTCCAACGTAATCAATTTTGTCCCTCGCTACTTACTGTCCCTGTCTTAGTTTTTACCCAGAAATATGAGAGTTCTTGTCTAAAAGCAGTTCGAGTAATTTACATTGTCGGTCAAAACCAGAGTTATCACGGGTAAATTTTTTAATTAAACAATCTGTTTTTCTTTTATAAAATCATCACTATAAAAAATATTAATTTAAAACAAATAAAAATTTTAAATTTTAAATTTTTTAAAAAAAAAACACGAAAAAACAAGCTGTACCTGCATCTTACTTAGAGAGTATTTAGCTTGAAAGTATGATGGTTTTTATTTTTAAAATATAATATATTTTAAGCATAAATCACACCTAACACTTTCAAAAACTATAAAAACATGTGTTTTACTGAAAAAAAAAACACAAGCTATCTCACATCCACACACTCCGATACCCTGCTGCGTTCATAATTTAACTTGCAGGCTGACCCATACGAGGTTGATAATGATGTCTGAGCCTGCGACCTCCGTTAAAATATACAATGGGGTCAAATGAAATGAAGAGGAAAGTGAGAGGCCCCTCCATTTTATATAGCAACTAGGCTCTTTGAATGTGACTTGTTGGTTTAAGTGTGGCCCTCATCAACCATCACAAACAATTCTGATCCATTTTTGTGTCCGTCACGCACAAGCATTTTAGAGTAATGGTAGAGGAGCAGAGGGAAACAGGCAAAGCTGGAAGTCTAGTCTTTGCCGTCAACGGACAGAGGCTCGAGGTGTCGTCGAGATTAGACCCTTCAACAACGTTGCTTGAGTTCTTGCGTACCAGGACATCTCTCAAGAGTGTCAAGCTCGGTTGTGGCGAAGGTACTGTTTGCTTCTTTCTTTTTCCAGTACTGCACTTGATTGTACGTTTGAATACCGTATCTGATGTGTGATAGGCATAGGGTCATCTATGAACTGTTTTTGCCTGTTAAATTATAGAGGAATAACATCGCCTTGCATTTCACCAAGGTTATCTGACTTGGTTTAAGACTTGAGTTTTTGGTCAAATAGGTTGACCCAAGCCAATTGAAACAATATAATAATATTTTGTTGAATTCTCTTAAAAAATAAAAAAAAAAAGTAAAGTTTTATTTTGATGATGTTATGGGTTAAGTTATTATAATTGAATATATTGGTCAATTTTTATTTAGTTTTTTTTTCTTAAAACGCAGCTCAAGTTAGATTTTGATCCGTCAAGCTAGATTTAATAACACTACATTTCACATGCATTGTTTATAATATTTTTTATTTGCATCTTAATTTATTTTGATTGAGTTGTGGGTTGACATATTATAAATGATTATATTGATTAAGTACCACCTAGTTTTTTCTTAAAACCCAGCTCGAGCCAGATTTTAAGTTGATCCGACAAGTCTGGTTTAATAACAGTACATTTCATATGCATTGTTTACATTATTTTTCATTTGCATCTTAATTTATTTATTTTTACAAATTTTAATCGGTGAAAATTCTAACAAATATAAATTAGGATAGGCTATTAATAAATATACACATCAAACCAACACCATGGTTTCAATCTGATAATGAAACTCTAGAAGTTTAAATGTCATGATCCAAATCTCTAGTTCGTGACTGGCAATGCCAGAGTGGTGTCCAAGAAAACACTCCATCTATGATAAACTTCAAATATATTTCTAACAAAAAAAATTATATAGAATCATCTCGTATTTTATAAACTTTAAAAATATTTCTTAAAACCAATAAAAATAATTAGTAAGTCAAAATACTCATTATATTAAATAAAATTTAATCTTTAAAATAAAAATCTAAACTTGAAAAAAAAAAAAAACAGCATAATGATGGAGCTTTCTAAGACTATTATATTACTCTTTCCGGTTCCATATTATTAGTTGGGAGGCATTTAAAACTATTATATTGATTTAAAAAAAAAAACAAATTGAGCCTTTAATTAGGTGGTTTCTCATGATTTGTTCTAATTTATGGTTTTAGGTGGTTGTGGTGCTTGCATTGTTCTACTCTCCAAGTATGATCCTGTGCTTGACCAAGTTGAGGATTTCACAATCAGTTCATGTCTCACACTGCTTTGCAGTGTGAATGGATGTTCAGTTACAACATCTGAAGGCCTTGGAAATAGCAAAGATGGATTCCATCCGATTCACCAGAGGTTCAGTGGTTTCCATGCTTCTCAATGTGGCTTTTGTACTCCTGGAATGTGTGTTTCACTCTTCGGAGCCCTTGTTAAAGCTGAAAAGAATGACCAAAGGGAGCCTTCTCCAGGATTCTCCAAGCTGACAGTCGTTGAAGCTGAAAAGGCTATCTCAGGAAATCTTTGTCGCTGTACCGGATATCGACCCATTGCTGATGCATGTAAGAGTTTTGCAGCTGATGTTGATATTGAAGATTTGGGATTGAACTCTTTTTGGAAGAAGGAAGAGAGTCACGAAGCGAAGATGAGTAGGCTACCTTTATATGACCATAATCATGAGATATGCACTTTCCCTGAATTTTTGAAAAGGGAAATAAAATCTTCCTTGCTTTTGGATTCTGAAAGATATTCTTGGTACAAACCTGCTACTGTTGAGGAGCTTCAGAGCTTATTAAAAAGCATTGATGCCGACTGCAAAACCAGGAAGAAACTAGTGGTTGGTAACACAGGTATGGGTTATTACAAGGAACTAGAGCACCATGACAGGTACATAGATCTCGGAGGTGTTCTGGAGCTCTCGAGTATTAGGAGGGATGAAGAAGGAATCGAAATTGGGGCAGCTGTCACTATTTCTAAAACTATTGAAGCTCTGAAGGAAGAAAATAACAGTGAGTTTAATTCAGAATGCAAGATTGTGTTTAAAAGAATTGCATTGCACATGGAGAAGATTGCTTCTGAATTTGTTCGAAATACAGGCAGTGTAGGGGGGAATTTGGTGATGGCACAAAGGAAACATTTTCCATCAGATATTGCCACGATACTGCTGGCAGCAGGTGCATTTGTTCACATTCTAGCTGGTACCTTGCATGAAAAGCTTACTCTAGATGAGTTTCTGGAAAGGCCTCCATTGGATTCCAATAGTGTGCTATTAAATATTAAGATTCCAAATTATGCAGCATCCAAGAACATATCTTCTGAAATGGACAGGAAGTTGTTATTCGAAACTTATCGTGCTGCACCGCGACCCCTTGGAAATGCTTTGCCCTATTTAAATGCAGCTTTCTTGTCTGAAGTTTCCTGTTTGAAATCTTCTGGTTCAGCTGTGTTAAATAAATGCCGGGTCGTTTTTGGTGCTTATGGAACCAAACATGCTATCAGAGCAAGGGAGGTTGAAAAACTTTTGTCTGGAAAAATACTAACCATTGGTGTTCTATATGAAGCTGTTAAATTGGTTAAAGCCACTGTGGTTCCTGAAGATGGCACGCCGAGTCCGGCCTACAGGTCAAGCTTAGCTGCTGGTTATCTCTTTGACTTTCTCTACCCCTTGATAGACATCAACTCTAAAATTTCTGGTGTTTGGTCGGATGAATATAGTAATACTTCATTGTTCAAGGATGCAAAAATAAAACGGAAGTACAGCCAGCTTGATCATGTTCAGTTACCCACTTTGCTGTCATCATCAGAGCAGGTGCTTGAATTAAACAATAATCATCATCCTGTTGGTCAGCCTACTACGAAAGTTGGATCCGCCCTTCAAGCTTCTGGTTTGTAGTCTTCCATCATCGAGTTGCATAAATAATGATCAGCGTAATCTAAGGGCTGCTTCCCTCGTAGAATTAAGTGCTGGTCTCATTTATCTCACTTTTAGGCATCTTCACTTTACTCATCTAACAAATTATGCAGGAGAGGCTGTTTTTGTGGATGACATTCCCTCTCCTACAAATTGTCTACATGGAGCATTCATCCATAGCATGAAGCCTTATGCAAGGGTCAAGGATATCAAATTCAAGTCTAAATTACTACCGGATGGAGTTTCTGGGTTGATTTCGGTCAGAGACATTCCAAAAGGTGGGGAGAACAGAGGTTGCACGACTATGTTTGGCACTGAATCTTTGTTCGCAGATGAGCTTACGCAGTATGCTGGAGAGCGTCTTGCTTTTGTGGTAATCACCTCATCCAGTATTTTTATCTAATAACATCCACCTCAGTTCCGTTGATTTTAGATGTCATTATTTAAGTGCACTACGGAAATATATAATTGGATTGTGGGAGTTTGTGCCTAATCTAGTCTACCAATCAACTCTCTCAGGTTGCAGATACACAGAAACATGCTGATATAGCATCCAGCCTTGTTGAAGTTGATTATGACATTGAAAATCTAGAACCACCCATTTTAACTGTAGAAGAGGCCATTAAGAGATCTAGCCTTCTCGAGGTTCCTCTTCTCCTCTACCCCAAACAAGTTGGTGACATATCAAAAGGATTGGCTGAGGCTGATCACAAGATTCTCTCTGCCAAGGTACCTTCGCTCCCTCTTCCCTCCAACTCACTCCACTCATTTGAATAGAAAATAAAAATGAAGAAAATGTTCTTCTTTTATGAGGGCATAGATAGTTACAAGCCTGAAAAGTACATAGACTAGGTGCTTTTCTAGCATCAGATTTCAACATTGTGCATCTGTGCTTGCTGCTAACTTTCTGCTGCTTCGTTGCTTTAGATAAAACTCGGTTCACAGTACCATTTCTATATGGAGACTCAAACTGCCCTTGCGCTTCCTGATGAAAACAACTGCATGGTGGTTTACAGTTCAACCCAGTGTCCCGAATATGCACATGTTACCATTGCAAAATGTCTTGGTATTCCTGAGCATAATGTGCGCGTGATTACAAGGAGAGTCGGAGGAGGCTTTGGTGGAAAGGCCATGAAAGCAATTCCTGTGAGTTTCATTCTAAACAAATCTCCATGTCTTAAACTTCCGTCAACAAACTAAGTCTTGGTTTCAATTCCAAACTTATTGATGTTTTGTTACTACGTTCCTGTTCTCTTGTGTTTAGTGCTGAACTTTCTATAAAAGTTGTGATACAATCCTTTTTTCACCGCTTCAGTCCACATGATTTTCAGTTTATTTCTCCTTGATGATAGATTTACCATTCCATTTCTCTGTTATCAATTGGTGCGAGTACTTACAATGGGATGTAATGTTAACGTTTAGGTTGCCACAGCATGTGCTCTTGCAGCGCACAAGTTTCGTCGCCCTGTGAGAACGTATTTGAATCGCAAGACCGATATGATAATGGCAGGAGGAAGGCATCCCATGGAAATAACTTATAATGTAGGATTTAAATCAAATGGGAAAGTGACAGCCTTACAGCTTGATATATTAATCAATGCTGGAATATCTTTAGATATAAGTCCAATGATGCCAAAAAACATTCTGAGTGGGCTAAAAAAGTATGACTGGGGTGCTTTATCTTTTGATATAAAGGTATGCAAAACAAATCATTCAAGTAAAACAGCAATGCGAGGCCCTGGGGAGGTACAAGGATCATACATTGCAGAAACCGTAATCGAACATGTAGCGTCTACCCTTTCCATCGATGTAGATTCTGTGAGAAACATAAATTTTCACAGATATGACAGCCTTAAATTATTCTATGATGTTGCCTCAGGTGATTCTGTAGAGTATACTCTAACATCAATATGGAATAAGTTAGCAGAATCTTCAAGCTTCAAACAAAGGGTTGAAATAATAAAGGAGTTCAATAGGTGTAAGGTGTGGAAGAAAAGAGGTATTTCTCGAGTGCCTGTTGTGCATCCAGTGCTCGTGAGACCAACTCCGGGGAAGGTAAGCATTCTAAGTGACGGGTCGGTTGTCGTTGAAGTCGGCGGGATAGAGTTGGGCCAAGGGCTCTGGACAAAGGTAAAACAAATGGCTGCATTTGCTCTCAGCTCAATCAAATGCGACGGGGTAGAAAATCTTCTGGACAAAGTAAGGGTGATACAAGCTGATACTCTGAGTTTGACTCAAGGAGGAATGACTGCAGGGAGCACCACATCAGAGTCAAGCTGTGAATCAGTCAGACTTTGCTGTGAAGTCTTGGTTGAGAGGCTGGCACCTCTAAAGGAAACATTGCAGGGGCAAATGGGTTCCGTAACATGGGATGCGCTCATTTGCAAGGTACTTGTTTACATTTCTTGAACATTCTATTTGAGATATTTCTTCTTGGTTCGAACCTCGAGACCGAAACTTGTCAATGATTCCTTCAATAATGTGGTCCTTTCAGGTAGGTTTTCTTTTTCCTGAATTGATTGTCAGGCTGCTATACTGACAGGATATGAACTTTGATGTTCTTCTGATCTTGACATTTAGATGCTCAAGTTCTTTGCTACCTTACTCTTAGTCATTCGAAATGCAGGCATATGTGGGATCACTGAATTTATCAGCATCTTCACATTACATCCCTGACTTTACTTCGATGCACTACTTAAACTATGGCGCTGCTGTAAGTGAGGTAAGGTTTTCCAGAACACCTCTATCTAATTTCCTTCGGTGCATGATCTGAAACTAAACTAAAACTTCTGAATACAAACTGGAAGATGGGAATCCTGTTTCATAGAAGATTACATGCCTATTTTTCTGATGGAATACTAATGTGAAGCTATGGTGACACAGGTAGAGGTAAACCTTCTGACAGGGGAAACAACTATTTTGAGATCAGATATTATATACGATTGTGGACAAAGTCTCAACCCTGCGGTGGATTTAGGACAGGTTCGCTAGCTGTGACAACTCAGAATCAAATTCTTAAGTTCATAGATGTTTGTAGATTTTAAGAGTTTAGGATTGGTGCGTGTAGATTGAAGGAGCCTTTGTCCAAGGGATTGGTTTTTTTATGCTTGAAGAGTACACGACGAATTCTGATGGACTAGTGGTTGCAGACAGCACATGGACATATAAGATCCCTACAATAGACACCATACCAAAACAATTCAACGTGGAAATACACAACAGTGGACATCACCAGAAACGTGTTCTCTCTTCAAAAGGTAAGCTTTTCAATTCAGAGTTTTGTTTCTTTTACAGAAGAGCATAATGGATGTCTCCATGGATGCAAGGCAATATCTTTTACCCTACCATGGATGAATGCAAGTAGTTAGTCTTCTTAAACTTCCATATATAGGTGTTTAATGATGAAATTATTATGCTTTGTGCAGCTTCCGGGGAGCCACCGCTACTCCTGGCAGCATCAGTTCACTGTGCTGCAAGAGCAGCTATAAGAGACGCTAGACGACAGCTTCATTCATGGGGTTGCATGGATGAGTCTTACTCAACATTCAACTTGGAGGTCCCTGCCACCATGCCTAAGGTGAAGGAACTTTGTGGACTGGACAATGTGGAAAGGTACTTGGGCTGGAAAATGGGTATAAAGTGAACTTCTTCAAGATTGGGCTGCGGAATTTGTGGGAAAATGCTGTTGTTTTTAGCCACACAAAAAATCATTTGGCCAGAGTGGTCGGTCATCTAACAACATAAAGAAACATAAAACATCACAATACTGCTAGTACTTGCAGACAACACATTATATTATTGCGGTTGGAGATGTTCTAACTCGGCCCTTTTTATTGATGATGGTGCGGTGTTTTTTTTTTTTGGTGTTTGGATGTAGAAATGGTTATTTTTGAAAGTATTGTTTTTATAAATATATTAAAATAATTTTTATTTTATTTTTTAAAAATTATTTTTGACATCAACACTTTAAAATGGTAATCTGAAAATATTAAAAAATTAATTTCAACCAAAATAAATAAAAAAATCAGTATTTTTAGAAATATTTTTCAAATACAAAAACAAATTACTAAACCAAAATAAAATCCAATCATATTAACTTTACTAAACTGTAGTTATAAAATATGGTCTGACTTGGTAGTTCAACGTGATGAAACAATAACCGGAGAGTTAATTTATAACCTGATGAAACCAAAATAAAAATCAGCCTTGTTAATTTAATTTTGTTTTTTTTAAAAAAAATTAAACTAATTTTGTTGATGATAAAATAATTTATTAAAATTCACACGGTGATGGGATAATCAAGCCATTTAAGTATTTAAATCTTAAATCTAATATGAAAAATTGAAAACCATAGTTTTCAAACTATTTAGATTTTTTGAGGTTTTAAATACGGCAATATATTGCCTACGTTTCGGCCATGGAACTCGCCAGCATGGTTTTGCTTTGCTTTGGTGTTTATTTTGTCATGTCGAATTATTCAACTTATTTTCTTGCATGATCAACGGTTCCCGTTTCGTACACGCCAGTCGCCAGCTGTGTATGTCATGTCACCGTCCCCGATCTTTCCTGTTATTTTTCCTTCATAGTATTTTTATCATTTTGTATGGTACACTTTTCAAATTAAAGAAGAAAAGTATACTAAAGGGTACAGGATAAAATAATTAAAAATAATATGAAGCACCACCTCATCTGCAACCTTCATATTTTGATTATTTTTCTTTTCTCTTTTAAACATTATTATTCAAGATAAAATTGTTTCAAGAACTTGCTTTATCCGAGTTTTTTTTAAAAAATTAAATGATAGTTAATTTAAGTAATCATCATGTAGTTAAAATTGGGTTTGATGTCTTGAATTCCATCATTAGATTTCGATTATTTATTTACAAATTAAAGTTTTGTGTTCGTAACGGTAATATTCTTGAATGAGTTTAAAAATCCTGATGGGAAAAAAAAACAAAAAAGAGACAGGTTGGAAAACCTTCCATGGTATTGTCTTTTTAATGATTTTCTTTTTTGTCTTCGTTTCACGTGCCCTTGCAGTGCCAAAAGTCAAATGATATTTATCCACGGAATCGTTTTTCTCTCATTACTATTCCTTTCTCAAATCTAGTGGTATTTTGTGTATGCCGTGGCTGGTTATTTTTTTTATTTTAATAGTTTTAATTTTTTTTCAAATTATTTTTGATATATTAATATTAAGAATAATATTTTAAAAATAAAAAAATATTATTTTAATATATTTTTACAAAAAAAAAAAACATTTCAAAAAAAAACCACCGCTTCTATACTTTTAAATATTCTTTAATTAAAGTTGCCCATCCTTTTCTAAGAAGAAATTAGTTGGCTTTTTAAAATTATATATAAATATTTCCTCATGATTTTGTGAACATAGCAAAGTATTTTATTAAGTGGAGTTTTTTAAAGGAAATTGGTGAACTTTTTTAAATATTAAATAAATATTTCTTAGTAATTTTGTGGATATAAAAAAGTATTTTATTTAGCGGGATTAACTAGTATTTTGAAGAAAAGTGATTAAAAAATATTAATAAGTTATTTTTTAATTTATTTTTTATAACATAACCAAATAATTTCAATTTTTTTTATAATATTATTAAATATCAAAATATAATTTATTTTTCATAAATTTACGTTTCAAAAAAATCATTAAAAAAATTACTTTTCAGCAAACAAATAAGAAATAAATTTTTTTAAAGGAAATTGGTTAACTTTTAAAAATATTAAAAAATATATTTCTTAGTGATTTTCTGGATATAAAAAAGTATTTTATTTAGTGGGATTAACTCGTATTTGGGAGAAAAGTGATTAAGATCATAATATAGACTATAGAGAAGTGAATTGTTGATTTTTCTTTCAAGTAAAAAACTATTAAGAGAAAATCTTAAAAGACAGGTGGTCCCTGGGCTATGGGGTGCAGCTGGGCCCATGGGATGTAATGGTAAGGACGATAAATCGATGACTTGAAAAGTACAAATTGTTTGCATCCTTCCTCTCTTTCTATATTTTAATTTCGTTCACCTAATTAAACAGGCAACTAAGTTGTCCAATCATATGCTTCTTTTGGAACCGTTTCGCCACTTAACTTAAAATATTTGTTTTCAACCCCTGATTTGGTCTTGAAATCGATTGAGCAGTAAAAAAAACCTATATATTTTTTTTCAAAAAAATAATATTATATTGAATTTTCAAAATAAAATCTGGATAATTTTTAATTATTATTATTGTTTTTAAAAAAATATTTTTGAAAAAACTTGAATTTTTTTTAAATTAATTGTTTTTAGTGTTTTCAGATCATAATAACTTGCTAATATAAAAATAATTTTTAAAAATTAAAAATATATTATTTTAATGTATTTTTGAATAAAAATTATTTTAAAAAATAATAATTATTATACTTTTAAATATTATTTACTTAGTATGTCCAACACTCCAAAACACTGATATAAATTTCTAGATTTGGATTATATAACTTCAATCATAAAGTTGCAAATTCCATCTTGAAAACAACCTCTTCATTCCCTTTGGAAGGATTCGTTTTTTTTTTTTTTAATTTAATTTTCAGTCTAGCTTGCATCCTTATCTGCATTTTCAATTGTTAGGCAAGGTTGCTTTTTCTTTTGTCGACAAATGAAAAGGACTAAGAGCGTATCTTTTAATTTTATCCATTTAGACAACAACAATAAACTTAATTTTATAATAACAATTATTTTTTTAAATATTTTAAAATATATTTAAATAATATTTTTTAAAATTTATTTTTGACACTGATACTTTAAAACAGTAAAAAAATATTTTAAAAACTTAATTTTAAACAAAAAAAATTCAAAAATTTTTAAAAACATGCTATCTGAACTGTAAATATTTGTAGGATAGTTTAAGAAATAAATTAAAATATGTTTTTTCCGCTTACTAGGCCTTAAAATTGGATAAACTTTACTCTTGTCCATGTAAATTCATCAATGTTCCAATAGTTAACGTTGCCTGATGTTATTGAACATCTATTGATATCTAAAGGTTAGCCCTCCTTTTAATTTATTTTAGATTTTTAAGCTAATGAAATATTATCACATTTATGAGTAGAAGGTGGTATGAAATGGATAAAGTAGATAGCAACAATCCAATTCAAGTATTTTTTTTTTAATTGAAATTTTCATTACTCGGGTCAAATTAATTTTTAAATGGGTCAAATTAATTTTTAAATTATTTAATTTACTCGATCAAACTTTCTTAATTTTAATTACCCAAATTCTATTTTTATTTGCTTTAGATCCATCATTAACTATCATTTCAATTAAAAAAAATAATTTAGAAATTTTTAACATTAGAACAAATGGAAGATATTTTACAAGTACATAAAAAGTTAAAAAAATATATATAAAAATATAAACTTCATTTCCTCTTAATTATTTTAATTTAAATGTTTTTTTGGGTTTCACCCCATTCGAATGCATTCTCTAAACCACATCCGGTTAGGAAATTAAGTCAACCCAAATTTTCTCAATCCTAATCCAAGAAGAAAAAATGATACAAAATAAGAAAGAAAAGGAAAAATATGAGAAAAAAGTGGAGTAATATTGAAAACTTTTGAAAAAAATAGGGGTATTGTTAAGAGATTTTGAAATGTAGGTATGAAAGTGGAAAAGAATAAAACCACAGGGTCCAAAATATAGTTTTCCCTTCAAATCTAGCCCGTTACTTGCAAATTAAAATATCCCATTAAAGTGAGAATTTGAAAATCGAAACCACCCAAAGTTAGACAAGGAAGAAAATGATAGTAATGGCCTAATGGGTTTCAGACAACGTCACAAACTTCTCTATAAGTAGCAAAGCTCTCCTTGAAACTCCAAACCCGAGTGCTTAGCAGTGAGCACTGTGCCTTTTTGTAATCGAAAGCCATATCCTCTTTCCTCTCTCTCTCTCTCTCCCTTAGCCTCTGAGATTTCACCTCACCATGTGAGTTCAAGAAAGCTCTGTTGTCATTGTTGGTTCTTGTTTTATTTTTTTCAAACTTGTCTAAGTTCTGAAGTTGCTCTTTCATTTACATCATTTTGATTCTTTAATGAGTGTGTGAAGAATGAAGTTCTTGTATCCATTCCTCTGTTTCCTTCCTGCTTTCAAGTGTTTTTTTTCTTCTCTCTCTCTCTCTCTCTGTTTGTTTTTCTCTTTCTTTGATTCTCGGATATTGAATTGACTTGTGATTCGTATCTGCAGATATCAAGCGAGTAGGTGATTTGGGGAGCTAAAATGGGGAGATTGTCAAGATCTGTTTTGGGATTTCTATTATTATGCTGCTTGATAGTAGCTGGTGAAGCAGAATACCTGAAATACAAAGACCCCAAGATGCCAGTAGGTGCAAGAATCAAAGACTTGATGAAAAGAATGACATTAGAAGAAAAGATTGGCCAAATGGTGCAGATCGAGCGCACTGTTGCCACTCCAGATGTCATGAAGCAGTATTTCATTGGTACGCACCCACCTCCACAGTCTTTACAGTGTTTTCGAGTATTTAATCTTTGAATGATGAGTTGTACTGTAAATGCAGGGAGTGTGCTGAGTGGTGGAGGGAGTGTGCCAGGACCTAAGGCCTCAGCAGAGGCTTGGGTGAACTTGGTTAATGGGATCCAAAAGGCGTCTTTATCAACCCGTCTTGGAATTCCTATGATTTATGGGATTGATGCTGTTCATGGCCATAACAATGTCTACAATGCCACCATTTTCCCTCACAATGTCGGGCTTGGAGTGACCAGGCAAGTTTTTTTTTTTTTTTTCTATTTATTTTTGAACAAACAAGGTTATCTTACCATTTTTTATCCGATTAGTTAAGATTATAAATTCTTGTCTTGTACTCAACTGCTTGTCTTTGTTTAATTTTAGAGAACTCGTGTTAGCTGTCAAGGTCATCTTAAAGATTAATCCATGTAATGTATGCTGTTGCTTACCGCTTTTTTAAAACACTGTTACTGATTGATGATAGGGACAGAGGATTTTCTGATTTGTAGTTAGCACTCAACAAATACGCAGATTAATTGTTAGATTAAAGTGTGAAAAAATCTAGTGGTTGAATTGCAGTACTATAGAGTGATTAAATGATATCAGCTTTATTAGAATTCTGACATTCTTTGCTTCCACCAGGGATCCTCAGCTAGTCAAAAAGATTGGTGAAGCAACTGCTCTTGAAGTTAGAGCTACAGGAATCCCTTATGCCTTTGCTCCATGTATCGCGGTACTAATATGACAACAAATTGATTGTTACATGTTATAGAAAATTTTAACCAATTTTTCAAGCATGTGATTTGTCTTCTATGCTTGATTTTACAGGTTTGCAGGGATCCAAGATGGGGTCGCTGCTATGAAAGCTATAGCGAGGATCATAGGATTGTTCAGTTAATGACTGAGATTATACCTGGTTTACAAGGAGAGTTACCTGCCAATTCCAAAAAGGGTGTTCCCTTTGTTGCTCCTGGAAAGTAAGTGACATCCCAATACGTAGCTATTTTTATCTCTCTTGTTGATTCGGTGAAGTGAGGGTCCTAATTGCACTTGTTGCATAGTTTTTGCCTATCAAAGCTTTTGCTGCTGCTCATAATTCTTCCCGTGATTGAAGCCCCTTGATTGAATTTCGGAGGAAAAAAAAATGAAAATGCTTTCTTCAACTTATAACTGTGCTATTCAACATGCTGTAATGTATGATAAACATCTAATATAATCACACAACATTAAAGGTTCAAAGTCTTAATTTACCATTATTTTCCTATTTATTCCTCTAAATAAGGAACAAAAACAAATGGCAATAAAAATAGGTAGGTCAGACCAGCCCGTCCGGGTCTTCCAATATTCAAGCTTCATCTAGAAGACACTTCCATTATCTGATTTTAGGGGAAAGTGTCAGCATCCTTGGCACATATCAGTTTGTCATTTACCTGATGTATACTAGTAACTTCTTTTTTGGGTGGTCCAAAGCTCAGCCATGTGAAAGAGTGGGCCCGCCTTTATTGGTGGGGCATCGAGTCCTGTGGATAATCATCGAAGATCATAGAACATGGCAATATAAATCCTCCAGCATGAGCATTTAGTCCTTTAAGATCAACTCAAGCTTCATATTTTTGACCTAGCATGCTTGCTTGCTTTTGTGGGTCTAAAAATGTCGGTTCATTTTGAAATTTTAAAATGGTGGACCAATAGCTTTAGATGCCTGGGAAAATTGTCTGCCTTTTCAGTCATCCAATATCTTGTAAATACAAAATTTTCCAGCAGAATAATCACTGGCAGTCAGGTGCACGTGCAATTAATAGGCCCCATATGCCAAGTCCATTCATTGGATAAATGCTAATCAACTGCTAATAATCTTGAACCTGTATGTCATCAAATCTTCAAGCTGATGCCATATTACCATTAGCCTTTTCACCATCAATGGTTAAAGATACATACTAATAAAATATGATCAGATGATGTATACTAATACCATCAATTATAAGAAAAATCAGGTGAGTCCAGAAGGCGTCTGGTAGTGTACCCTATTGCTTAGGTATACAGACAACTTCCATTTTCTGGTTTCTTTTATGGATTGATTCTGAAAAATGAACTTGGAAAAACAGGTCTTGCTGGAATATTGTTCCTTAATTTATGGGTTTATAGATAATCAAGAAAGTAGTTTTGCTTTCTGTAATGAATTTAGTTCATTTGGAAGTATTATTTGACACTAGAAACCTTATAAGTAGCATTTTTCCCTAATCAATTTTTTACGTTGATCAGTACCAAGGTGGCGGCCTGTGCTAAGCACTTCGTGGGAGATGGTGGCACAACAAAGGGCATTGATGAGAACAATACTGTAATCAGTATGAATGGATTGCTCAATATTCACATGCCAGCATATTATAATGCCATCAGCAAGGGTGTTGCAACAGTTATGGTGTCCTACTCGAGCTGGAATGGGAAGAGGATGCATAGTAATCAAGATCTTGTTACCGGATTCCTGAAGAACAAGATGAAGTTCAGGGTAGAACAGCTATTAAAATGATTTTCCATTTTTTTCTCGAGATGTTTTTGGACATTCGAGACATAACTTATTTTGGTTTGTTTTCTCAGGGATTCGTGATATCAGACTGGCAGGGTATTGACAGGGTTACCTCTCCTCCACATGCTAATTATTCATCTTCTGTGCAATCAGGAGTTGATGCTGGAATTGACATGGTTAGTCAAACTTTACTGTGATCAAGAAAATAACTATTTCAGCATCCCACAATGCAGTAAATGAGTTGAAAATTGAATCCAAAGGATGTTCGATGAGCAGAAACTTTAAGTTTCTTATTTGCCTTTTCCTTGTTTCCTTGCTAATGGGTTTCTTTTGTTTGCAGATTATGGTTCCATTTAACTTCACAGAGTTCATTGATGATCTAACTTATCAAGTGAAAAATAACATTATCCCTATGAGCAGGATTAATGATGCAGTACAGAGAATTTTAAGGGTTAAGTTTGTCATGGGTCTCTTTGAGAAACCATTGGCTGATCTCAGCATGGCCCACCATCTTGGCAGTCAGGTTTGCCGATTCAATCTTCCTTCTTTAAAGGCTTGTACATTTCATCTGTCCTGTAATATTGCAAAATTTTGTATCTGTTGATCACATGAAGTTCATTGAACAGGAACATAGAGAATTAGCGAGAGAAGCTGTGAGGAAATCCCTTGTTCTGCTAAAGAATGGCAAGTACACTACTGCTAAGCCATTTCTACCACTTCCTAAGAAAGCGCCAAAGATACTAGTTGCAGGAAGCCATGCTGACAACTTGGGCTACCAATGTGGAGGCTGGACAATCACATGGCAGGGTCTTGGTGGAAATGATCTCACAACCGGTATGTTTCTCTTTTAACTCATAGGTACTGAAAGACTTGCCAGGAAAACCAACTTTGTTGCAAACCCTGAAACAGTTCCCAATTATTTGAGATTCCCAAATGCTTTATTGCAAGGAATAATTGGTGAGTTTCCACCATATTTTTTTATCAAGGAACACATGCTGTCGTAAAGGCATTCTGATTCTACCTTGCGCAGAGATAACGGCTAAAATGTATTAAGCTCACTGATGATTAGGGGAGATGTCACCATTTTCTAGAAATTTTAGCAGAAGTAATCATTTTTCTCGTTGTGATATTTTGTTTTATGTAATGGATTACCATCTTCGTAAACAGGCACCACAATCCTCAATGCAGTGAAGAATACAGTTGATCCTACCACCCAAGTCGTCTACAATGAGAATCCAGATGCAAACTTTGTCAGCTCCAACAAATTCTCCTATGCTATAGTTGTCGTTGGTGAGCCACCATACGCTGAAATGTATGGTGATAGCTCCAATCTAACTATATCTGAACCTGGCCCTAGTACCATCAACAATGTGTGTGGAGCTGTCAAATGTGTCGTAGTCGTTATATCTGGCCGCCCTGTTGTGATCCAGCCCTATCTTGAAAAAATAGATGCTCTTGTTGCTGCTTGGCTTCCAGGAACAGAAGGCCAAGGTGTTGCTGACAATCTTTTTGGTGACTATGGTTTCACTGGCAACCTTGCACGAACATGGTTCAAGACAGTTGACCAGCTTCCAATGAACGTTGGCGATCCACATTATGATCCTCTATTTCCATTTGGGTTTGGTATCACAACTAAACCTGCCAAAAACTAGAAATTCGCCAATTTCTGAGTGATGTCCTGCATTATTCACATCTTGTCGTCCCACTCCTTCGTGGTTAAAAAAACTCGAGGCTATTTCCCCTCTCCACGAGGACCTCTATAGAGTGTTAAGAAAGAATAGAGACGAGGTGCATAGCTGCTCCAAGCTGTAATATTCTAAAACCTTTATGGGTTTTAAATTTTTAATGACTAGCATCGTATCTTCAAAATGATCCAAGGTCCAGGTTATGAAGTGATCAATTCAATCTTTTAATCAATACAACATTGTTTTTTATTATGTTGCGAGCGTGGTCTGAGTTTGAATTATATAATAAGCTATCGAGTCTTCTCCGAATCTACCTCTACTCTCATAATCCACTTTCATCTATGGTTTGAGCGAAACAATCGCTAGCAATCCATTTGTCACGACCCGAATCCCGGAGACTTCAAGGTTCCAAACCTATGCGAACCCAAACTTACATACAATCCTTTAAACAACTCAATCAGAGTTTAACGCAAAATTAACAACAAACAACTCATAATATAATTCGATTGTCTTATTAATAATTTCATAGTTTTGGAGCACTAACTTGACTCAAAAAGAAAAGGTACAAATTACCAACAAAAAGGCTATTCAACAACTCAGTGAGTAGATAACATTCAATATACACATACGAGATAATATAACAATGAGAAATATATATACAAGTATGACTTTAGTTCTTATACGAAGGTTTATCAAATAGGCCATAACAAGAATATCATATGGTAAAACTCGTCAGAAAATCAAAATGCAATGAGCATGAGGCTCCGTACTGTGGGATGATCAGTCCACACAGGTTGGTGACTTTCCCGACCAACTAGGGTTCAGATACGATGTGCACAAAGACTAACACTACCCTGTTAGCATGGGTATTCTGACTGACATACCATAGGTTCATAATCATAATCAAACAAACATATTCATATCTCAAAGCTCAACTCATGATATCCATCAAATGAGGAGCTATCAATTCAGAAGTCAAATCATATTGGTTCATATCAAGAAATCAGATTCAATAATTGATCATATCATATCAAGGATAATAATCAACATATATATTATCAAGAAGCATGATCCAATTCATATTAACAAATCAAATATTTATAATATTTCTCATGCATATGGAAAATTATCCACTCACCTGACTCAAAGCAAACAGCACACACAAATTGAAACCGAAGGAAATTCTACTGACGTGGGTCAATTTTCTTAAAAACCCAAAAATCTAACGGTTTTCCCGAAATCTAATCCATAATAAAAACAACTAATAAAATTGGTAATAATTCACTAAATAACCCTTAATTTATTCATCAAACTAATCTGCAAAAGCTAATATTACAGCTAGGGTGTCTATATTTTTAGGGCCAAAATTGTAATTTTGTCAACCAAACTGAAATTTGTCATAAATCCATGAATATACTGAAATTCTGACCTTAATTAATCCTCAATTCCTGTCCAGGATGTATCATTATGCAGGGATCATTCTGGACTAAATTAGGGTCAAATCGTACTTTTTGTCAAATTGGAGGACTAAATTGAAAGTGTTAAATCTCTTATCCATACAGTAATTATGATCCATAATTCATATGTTATCTGTTCAGAATCTCGGAATATGCTCCAGGGACCAATTTGTAATTTCCAAAGTTCGGGGACTAAACTGAAATTTTCGGAAATTCCAAATTGAATTTTCGTCATCTTCAACCTCCAGTCCAGATTTTAACAGAGTTCTCCCCTGATTTCTAACTCAAATTTCACCATTTACAGAATTCTATAACTCAAAATCATCATAATCTTCCATAATCAACTGAAATTAAGCATCAGGATCCTAGTTATTCTAATGGCCCAGTGGGCCACAAGGTCTGCCCTACTTATCTTTTAACGATATAATCAAAGATTAGTGTTCCAATACAAAAAAAATACAAACTTATTTGATTGATATATAATCAATTTATACGATTTTATACTTTCAAAACAAAATTAAAATTATGTACATTAAACCAAAGAGATTCTATAAGATTAATCATCTTATAAAACTAAATAATTTTTTTTATCACGGAGTTCTTATCCATAATTATCTCAAAATATACTTAACTAATTATATGATTTCCTGCATAAAAATATGGACGGTTTAAATCCATCTATCACGCTCATGATTTAACATAATCCGATAGAATTGGAGTCAAAATCAGTCATCAAAACTATCCGAATTCTACTAGAAAAAAGTGTTACAATCACTCACCAAGTGTAACACCACTACTATTATATATAAAACCAAACACTTCCTCCCCATGTCTTTGTTTCAGTCAACAAATTGTCGGTTCACCTCTGTCACTCTTACTAGGTTTTGGACGTGATCAGATAAGCACTAGTTGATATTGTTACAGGAGGTATACGAGGATGTTGTTCATGTGAAATAGTTCGTTTTATTTTTAATCAATTCTCTCTCTCTCTCTCTCTATATATATATATATGTGTGTGTGTGTGTGTGAAATAGTTGGTTTTATTTTTAATCAACTCCATATGTATATATATCTTTTGATAGTTTTGAAGTCTCTAAGAGTATCTTCAAAGACAAGAAGATGTCAAGGATTTCAATCCCTATAGTCGGATTTCTCCTGCTATGCTGTCTTAATTGCAACTACGATTCGAGCTGAAGGAGATTACATATAAAATACAAAGACCCGAAACAGCCGACTAACGTAGGAATGAAGGACCTGATGAGTCGAATGACATTAGCAGAAAAGATTGGTCAGATGACACAGAGAGTGACTGTTGCAACTGCTGATGTCTTGAGGGATTACTCTACTGGCAGCATACTAAGTGGTGGAGGAAGTGCCCCTCACTTTAACGCCAAAGCTCAAGAATGGATCTATATGATTAATTAATGGATTCCAAAATGCTTCACTCTCTAGTCGTCTTGGAATTCCTATGATTTATGGGATTGATGGTGTTCATGGGCACAACAATATTTATAAGGCCACTCTCTAGTCGTCTTGGAATTCCAGATTCCAGAAAGGGTGTTCCCTATGTTGGTGGAAAGTAAGTGTGACTTAATTTAAACATTTAATTATATATATATATTAGCTGCTAAGATAATTACATGAGAAAATGCTAACCTTGTTACAGGGACAAAGTTGCGGCCTGTGCGAAGCACTTTGTTGGCGATGGGGGCACCACCAAGGGCATTAACGAGAACAGTACTGCTATTGGTTACCATGGATTGATGAGCATTCATATGCCAGGTTATTTTCTCTCCATTATCAAGGGTGTCTCAACTGTTATGGTTTCTTACTCAAGCTGGAATGGACAGAAGATGCATGCCAATCGTTACCTTGTCAAGACTGTTCTCAAGGATACCCTCAAGATCAGGGTACTGCTTAGTTAAATTTCTGATGTTTTTTGTTCAATTATGTATCCAAAACCAAGGCATAGAATATTATGAAAAGCAAACAATTCTAACCTTTTGCCTTCACTTTTTGAACGTCACAGGGTTTTGTCATCTCTGATTGGGAGGGTGTCGACAGGATTACTTACCCACGTCATTCAAACTACACAGAATCAGTTCTGAAAGGAATTTCAGCCGGCATTGACATGGTTAGTTGATTCCTACCTCTCTATTCTCGAAGACTAGCAGAAACTTGCCTAATCTTGTCAAACAAAATGTTTTTTGTTCTGGTTGAATAGAACTGCTGTTTTTCTTGACATTGAAGCTTTGACATGTGTGTTTCAGATCATGGTTCCATACAACCATACCGAGTTCATCAATATTGTGACTGACTTAGTAAATAACAATTACATTTAGGTCTATTTTACACTCCCTTAGCTGATGAGACTTTGGTTGACCAGCACGGAAGCCAGGTAGCTTTCTATTTCTGAATCTAATACAAGTCCTTGAATAAGTGAACCTAAGATGGTTTCCTTATTGAAGTCCAGAAAGTCCAAATTAAGTGCTACTTTGAATTGGTCTAGCATCGTCCTAAATCATGTTGATCGCTTTATTATGATCTTTATATCACATCTCAGGAATGGCATTTCGGTCCATGGTTCCACAAAATCTACCATGCAAGGTAAATTAATCGCTTTATTATGATCTTTATCCTGTAAACCCACAATTTTTACTTTACATGATGAAAAAAGAAAGGATAAATCCAGAAACATGTTGAGCTTGCAGGATCCTGGAGACAATAATACTCAATCACTACCAATAAAGCTGCAACTTAATCAAACAAACTATTTAGTACACGCTTGACAACAGTTTCTTGGCCTTCCGAAAGTGCAGCATGTTTCCTTGGCGAATTCCAATTTTAAATGCTATCGGTGTAGTTTTCAATCTCGAAGGATATGACAGTTTGGGATTGACTCGTGGGAGGACTTGCGTTGTTGCGGAAAGATTGTGATGATTGGCCTAGCAAGTGCTCTGTCTCTTCGCTATTTTGCTGGGCCCATGATTTCTGATTAAGGGATTTCAGCTTAGCAAGCTCCTCTGACACTTCCTTCATGGATGGGCGGTTTACTCCTATGCTATTCAGACATCTTTTAGCAAGCTCAGCAAAAGCTTCAATCTCATCCATCTCAGCTTCATCAGCTGCTTGAAAATCCAAAATCCCAATAAGATCATTATTTTCCAATGCTGAGTTGAAGTACTGAATAAAGTTCCGTTTCTTTCCTGACTTGGCATTTGAGTTCGGCTTCTCCCCTGTGAGAAGCTCCACAAGAACTACCCCAAAGCTATAGACATCACTTTTTTCAGTTAAATTACCCGTCATAAGATACTCTGGATCCAGGTAGCCGAAAGTTCCTTGTATTTTCGTGGCTAAAATATTGGTCTGGCCTGGAGAAATAAGCACCGAAGCTCCAAAATCTGCTACCTTTGCCGTGTAATTATCGTCTAATAGAATGTTCACCGACTTGACATCTCCGTGAATAACTGGAGGGTTTGCTAGAGAGTGCAAATAATCAAGCGAAAGAGCAGCCTCCGATGCAATCCTCAGACGATTGCTCCAGGAAGCCAATACCTGTGACCTTTTGTCATGGATGTGCTTGAAAAGGGTTCCATTTGAGATGAACTCGTAAACTAGTAATGGCACTTTGGTCTCCAAGCACAGGCCCAGGAGTTTTACCACGTTCTTGTGGTTGACCTGTGAAACAACGCAGATTTCATGTTGGAAATCCTCGTTCATCTGAGCTTTGTCCACCCCCTTGGACTTCTTGACAGCAACTACTGTATTGTCTGCTAAAACTCCTTTGTAAACTGAACCGAAACCACCTTCCCCGAGTTTTTTATCATCATCATAATTGTTGGTTGCTTTTGTCAGCTCTGCCTCACAGAAAATCCTTACTCTTTGATGCTTTAAAACCGCTCCCCCATTTTCTCTGAAGTTCTTGTCCTTTCTTCTTTTACTCAGGATCATGAAGAGCAATAGGCAAATAATCACCAGGGAAACTATGGCGCCTATGACTGCATACAGAAAATCAATGGAAAACAACTGAATCTCTTGAACAGAAACGTTTCCATGCCATATTTAGTGGCTATGCTAATCTCATGTGTTGAGAGGGAGGAATAAAGGATGTATGCAAAGCAGAATCCAATAACAGGAGCTTATTGGTTCTCTGAGTACTGAAGATGCTCTGGAAGCAGTCAAAGCAAGCAATAGCAACCACTGGTATAGAAGAAAAATGCAAAGGACATTTACCTGCTATAATGGTAGTGATAGCAAATCCTTGACAACCTACTTTGCCATCACCATGCATGCCAAGTGAACATTTACATTCGTAATCCCCGTTGGTGTTGTGGCATTTACCATGACATGTGTATTTCTCGGGATCCTTGCACTCATCAATATCTGCAAACATAAAAAATTATGAGTTTACCTTAATTCAATTCAATTTAGTCTACACGAATAAAAATTCTAGAAAAATTCTGGCAGGTCTACGCATTTAGAAGTTGTTTTGTTTCATCAATATCTGAGAATAAGAATGAACAATCTTTTAATTTCAATTACGTAACTACTCAAGGCATCTGTCGCTTTACCTTGGCACCCTTGTTCAAGATATGGGTTTCCTTCGAATCCTGCATTGCATGCGCAACGATATCCTTGACCATTATCAGAGTAACTGCAATTTGTATTGATGCCACAAGCATATGAACTCTTATTGGCCCGAGCCTGTTCGCATGTCTCGGTTTGAGCTACCCATTCGATCACAATATTTGATGTATCATTAGGTTTTGGAGTACGAGAGAGTGGCCAATCCGACAGGTCAAGGGAGTCTTTGTCCTCAAGGAATGCAAAGCCACAGGGGTTAAATTCGAAAACATTCATGTGGTTGTCATTGCTCCCCATGGTAATATTCAGAGACTTGAGACCCTTGGGAATCGAGGTCTGGCAGCATCCAGAACCTGAGCAGGGATTCTCCTTTGACATGTTAACATTTCCAGTGCATAAAGAGAGACAGGCAGCCCCGAATGTCTCCTCCTTGTTGGTCACCGTGCCAATGGTATCACAACCAACTGCTGTGAACATATTTCGAGAGTCTGAAAGTGTGAAGGCGGGTCCAAGTGTAATATACGAATTGGAAAGCCTGTCCCGCAGCCCTGTCTTGTTATAGCAATCGAACGATATATAAAAGCCTACAGTGACTGTGCCATTCAGCAATGATATATTGCGAGCAGGCATGTTCTTTCCAGCCCACAGTTCATGATGACCATCATCAGTGGAATTGCAATGTAGAAAGAAGTGTTCATTCATGGCACATCTTGGTTCCCCAATCCCAAACGGGTAAGGAACAATAACATCCCCACACCTTTCTTGGCAGCCATCTCTCACATCTGGATTTGCTGTTGCTCCTGTTACTGCAGCCACTAGTACCAACATCATCAGCAAAGACACCCTCCTCTGAAGTATCATTTTCTATACACCAAAACTTAATATATGTACACAAAGAAGCTCCGAACCAACTCTCTCCCACTAATTTTGAGTTGTGCAGCTTCATTTCCTGGTAGACAATATATAGCAAAGAGAGACTGACAGAAAACACTCATCATATGACCAATTCAGTGATGATCAGGTCAATGAAGTCTTGAGTGTCCTTTCTTTGATCTTTCTTTAGTAGTAATCCAAAATTAACCCAAATGTGATGTAATTAGACTAAAATAAATGATGTGAAAGAAACCAATAGGACAAGAATCCCTCAGAATACACTACACGCTAGTGCTCCCTGGAAGTGGTCAAGGGACCAAGTGTCTATTTGTTTTTTCATTTCAAAGTTTTTATTTTAAAAAATAAAAAATGTTGTTTCTACGTACTTTAAATTAATTTTTTAATATTTTTAGATTATTTTAATATAATAATATTAAAAATATATTTTTAGGAGTATATTGATTAGTAGATTAATTAATACAAACTCAAAGGGTGCTAGTTTTTCAATTGTTTTTTTAATTGTTATATTTTGATGATTTTTTTTATTTACTCCTTTCTGTGATGCTCTTACTCCGACCTCTCAACTTCTTCGTTGATTATCTTATGGTGATCACATCAGCTGGCATGGAACGGCTGTAGACTTACGTCTGTGCTCCCAGTTCTTTTAAATATTCTGTTTTTCTTGTATTATTATTTTAATCCTATTAAAAAATATCCCATCCTCAGTCATTAGACAATGAGGCAAAAACACCCACCTCCGAAGTATCATTTCCTAGATACCACCACCCAACTTAATATATGTATACAAAGAAGCTCCGAACCAACTCTCTCCGAAATGTGATGTGAGACGCAACGATTAATTGAATATGGATTTATTGTATTTGAATATGGTGAGGAAAATGATTTGTAGAAGACTTCGGCTCATATATAGTAGTATACTCAAACACTGAACATGTCAAGCTGAGCATGTTTGACTGTCCGAAATTTACACCTTTTTCTTTGTAATTTCTCTAGAGAAAAATCAGGATTTTATTTTTTAAGCTATGTTTATGTCCTCTATTAAAAACCTCTTTCACTGTATTATTAATCTCGTATGGTTATTTCCCCTAGCTACGACTTCAACCATTTACACATTCTAAATCATTTAGACATTCTAAAATAATTACAAAATAGGGTCCCACCTAGAAAGAGTCCCCGTTGCCGCAGTCAAAATCCAAAATTACAGGATATATAATTATATATATACACGCCTGAGCAAAACCCCAAAAGTTGACTTTGTCGAAGTACTCCACAAATTCTCTCATCTACCAACATACCAAAAATAAATGTATGATTTGTGTTGTTTCGAGTATAAAGTTGAAATCTTTTGATGATTGTTTTAAATCTTACAATGTCTTTTTTTTTTTTTAATTCAAGTTTGGTTTTTTTTTTATTGAGAATATTAAAATATATTTTTTTAAAAAATTAATATTAAATTTAAAAAACGAACTAGAGCATACGATGTTGTCTGGTGATTGAACATGTTTTTCTGCTATTTTTTTTGGATGCATTGCCACATCTTCTTCCTCTTGATGTGACACATGTTATCAAATAATGAATTATTTATTGTTGGGCAGACTTTTTTTTTTCCCTTTCTTTTCTCTCATCTCCTCACTAAAATTGTAGATTGATCTACTTGATTTTTTATATTTTCTACTTCAGCCCCTTTTCTTTTAATTTTTTAATTTTTATTCTTTGTTTTTTTTGTAAAAAGTTTTATTTCTTTTCAATTTGGACATTCAATTCAAATATATATATATATATATATATATATATATATATATATATATTATATATATATTCAGTCCTTATTCTTTTTGATTTTTTTTCTTGGCATTTTTATAAAAGTTTTATTGATTTTAAATTTTATCATTCAATTTAAGTTTATATTGTGTTATTATTTTCAATTTGGTCCTTATTTTTTTTTCTTTTTGTTGGAGTTATTTTTCTTTCAAATTTAACTCTCCAACCAAAAAATTTGTCCCATTTTCTTAGTTTTTTCCTTGGCACTTTTACACAAGTTTTTATTTTTTTTCAATGTATTCTTTTAATTATAATTTGTCATTTTTTTTTAATTTGATCATTATTATTTTTAATTTCTAATTTTTTCATTGTCCTTTTTATAAAAATTTAATAGTTTTCAATTGTATCTTTCAATCCAAGTCATGGTGGTGTTTATTAAAAAAAAAAAAAAATTGGTCCACATTCTTTTATTTTTTTTTGTTAGAGTTATTTTTCTTTTAAATTTAACCCTCCATTCAAAAAATTTTAATTGCCCTTTAATTTATTTTTATTTTTCACCATCATTCTTTTAATTACCATTTTTTAATTTAGATCCTTTTGTATTGTTAATTTTTTCCTCCTATTTCATTCTTTTCAATGTTTGATTTGCTAAGGATTATGCTTCACCATTTTTCCAAGCATGATGTTTTCGGTTTAATAACCCGGGTCACATGTTTAAAAAAGTTGATGTTAGTTGACATCCTTTTTTTTTTTACTTATTTTTTTTTAATTTTATCATTGTTTTTTTTTTTTATCTATAGAATTATCCAATCTCATGACTTGGGTTATGAGTTTTGTGGCAAACCACAAGTTGACTCGCCCCTTATTATCTATTTCATCATCATTCAACATTAGTGTTTTTTTTTTTTTAAGAATTAACTCTGTTTGTTTTCTTTGATTTTTTTTTTTATATAGAATTCTCTTGATTTTATAATCTGATTCATAAGTTTTTGCCCATTATTATCTATATTATATATTTATCGCAGTATCTCGAGTAACCAAAGGTGCCTTGCACATTAGTCGTCAAATGACTTTGATCAACGGAGAGTGATCTTTGAAGTCCCGATATCGGCAGTTTCAGCAGCAATATGTAATCTCATTTCCCATGGTAAAGGGAACTCCTCATTTCCCATGACCTTTTAACCGCAACAATTACTTCATCTGCTAGCATCCCTTTATACACGGTACCTTGGCCATCTGTTATAATATAATAGATATGAATATCTATACATATTATATTATACGATTGAGTCATTAATCATTATTATATTGCAAAAAATGCTAATCAATAAGCAATTTTGAAATTTTCTTATTCCTTTAAAGTTTTAAGGAATTAAAATTTGTTTTAAACAATTAATTTTTTATGTTTCATGAAATTTTCAAAAAAGACTAAGATGATCACTTTTTTTTTTTTTTTTTTTTTTAATTCTATGTTAGAATAACTTGTTCTTAAATATTGAATTTGAGTGGCATATGCAACCAAGCAGTGGGCGAGGGAAGTGGCCATCAATTATTTCAAATAAAACTCTACGATTGACGATTTTAATATTTTGAATTATTTTTTGAAATAAAAAATAAACTAGTTCGGTACTTTTGTTTTTGAACCCAAAAGGCAAAGCCCTAGTAAATGATGCCCAGCTTATTGTTTTGGACTTTTGGGTGGATGGATCGATTCATTAATAAATTACATATAGGAGGCCCGGGCCCCCCTAAAATATTCCGCCTGTATAATATATATATATACCGCCCCTGAAAAAATGGGATGATGGACACCACTTGACTTGAATTTCTATTCCATGTCTCGTGTTAACAGCTGTTGCAGGCAAGAGTGATAGAGAGAAGGGAAAGAGACGTATAGAGAATATATATATATATAGGTATAAGGTAATTAAGTGTGGATGAGGTTTTTTATTCTACAAAAGTTTTTTATTGTAATTAAATGTCATTTTTTAATTTTATTTTTAAAAAAATTAATTTACGTACCCTAATATAAAATCCTGTAAATATAAATTCATTACTTTGCACAATAAATTTTGCAGTCGGTCAAAAAAAAAAAAAATATAAATTATAAGTAAAATTTTTCAACGAAAAAATTGAAATAGAACCATCAATTAATTTATTTTCATTAAACAAAATAAGGTAACTTAAATTTAAAATCTATTTTTTATTTTATTTTGAGATGTTTGTTAATAATTTAATGAGGTTTTTTTTATATAATTCTACCATTTTGCTTTATTTTTTTTCTTAGATCTGCTAATTTTACCAATTATTTTTTGAATTCTTGTTATACGTGTTTTTTTTTAATTCATTAGATATATTTCATTGGTTTGTTTTGATTATATTTTGATTTTTTTTTATGCTTTGTTTTTAGCATAATCATCAAAATTATCAATTTTTTCTCACGATATATGTTTTGATTTTAGGTTGAACCATGAACAAAATAAGAAGAATTTCATTTTTTTTTCAAAAAAAATATTGATAACTCGCAGCCTAGTGAACCAACTCCAATGTGTAATGTTAAAGTTATGATTGAGCAACTCCAATGCGTCTCAGTTTACAAAGAACCCGCGTTGATTAGTGAGAATAGTTCTTTATTATTTTTTGCTTTATTTCAAAGTTTATCAACACATAAATAATGCTTCGTTTTAGATAATGTTTCTTATATACTTTGTATGTTTATATTTGATAGATATAAAGACTAACATTAAAGTGATGAATATATTATGAAGATGAAATTAACTTCGTTACTTTGACTTAATTTGATATTTATTCAAACCTTTTACCTCATACAAAGATAATTATATGTTTATAGTAAGTTATTTGAATAAAACTAAATTATACAGGTTTTTTTACAACTCATGTACAATAAAGTAAAATAAATATTATATTTTATTATATTAATTATGGGTCCCTGACAAATAATTCTAGCTCCACCCTTGCATATAAGATATTTGAAAAACAAGGAACATCTGCCACTGCCACTGCCCTGCCACGTATTGAAGTGCATGCACATTAATTACCTGAAATAATAATTGTGATGATGCCAAACCTTGAATTTGTTTTCGAAGAGTTACGGGTTTGAATTTTTTTAGAATCATTAAAATTTTATATAATGAAATTAGTTAATGGGAACACAAAGTAGTCCCAACCATTTACATTCGTAATCGCCAAAGGTGTTGTGGCATTTACCATGACATGGGTGTCTCTTGCCGGCATCCTTGCACTCATCGAAATCTGTCAACATAACAAATTATGAATTTACCTTTGATTCAACGAGTAAAAGTTCTAAGAAGTTCTGGCAGGACTACGGATACCTTTGATTCAACACATTTCGAGAGTCTGAAAATGTGAAGGGGCCTGACCCAAGTGTCTTAGACTGATTGAAAAGCCGCGACTGCCTCCCTAACTTGTCATAGCAATCGAACGATATATAAAAGCCTACAGTGACTGTGCCATTCAGCAATGATATATTGCGAGCAGGCATGTCCTCTACAAACCACAGTTCATGATGACCATCATCAGTAGAAGTGCAATCTAGAAAGAAGTGTTGATTCATGGCACATCTTTGTTCCCCAATCCCAAACGGGTAAGGAACAATAACATCCCCACACCTTTCTTGGCAGCCATCTCTCACATCTGGATTTGCTGTTGCTCCTGTTACTGCAGCCACTAGTAGCAACATCATCAGCAAAATCACCCACCTCTGAAGTATCATTTTCTATACACCACCACCCAACTTAATATATGTATACAAAGAAGCTCCAAACCAACTCTCTCCCGCTAATTTTTAATTGTGCAGCTTCATTTCCTGGTAGACAATATATAGCAAAGAGAGACTGACGGAAAACACTCATCATATGACCAATTCCGAGATGATCAGGTCAATGAATCTATTCTTTCACGTTCGGAAAATATCTCATCCGAAGTCATGAGTCAATGAGGCCCCAATAATTAATGAATCATGAAGACTAAAATAAATGATGCGAGAGATGGCTTGTGAGTCCTTTCTTTTATCCTTGTGCTGCTGAAGAATGGAGAGAACGCGGATGCTCCAGTTCTACCCCTCCCTAAAAAAGCATCTTGGATCCTTGTAGCCGCAAGCCATGCCACCAATCTGGGCTATCAGTGTGGAGGATGGACTGCAACTTGGCAAGGCGTTGATGGCAACAATTACACTGCTGGTATAATTAAACTGCTTCTCCTTTTTGCTTCCATTTCAAGCACGCTTCTCTTGAATTCAAATATAATAGTAGGAGTATTGATGGAGTTTGTCCTATCGCACAATGAGCCGGAACCACCATCTTAAGTGGTATCTCAGCCGCAGTAGATCCAAGCACAGAAATCATTTACAGCAAGAACCCTGATGCTGATTTCGTCAAGTCCAACAACTTCTCTTATGCCATTGTTGTGGTCGGAGAGACTCCTTATGCCGAGACAGCTGGAGACAGTTTGAACCTGACCATAGCTGAACCAGGTCCAAGGACGATCCTCAATGTCCGCGGCAATGTTAAGTGCGTTGTTGTCACAGTATCTGGTCGTCCAGTCGTGATTGAGCCCTGCGAGTCAATAATCGATGCTCTTGTTGCTGCTTGGTTGCCAGGCACTGAAGGCCAAGGAGTAGCAGATGTGCTTTTCGGGGATGATGGATTTACTGGAAAGCTGCCCCGTAAAGAGGAAAGAGCACTTGATAAGTTTTGATATTCTCTTATTATTCTCGCCTGAGTTTTCATACATTGCTTGATAAATTTATATACACTGTCATTGTTTGATTTTGGAAGAACAGGTTTCTGGCCGAAATTATAGCTGCTGTTCCTGGATAGCTACTATAACCGTTGTTTCTATATTACACAGTTGTTACAATAAATAATAACCACAATTGCAGCCTTGATGTACTCTGCATAATTCAAGGCAGAGTGTTATCTCTTGTTCCTGATTGCAGGCTTGTGTTGCAGCTATGATTTGCAGGATTAAAGGGCAGTGATGCACCTGATTGAAGACTTTCCCTTTTACCCCGGACTTGGTTCAAGACCGTTGATCAGCTCCCTATGAATGTTGGGGACTCTCATTACGATCCCCTCTTCTCCTATGATTTTGGACTCACTACTAAGCCTGTCAATGCTAGCTAGAAAATCTGCTTTTGAACAACGATAGGTTTCAGCATGTCATGTAATGTTCCAAGACATTTAGCGGAGTCATGTGTCACGACCCGATTCCCGGATCCATGACCGGCACATAGGCAAGGTTCCCCTCCAAGGTTCCAAACCTATGCGAACCCAAACTTACATACAATCTTATCCTTCAAAACTCAATCAGAGTTGTTCAACGCAGCATAAACAACAAACTAACTTCATAATATAATTCGATTGTCTTAATACAAGAGCTCATATAATTTCATAGTTTTGGAGCACTAACTTGACATAAAAAGAAAGATACAAATTACAATCAAAAGCAGGTTCGGAAGGTTCAACAAAAGTAACCCGCTATCAAGCTATAAGCCTGAAAATGATAAATAATGAGAGGGTGAGTTCAACAACTCAGTGAGTAGATAACGTTCAATATACACACACGAGGTAATATAGCAATGAGAAATATATATACAAGTATGGCTTTAGTTCTTATACGAAGGTTTATCAAATAGGCCATAACAAGAATATCATATGGTAGAACTCGTCAGAAAATCAAAATGCAATGAGCATGAGGCTCCGTACTGTTGGATGATCAGTCCACACAGGTTGGTGTCTCCCCCGACCAACTAGGGTTCAGATACGATGTGCACAAAGACTAACACTACCCTGTTAGCATGGGTATTCTGACTGACATACCATAGGTTCATAATCATAATCAAACAAACATATTCATATCTCAAAGCTCAACTCATGACATCACTCAAATGAGGAGCTATCAATTCAGAATTCACTTCAAAATACATACTGGTTCATATCAAGAATTCAGATTCAATAATTGATCATGCTTTATCATAACAAGGATAATAATCAATATATATTATCAAGAAGCATGATCCAATTCATATTAACAAATCAAATATTTATACTATTTCTCATGCATATGGAAAATTATCCACTCACCTGACTCAAAAGCAAACAGAAGCCAAAAGCAGACACTGAAGAAAATCCTACTGACGTCCCGCCGGTAGAATATCAGGATTATCTGAATACAAAGGAGACATATTCAAGAACGACTCGAAAGAACATTTAACCTATTTAATACACTTAACTAAGGGTGTATACTGTAACCCTATATGTTTTTAAACTAACTAGTCAATTTTCTTAAAAACCCAAAATCTAACGGTTTTCCCGAAATCTAATCCATAATAAAAACAAGTAATAAAATTGATAATAATTCACTAAGTAACCCTTAATTATTCATCAAACTAATCTGCAAAAGCTAATATCGCAGCTAGGGACTAATCTGGAATTTATCATATTTTTAGGGCCAAATTGTAATTTTCATCTAATGAAGGACCAAACTGAAAATATTAATTATACTGGAATTTTGTCCTTAAATCATCCTCAGTTCTGTTCAGAACCTCAATTTATGCCCTAGGGATCATTCTGGAATTTTACTAAATTTTTAGGGTCAAATCGTACTTTTTGTCAAATTGGAGGACTAAATTGAAAGTGTTAAATTATCTTATCTATACAGTAATTATGTCCATAATTCATATGTTATTCTGTTCAGAATCTCGGAATATGCTCCAGGGACCAATTTGTAATTTTCCAAAGTTCGGGGACTAAACTGTAATTTTCGGAAATTGAGGGACCAAATTGAATTTTCGTCATCTTCAACCTCCAGTCCAGATTTTAACAGAAACCCCACTGTTCTCCCCTGATTTCTAACTCAAATTTCACCATTTACACAATTCTATAACTCAAAATCATCATAATCTTCCATAATCAACTAAATCATCAATTAACCACAACAATCAACCCCTAACCTTCAATTTAATTCATCAATTAAACCCAAAACACAAATTCTCAAAACCCTAACATTCATCAAAACTGAAATTAAAGTTGAATTAACATATTATACATATTAAACAACCTAAATCTTACCTTTTTCACTTATTTCCTCCAATTCTCTTCCTTTTTCCCTTATTTTCCCCTCTTTTCTCTTCTTCTTCTTTCCTTTCTCACTTCTGCCGATTCTCTTCCTCTCAAAATCAGATTTCTATTATTATTTTTTTTTTTTTTACTTCCTATTTATATTTATCAACTATTTATCCAATTACTACTATACCCCTCATTTAATTTATTCCTACATCTAAGCCTTCAAGGGGTTTCTAGGCTTTTCCTATCCCTTTAATACAAAACATCACAATCTCCCCCACCTTATAAAAGTTTCGTCCTCGAAACTTAATAGAAAAGATTGAATACTTACCGAAATTATCGAAAAAGATGAGGATACTCCTCACGCATCTTATCCTCAAGCTCCCATGTCGCTTCCTCACGTGAATGGCCTTTCCATTTCACTTTCACTGAAGCTATGTCCTTCGACCTAAGCTTCCTCACTTGTCGGTCAACTATAGCTTCCGGTTGCACCTTCATAAACCATATCATCCCTCAAGTCAATGGGATGAACCTCTAATACATGTGATGGATCTGACATATATTTTCCTTAACATGGAAACATGAAATACCGGATGAATAGCAGACAAGTTTGGTGGTAATGCTAACCTATAAGCAACTACCCAACTCTCTCCAGAATCTCATACGGTCCAATGAATCGAGGACTCAACTTGCCTTTCTTCCCAAACCTGAATACTCCTTTTGTAGGTGATACTTTTAAGAACACACAATCACCCACTGAAAACTCTAAGTCACGCCTTCTTTTATCCGCGTAACTTTTTTGTCTACTCTGAGCTGTTTGAAGCTTCTTTCTAATTACCTCTATCTTCTCTGAGGTAAATCTGAATCAACTCCGGTCCTATTAGCCTCTTCTCACCAACCTCAAACCAACAAAACCGGTGATCTACACTTTCGGCCATACAAAGCTTCATAAGGTGCCATCTCTATGCTAGCCTGATAACTGTTGTTGTAAGCAAATTCCACTAATGATAGGAACTTACTCCAACTAACTCCAAAATCCATAACACAAGCCCTTAACATATCCTCCAAGGTCTGAATAGTCTCTCAGACTGACCGTCTGTCTGAGGGTGAAAAGCTGTACTCAACTGCACCTTAGTACTATAGCTTCTTGAAATTTCACCCAAAACCGCGATGTAAACTGTGGACCTCTATCAGACACTATCGAGATTGGCACTCCATGCAACCGTACAATCTCACTAATAAACATTCGCCAACTTTGATATCCATAAGTAATCTTAACTGGCAGAAAATGGGCTGATTTTGTCAACCTGTCAACAATCACCCATATCGAATCATAACCCTCCTGACTCCTAGGCAATCCTGTCAAAAGTCCATTGTGATCCTTTCCCACTTCCATTCTGGAATCAACAATGGTTGCAACAATCCAGGAGGTTTCTGGTGTTCACCCTTTACCCTCTGACAGGTCAAAACACCTAGAAACAAAAATTTGCTACATCAGCCTTCATCCTATTCCACCAATAACACACTTTAAGGTCTTTATACATCTTTGTGGAACCTGGATGCATTGTGTAAACTGTCTGATGTGCCTCTATCATCAATTCTCTCCTCAGATCATCAACATCAGGTACACAAAGCCTATCCCTATATCTCAACACATCATCATCACCAATCACAAAAACCTACAGCTTTACCCTGCTCAACCTCATTTCTAATCCTGAGTAGTGAATCATCTTTCTTCTGAGCTGCTTTTATTTTATCAAACAAATCTGACTTAACCTGAAAATGAGCAATCATTGCTTCCAGCTTCACTAAGATCAAATCTGACTCTTTCATCCACTAACTCATGCAGCTCCCTAATCAGAGGTCTTCGTACCTCCTGAATATGAGCTAAGCTCCCTGATGATTTTCTACTCAAAGGCATCGGCAACTACATTTGCCCTACCCGGGTGGTATTGTATGGTACAATCATAATCCTTCAGCAGTTCCATCCATCTCCTCTGCCTCAGGTTTAGATCCTCTGCTGAAAGATGTATTTCAAACTCTTGTGATCTGTAAAGATCTCACAAGTTTCACCATACAAGTAGTGCCTCCAAATCTTCAAAGCAATTAAATTACAGCCGCCATCTCTAAATCATGTGTAGGATAGTTCTGTTTCATGCTTCTTCAGCTGCCGTGAAGCATAAGCAATAACCTTGCCATGTTGCATTAGAACACATTCCTAACCCCACTCTCGAAGCATCACAATACACTGTGTAACCACCAGAACCTGATGGTACTGCTAGAATAGGCGCTGTAGTCAAATTCTCCTTCAACTCTAAGAAACTTTTCTCACAAAGCTTCAGACCACTGAAACTTAACATTTTTTCTGCGTTAAACTTAGTCAAATGGTGCAGAAATTCGAGAAAAGTTCTCCACAAACCTTCGATAGTAGCCGGCCAAACCTAAAAAACTTCTAATCTCTGTCGCCGAGTAGGCCTAAGCCACTGCTTAACTGCTTCAATCTTTTTGAGGATCAACCTCAATCCATTCCTTGACTACATGCCCAAGAAATGCTACACTCTCCAACAAAAACTCACTCTTTGAGAACTTGCCATATCAACTGATGATCTCGCAGAGTTTGAAGCACCATTCTCAAATGTTGCTCATGCTCCTCTCTAGACCTCGAATAACACAAAATATCATCAATAAAAACTATCCAAATCGATCAATAAATTGGCCAAACACTCTATTCATCAAGTCCATAAAAGCTGCTGGTGCATCGCAACCCAAAAGACATCACTAAAAAACTCATAATGACCATACCGAGTTCTAAAAGCGTCTTTGAAATGTCCTCCTCCCTAATCCTCAATTGATGATACCCAGATCGAAGATCGATCTTAGAAAAGAACTGAGCTCCCTGTAACTGATCAAACAAATCATCTATACGAGGGAGTGGGTATCTATTTCGAACTGTCACCCGATTCAATTGCCTATAATCTATACACAACCTCAATGACCCATCTTTCTTCTTCACAAACAACACTGGAGCTCCCAAGGGGACACACTTGGTCGAATGAACTTTTTATCCAATAAATCCTGCAGCTGCTCCTTTAACTCCCTCAATTCTGCTGGAGCCATTCTATATGTGCCATTGATATTGGTTCAGTGCCCGGAACCAAATCAATACAGAACTCAATCTCCCTATACGGAGGCAATCCAGGTAAGTTCATCAGGAAAGACATCGATAAACTCTCTTACTATAGGACTTCCTCTAACTGGGGAACTTCTTTCTCTACATCACTATATATGCTAGGTAGCACTGTACCCTTTTTCGGGCCATTTTCCTCGAGATAGCCGACAACATAATTGATGGAGACCCAATCTTATCTCCTTGAAATACAACCCAACTTCTTGATCTAGATCAAACATTATTTTCTTACCCCCAACAATTTAACCGAAGCCTATGCTTAGCCAACCAAACCATTCCTAAAATCACATCAAAATCACTATATCTAAGACATTTAAGTCTCCCTAAAGAACTTATCTACACAATCTCTATTTCACAATCCAGATACACATACTTTACTAATATTAACTCATCTAAGGGAGTGGAGACTGAAATGGGCAATCTTAATAAAGTTGGTTGCTTATCTAACCTCATGGCAAAATATGGGGACACAAACGAATGAGTTGCTCTCGTATTAAATAATATTTTTGATTCAAAAGAGCAAACAATACGAATATGTTTAGGTGTGGGTGTATTTCCCCACCTTCTATACCTTGCATTTCTAAACTTCATAATACGGACATCATCTTTATTATCATTTACTCTAACAGTTGTTCGTCTATTCCTCAACATTTCCTAAAATAAAAGTGAGAGCACTTGAGTCATGCTGGAACAATAGCATGATGATTATCACAGAATTATAGGAAAGCATATCTATCACAAGGAAGAAGACATACTTGATGAGAATTTAAAATTTAAAAAACAACAAACAAGACAATACGGATCCTAATGCTCCACTTATTATGAAATTAATTATATTATTGTTTCTTTAACCTAAAGCTCTGATACCAAGTTTTGTCACGACCCGATTCC